>NC_133183.1:7897500-7917500 GCF_049306965.1 Danio rerio | reverse complement strand
AGCATTTAGTTCTCATAACCTGTGGTGACAGACCTTATTCATATACTTTAGATATTTACTGGAGTGTTAACACATCTTACTGTTTTTTTTTTTTCTCTTTTTCCATTCAACAACTTCTAAAACATTTTCCCGTGTGTCTCTATAGAGCAGGCATGAATTAATAATATAATGGCCCTTAAACACTTTTTGATTCAGGAGCAAGGTATCCTCAGAGAAACACATGACATTTATACATACTTTATTCTGCTTTATCAAGCGTCTTCATGTAATACTCTGAGGTTTGGTGTGTTTGTGTGCATGCGGATTGACCTTTTAACGTCAAAAACAATATTGTGAAGCCCACCTTGGCTCTGTAAGATTTCTGAGGCTGGCAGAATGCACAGCATTTAAAGTGTATGGTGTTTTGCAAATTAATTAACATGAAACGGTTAAATAAGGTAACATTTAAAAGTCTCTGTGATGGAAGTTTTGTGGCTGACTGAGGGAAAATAAAAAAAATTAGGTAACACTTTAGTTTAAGTAACAATTCACAACATTTACTACTGGCTTATAACCTGTCTATTATTAGGATATGAACTGTTTATTAGCACGTATAAAGTACAATCTTATTTGACATCACTTATCCTACCTAATACATATTAATAAGAACACAAATAACAGATCATTGGAAGCTATTATACCAAAGTTTAGAAGTCTGAGCTAAGGCTGAGTTAAAATTTAGTATTTTAGATATACACTACCTCATAAAAGTCTTGTCATTAATTCCAGTTTTAAGAGCAACAAATAATAACTTGACTTCTAGCAGATAATTTGGAAAAGTGTCAGAAGGTTGATTTTTCAGACGAATCATCTGTTGAACTGCATCCCAATCATCACAAATACTGCAGAAGACCTATTCTAACCCACATGGACCCAAATTCTGACAGAAATCAGTCAAGTTTGGTGAGGAAAAAATCATGGTTTGGGGTTACATTCAGTAAAGGGGCATGTAAGAGATCTGCAGAGTGGATGCAACATCAACAGACTGAGGTATCAAGACATATGTGCCTTCACATCAAAGTTCCTGACTGCAAAAAAGGTCAAGTCGCTCTAGGATTGGCCAGCCCAGACATCACCAACACATTATTGAGCATGTCTGGGGTAAGATGTTAGATGAGTTTATAGATGAATCCAGAAAATCTTTATGAACTCTGGGAGTCCTGCAAGAATGCTTTCTTTGCCATTCCAGATGACTTTATTAATAATTTATTTTAGTCATTGCATACAATGCATGTGTGGATGCTGTCCTCCAAGCTCATGGGAGTCATACACAATATTAACTCTTTTTCCACTGCACCATGACTTTATATTCTATACTGTACATTATTTCTGTTCAGTGACAAGACTTTTGTCTAAGCAAAGTCAGACCTTACTGTCCTAATTAAATAGTTAAAAAACAAGGCATGATCATATTTTATTCTGGTGATATAAGCGTAATCTAGAGGCCTTTGCCTTTCATATTTTCTTGTATTATCTTGTGAGATGTACTTCAGTAATCTTGTTATATTGCATTTTGTTGCATTGTAAAAGTGTAATTATCATAGAAAAGACTAAAACAGGTTCATATACAAATTAATAGTTTCTTAATTCAAGTTCATGCAAAGATTACATCTAGATAAATAAGTAATTTAAAATATTGTCCATATCTTATCATAAAAAATCTATATATTTTTTAAATAATTACTGAAAAATATTTTATGCCAAAGGGGATTACATAAAGGAACATTAAGAATGTTATTCTGGTCTATTCGTTTATTCTTGGTTAGAAATAGTCTTGTTCAGACCTCAAAAATCATGAAAATATAAGAGATTAGGGGGAATTATTAATTTGAATATTTGATCTGCAAAGTTATTTTATACATGTTTATAAAAGTAACAATTTTAACCATCAGAAATGTATATGTATTGTTATTTTTTTAATGTGACATTTAGAAGCATTTGTGTATCCGAGTCGCAATCAAAACTTAATTCATTTAATTAATTGTTATTTCATCTGCATGACATTTAATTTGTAAAAGTGATATATAAAGGATATAAAACAATATAGTCAAGTTGCATTACATTTTTGCAATGAACGTAATTAAGACATCTTTTTAATATATTGTTTATATATTATTGTATATATTGTATTTACTGTATTTATTGTAATATACTGAAAAAATATATAGTTATGTTGTTTACAACTCTAGGCAACACTAAGAATTGACAAAAAAACAAAAAATAAATAAATATAGAAATCTAGCCAAAATAATAATAATAATAATAATAATAATAATAATAATAATAATAATAATAATAATAATAATAATAATACTGCTAATAAACAATAATAATAATAAATAATTATTATTATTTAATTATGATGATTTTAATAGTGATGATCATACTAATAACAATAATGATGATGATGATAGTAATATTAATAATAATAATAATAATAGCAATAATGATGATAATAACAATAATAATAATAATAATAATAATAATAATAATAATAACAACAATAATAATAATAATAATTAAATGATTATGATGATGATGATGATGATGATGATGATAATAATGATAATGATAACAATAACAATGATGAAAATAAAATAAAAATAAATATAATAATAATAACAACAACAATAATAATAATAATAATAATTATTTAAGTAATTTTTCGAATACAACCTTAAAAATATCAAATTGTTTGTGCACCTATTTGAATTTGCCTAAAATATGACACCGACTATAAATACAGAATGCCCTTATTTTGCTCATTGTGATTTTTATTTTTTATTTTTTGGATGGGGGTGGGGAGGGACTTCTTTGAGCTAGCTTGTGTCAGTTCTCAGCTGGACTGTATGAGCAGGCTTTAATCACATTTCTGACAGCTTGTTCCCTGTAGTGCTAATACATCTTTAGAAAGTTCTCAAACCGCAGGTCTATTTTAATTTCCCACACTGTGAGCTCTTAAACCACTCGGGTTTTCCATAAAAGACCCACTGAGAGCCCAACCGGAGTTCAAGATGGCAAAAACCAATGCACAAATGGAGAAACGATATGATGGCGATGTCCTAAAACGTCCCCTCTTGGACTTTCTGAATGTAGGAAATAAGCTTTTGGCTGCGTCCAGTTAATCAGAGGGAGCTTCTCTGTCAGGTCTCATCTGAAAGTAATTAAGAAATGGTTGAGAAAGCAGGAGAACAGGGCCAGGGGTCTGGAACGAGTGCGAGATGAGAAAGCTTTTAGTTCCTGGCAGGCGAGAGAGAATAGGACCTCAGGAATGAGTCTTTTGGATCGATTGAAGACCTCACGCGGCACTTGAGCGTTTAGCGAGTTTTTTCCTCCTGTGGTTTCTTCTGAAAGGACAGAAATAAGAGACACCTTGCTCCTGAATTTGCTTTTTTGTTCTTGTTTGCGGTTCGCTTCATGAAACCCTGGAACGTTTACCTAATCGATAAACTCTTACGACGGTTTAAATAGGGTATATGGGGTCAGAGAGATCACAAGATGCTATTTATCTGTCAGAAATCTGTTCGACTGCTTAATGGGTCAAGGTTTTGTGACATGATTTGGCTTTTGTTCCAAAATAGCTGGCCATGCAAACCTCTGAACTCCAATCAACCTCCATTGAATTGAGGTTGTTGTTCTGTTGTTTTAGGTTTCTGTTTTTTTTTTTTTTTTTTTTTTTTTTGTGGTCTGACGAAATGAGGTTTCATTCTGTAATTGATTTGTTGTTCGTTTGAGATTAGAAACCTTTCTTGTTTTTGGACATTATGAACACAGATTCATGCAATTTACTTTGTGCTTCATTATAAAAAAATTTTTGTTAAGTAATAGGTTGCATATTTTATTATTGAAATATGTTTTTCTGTTTATTTATGGTAGTGAATTGCATTATGGGACCTTAATATCTGCTCTGTTCACTTCTGATGTTAAAAATTCAACTGTACAGTTTTAAAAGTGACTAATTGACATATAAGTGTTTTGAAACAATATATTGTGTAAGAAATAATTTATTACCAGGCTTTTGTTCCATAATGTACAACATAAACCCAGACAATATCAATACCAACCAAAATACCAACCAACCAAAAAAAAAAAAAACAACAACCAACAAACCAACCAACCAACCAAAAAAAAAAAAAAAAAAAAAACAACCAAAAAAACAACAACAAACCAACCAAATAAACAACCAACCAACCAAAAAAGCAAAACAACGACCAACCAACTGAAAAAACAAAACAACCAACCAACCAACCAACCAAAAACAAAAATAAAACAACAACCAACCAAAAAAAAAAAAAACAACAACCAACAAACCAACCAACCAACCAACCAACCAACAACAAAAAAAACAACCAACTAAAAAACCAACAACAACAACAAACTAACCAAATAAACAACCAACCAACCAACCAATCAAAAAAACCAACCAACCACCCAACCAATCAACCAACCAAAAAAATAAAAAATAAAATAAAAAATTAACCAAACAACTAACTAACCAACTAACTAACTAACTAACTAACTAACTAACTAACTAACTAACTAACTAACTAACTAACTAACTAACTAACTAACTAGCTAACTAACTAACTAACTAACTAACTAACTAACTAACTAACTAACTAGCTAACTAACTAACTAACTAACTAACTAACCAGTAAAATAAAAAAGTGGCAGGCATCAAGCATGTGAAGTGGTTTTACCAGTGGAAAAATACATAAAATGTTGGCTTAAAGATATCAGCCTAATTTTGTCATCTTACCATTAACGATAACATAAAAATTGCATGAATTGGCTAATGCTGAT
Source organism: Danio rerio (assembly GCF_049306965.1). Classification (NCBI taxonomy): domain Eukaryota; kingdom Metazoa; phylum Chordata; class Actinopteri; order Cypriniformes; family Danionidae; genus Danio; species Danio rerio. Next base: position 7,912,658 of record NC_133183.1, on the reverse strand, counting down.
GTGGCTTCTCATATATAGTATCGTGCATCTTTGCTGATATATAACATTTTTATGTTAATGCTGATAAACTACAGGTTCATTTCAACTGAATTTTTTAAATTGAAGCACATTGGTTATTATGCATTTTTTGTAGTCTGATCAATTGAGATTTCACTCTGTGGTTGATTTATTTCTTTCATGTGAGATTGGAAAATTTGTTTGTCTGTGTTTTTCTGCATTACGATAACACAGAAAGCCTATATACGCCATTGATTTCGAATAAATCCATGTAAATGTATATAAATTGCAATTGCATTTCAATTGAATAAACACTGAAACGCTGAACTATGGCGGAAACCATCATATTTCTCAGTTTAGACAGCGCTCTGGGCTCAGTCCCAAAGGGAAGACGTATTGCTTAGTTTATTGTGACACCTTAAGCATATTGTGCTGTCACTGAAAATAAATAATTTGTTCCGCCGTCCTCTTTGGCAAAAAAAAAAAAAAAAAAAAATTCATCTCAAAGTGGAAGACGTGCAAACCATTTACTCGAAAGGGACTTTTTATTGCTTAGAGGTTGCTCTTGCATAGCTCAGGAGACATAATTGAGTCCTCAGTCCTTTAGCGAAATAAAACTCTAAAGTCCTTTGAAGAAACTAAAATAGGCTCTTAAGAGACATAAGGAATGCAGCGCTAAACATTATTGTGGCTTTTGCAGCTCATTGTATGTATTAAATGGCTTTGAAATGGCTGATAAATATTTGATGAAAGCTTTTTGGGGGAAAAAAAAACATTGTAGAAGAAAAAAAAGCATGTCTATATACAGTATAGTGAGAAATGGTTCAACACTACTATAACACATTGCCTAACATATTGTCTTGCATCAAAAATCTTAATTTATGATTTTTCCTTGCAGCCATAATTTTTTAAAGGAACTTTATATTTGCAATCTGCAAAATGTTGATCATTTTTAAAAGAATGGGTTCTAAAAATGCACTGAGAGAGAAATAGAACACAAAGTACTGCACAGACATTTCATAATAATAATAATAATAATAATAATAATAATAATAATAATAATCAATAAAAAATGTCACATAGGTCATCATGTGACCGATGATATAAATAGTAATAAATAATAAAGTAAAAGGGGTATGATAAGATCTCAGGCTCCAAGATCTCGGGCTACGAAATCATGACGATATTTCTTATAGAGGTGAAAGGTTATCTTGTGAGTTGTGATGTCAGGGTCAGTGGTGTAAAGTAACTAATTACAAATACTCAAACTAATGTAATTGAGTAGTTTTTTTCAGGAATTGTAATTTACTATAGTAGTTTTAAAAAATGTGTTCTTTTACTTTCCTTTGAGTACATTTTTAGTGCTGTATTGGTACTTTTACTCTACTACTTTCCTTCAACCTGCAGTCACTACTTTATTTTTCCTGTCTATGAGGATTAGAAAAATCAGTCCTGTGATTTCTGTCCAATCAAATCACACATAAAGGTGAATCGCATCATAATGAACAGCTTCAAGACATGGGCGATTTATAATTGCAGCAAACTGTTTGGAAGCATTAAAAGTGTCCAAGAAGATGTCCAAAATTTTTACACACACTGACCCAGAGGGCCCTACACCCGGCGCAATGTGGCACAAGGTGCGACGGAATTGTTATTTGCTAGTTTCAGCTCGGCTATAATAATAAATGGTGACGTGGCGGCATAGTGGGTAGCATGTTCACCTCATAGCAAGAAGCTCGCTGGTTCAAGCCCCGGCTGGGTCAGTTGGCATTTTTGTGTGGAGTTTGCATGTTCTCCCCGTGTTCATGTGAGTTTCCTCCGAGTGCCCCGGTTTCCCCCCACAGTCCAAAGACATGCGGTACAGGTGAATTGGGTAGGCTAAATTGACTGTAGTGTAAGAGTGTGAATGAGTGTATGTGGATGTTTCCCAGAGATGGGTTGCGGCTGGAAGGGCATCCACTGCATAAAAACGTGCTGGATAAGGTGGTGGTTCATTCCGCTGTGGCGACTCCGGATTAATAAAGGAACTAAGCCGAAAAGTAAATGAATGAATGAATTATTATTATTATTATTTTTTTTTTTTAATTTTTTATTATTAGAGTTATTTCTAAAGGATCATGTGACTCTGAAGACTGGAGTAATTAAGCTGAAAATTCATCTTTAAAATCACTGGAATTACTAAATTAGAAATCTTTTATTAGAAATAAAATTATATATAATATATAAAAATGTATATACATAATACATAAAAAATTATATATAATTTTATATATTTATTTAAATAAATTTTATATATATATATATATATATATATATATATATAAAGCAGTTGAAGTCTGATCCACCTGAATCCACCTGAATTATCAGCCGCCCTGTTCATTTTTTCCCCAATTTCTGTTTAACGGAGAGAAAATTTTTTCAATTTCTAAACATAATAATTGTAATAACTCATTTCTAATAACTGATTTATTTTATCTTTGCTATGATGACAGTAAATAATATTTTACTAGATATTTTCAAGACACTTCTAGATTAATTTGGTTAACTAGGCAGGATAGGGTAATTAGGTAAGCTATTGTATAACGATGGTTTGTTCTGACTATCAAAAAAAAAAAAAAAAAGGGCTAATAATTTTGACCTTAAAATGTTTCTTAAAAAACTCAAAACGGCTTTTATTCAAGCCGAAATAAAACAAAAAAGACTTTCTCCAGAAGAAAAAATATTATCAGACATACTGTGAAAATGTCCTTTGCTCTGTTAAACTCCATTTGTGAATTATTTAAAAAAAGCAAACAATTTTCAAAGGGGGGTTTCCAACATCAAAATTTAACAGAGCAGAGATCTACTTGCCATAATGCAATTCACAATCGTAAATGAACAGAAAACACTTAAATACGGAAACTGTTAAGCATACTCTTTTTCTCCAATGACTATAAAATATAGAGGGAGAGTTACTCGTTCCCATTCTGATCGACCAGTCTACATTTGCAGTGTAAAATCATCATAAAATTAAACCTATCTTTACTGTGTTCAAATATTTTGCACAAGTTTAAAGTTTTCGGTTTCATCTAAAGTATAGGACATCAAATACATTTCCACAAAAAGAGTCCACCAGGAGTGTGACATTGTTCTTTTTCCCTTCAGGTTTTTCCCTCTTAATCTCAAATATAGGACTGTCAGTCCCACTTCAACCTTGAAATGCACCTTATTCAAAGTCTTTCTTTGACCATCTCATACCTGAACTCTCAGTACTGACTCACCGGCCACTCATAAAGCTCTCCTTACTCATCTCCGAAGCTGATTTATCTTTGATATTAAGCTTGAGACATGTTCCGGCGATAATGAAGTGTTTTGGATGACTTAAATGACCAGTCTCCAGGGGTTTCAGACAGAACGAGTTTAAAGAGCGAACGAATGAAGTCATATGAGTTCACACTCTTATTTTCTGCATTCTAGACTCTTTTGTTTTGAGGTTTCGCTTGTTGCTATGTGAATGTTGCTAAGGTGTTGAGGTTGGTTACTAGGTCAGTAGTGCTCATCTTTGCGTCTGCATGATATAATGGTCTGCGGATATGAATCACAGACACTTGAAGGTAAACTAGCAATCAGTGTACAGTACAACCTGAGTGGTTGTGATGCTGAAAAGTAGGTTAGGGTCTTCTGGTCCACCCGGAAAACTGAGATATTTTAGTAAATGCCTTCTTTCAGTTGTCCTTCATTTGAAGGTGCATATTTGATTGCTTTGAAAAAGTAATAGCAATAACTCATGGCTGCAGCACAAATGATGTGAGATGATTTATGGTCGATACTGAAGGTTAAGGGTTTAAAACAAACTATTTTTCTTTCTTTTTGAGTTTTTGTTGGAGATAAAAGGGAGCACTGCCTTATGTGAGCCTGAACACATGATGAATGCTAGTTGACAGCTTTCATAAATGCAATATGCCTACATTTTTGCAAAAAAAGAAAAAAGTCTTAGCTATACTTGCAGTTTACTGCTATTTCCAGTTTAAATGAAAACTAGAGCCAGTTCGACACAAGATTTATTAGCTTTCACAAAAATTAGGATTACAAGTGCAGATTATTTATTTTATTTACCTCAAAATACTTTCACATACATTCTATATTAAGAGGGAAGAAAAACAGAGAACATTATGAGCTTAAAGATGAAACTCATATGTAGAATGAAGTCACATGCACATGCTCAGGTGTGATCTCTGGTGTGGGTCTCATCTGAAAGCATTTGAGTGTTTCCTTGGCTGTGTTTTGGATCATTGTCTTGCTGAAATGTCCACCCTGGTTTAATCTTCATCATCCTGATAATGTAGATGTTGGACTGAAGCAGATAATAATCATTTACACTAAGGAAAGGCAAAGGGTTGTTGAAGAACTACTGAGGGATTTGAGAGGGGTCTGGCTGCAGACTTGGTGCAGTGCAATCTGAGCTGCATCCAATGCTTTTTAATGCGCTCACCTAACCCCACCCCTAACCCTACCCATCACAGTGATGTCACTCACTCCATTGAGTGCATTCTGTCTGACATTGCATCGCTGACTGATGCAAGCTCAGCTTGAATCATAAAGGCTGCATCTAGATACTATTGAGGGATTTCAGTGTGGGCTTTCACTGCCTTTCTACACTTCCCTTTCTTTATGTGTTCAATATTTATTTCCTTTGTCGTTCATCTTATTACACACAATTTAATTTAGTATAAATCAAATAAATAATTAGATTTGTTTTGTATATTTGATTTTTTGGTTGTTTCTAGGAAAAATGCAAGTCAACAGCACCTTTAGAAATATGTTTTAATAAGAATAATTGTGACTTGTTGAATACTTATTTCTCCCACTGTGTGTGTGTGTGTGTGTGTGTGTGTGTGTGTGTGTGTGTGTGTGTGTGTGTGTGTGTGTGTGTATACTACTATATATACTACATTCCATATATTCAGACTTCATTCCATATATTCAGACTTCATTCCATATATTCAGACTTCATTCCATATATTCAGACTTTCATTCCATATATTCAGACTTTCATTCCATATATTCAAACTTTCATTTCATATATATATATATATATATATATATATATATATATATATATATATATATATATATATATATATATATATATATATATATATATATGAAAATATATATATGAAAATATGAAATGAAAGTTTGAATATATGGAATGAAAGTCTGAATATATGCAATTAAAGTCTGAATATATGGAATGAAGTCTGAATACATGGAATGAAAGTCTGAATATATGGAATGAAGTCTGAATATATGGAATGAAGTCTGAATATATGGAATGGAAGTCTGAATATATGGAATGAAGTCTGAATATATGGAATGGAAGTCTGAATATATGGAATGAAGTCTGAATATATGGAATGAAGTCTGAATATATGGAATGAAGTCTGAATATATGGAATGAAGTCTGAATATATGGAATGGAAGTCTGAATATATGGAATGAAGTCTGAATATATGGAATGAAGTCTGAATATATGGAATGAAGTCTGAATATATGGAATGGAAGTCTGAATATATGGAATGAAGTCTGAATATATGGAATGAAGTCTGAATATATGGAATGAAGTCTGCATATATGCAATGAAAGTGAATATATGGAATGGAAGTCTGAATATATAGAATGAAGTCTGAATATATGGAATGAAGTCTGAATATATGAAATGAAGTCTGCATATATGCAATAAAAGTCTGAATATATGGAATGAAGTCTGAATATATGGAATGAAGTCTGAATATATGCAATGAAGTCTGAATATATGGAATGGAAGTCTGAATATATGGAATGAAGTCTGAATATATGGAATGAAGTCTGAATATATGGAATGAAGTCTGAATATATGGAATGAAGTCTGCATATATGCAATGAAAGTCTGAATATATGCAATGAAGTCTGAATATATGGAATGAAGTCTGAATATATGGAATGAAGTCTGAATATATGCAATGAAGTCTGAATATATGGAATGGAAGTCTGAATATATGGAATGAAGTCTGAATATATGGAATGAAGTCTGAATATATGGAATGAAGTCTGCATATATGCAATGAAAGTCTGAATATATGGAATGGAAGTCTGAATATATGGAATGAAGTCTGAATATATGGAATGAAGTCTGAATATATGGAATGAAGTCTGAATATATGCAATGAAGTCTGAATATATGGAATGAAGTCTGAATATATGGAATGAAGTCTGAATATATGGAATGAAGTCTGAATATATGGAATGGAAGTCTGAATATATGGAATGAAGTCTGAATATATGCAATGAAGTCTGAATATATGGAATGGAAGTCTGAATATATGGAATGAAGTCTGAATATATGCAATGAAGTCTGAATATATGGAATGGAAGTCTGAATATATGGAATGAAGTCTAAATATATGGAATGAAGTCTGAATATATGGAATGAAGTCTGCATACAGTATATGCAATGAAAGTCTGAATATATGCAATGAAGTCTGAATATATGCAATGAAAGTCTGAATATATGCAATGAAGTCTGAATATATGGAATGGAAGTCTGAATATATGGAATGGAAGTCTGAATATATGGAATGAAAGTCTGAATATATGGAATGAAGTCTGAATATATGGAATGAAGTCTGAATATATGGAATGAAGTCTGCATATATGCAATGAAAGTCTGAATATATGCAATGAAGTCTGAATATATGGAATGAAGTCTGCATATATGCAATGAAAGTCTGAATATATGGAATGGAAGTCTGAATATATGGAATGAAGTCTGAATATATGGAATGAAGTCTGAATATATGGAATGAAGTCTGCATATATGCAATAAAAGTCTGAATATATGGAATGAAGTCTGAATATATGGAATGAAGTCTGAATATATGCAATGAAGTCTGAATATATGGAATGGAAGTCTGAATATATGGAATGAAGTCTGAATATATGGAATGAAGTCTGAATATATGGAATGAAGTCTGCATATATGCAATGAAAGTCTGAATATATGGAATGAAGTCTGCATATATGCAATGAAAGTCTGAATATATGCAATGAAGTCTGAATATATGCAATGAAGTCTGAATATATGGAATGAAGTCTGCATATATGCAATGAAAGTCTGAATATATGCAATGAAGTCTGAATATATGGAATGAAGTCTGAATATATGGAATGGAAGTCTGAATATATGGAATGAAGTCTGAATATATGGAATGAAGTCTGAATATATGGAATGAAGTCTGAATATATGGAATGAAGTCTGCATATATGCAATGAAAGTCTGAATATATGCAATGAAGTCTGAATATATGCAATGAAGTCTGAATATATGGAATGGAAGTCTGAATATATGGAATGAAGTCTGAATATATGGAATGAAGTCTGAATATATGGAATGAAGTCTGCATATATGCAATGAAAGTCTGAATATATGCAATGAAGTCTGAATATATGCAATAAAAGTCTGAATATATGGAATGAAGTCTGAATATATGGAATGAAATCTGAATATATGCAATGAAGTCTGAGTATATGGAATGGAAGTCTGAACATATGGAATGAAGTCTGAATATATGGAATGAAGTCTGAATATATGGAATGAAGTCTGCATATATGCAATGAAAGTCTGAATATATGCAATGAAGTCTGAATATATGGAATGAAGTCTGAATATATTGAATGGAAGTCTGAATATATGGAATGAAATCTGCATATATGCAATGAAAGTCTGAATATATGCAATGAAGTCTGAATATATGGAATGGAAGTCTGAATATATGCAATGAAGTCTGAATATATGGAATGAAGTCTGAATATATGCAATGAAAGTCTGAATATATGGACTGAAGAATATATGCAATGAAGTCTGAATATATGAATTTAAAGTCTTAATATATGGAATGAAAGTCTAAATATATGAAATGAAAGTCTGAATATATGGAATGAAGTCTGAATTTATGAAATGAAGTCTGAATATATCTCTCACAGACATATCTGTAACAATATATCTGTAACAGATGGATTAATATTTGTCCGTGTTCAGCATACATCATGTTCTGTGTGCACGTGTCTGTCTGTAATAGTGGGACGTTAGAGCGAAGCTCATTAATAAACAGACATTTTAGATGCCATTTATCAAACTCAAGTTAATTCACTCATTAATTGTGTCATTAATCGACACAAACTATATATATTAAATCATGGACCTTCTGATTCTCTGTGTACTTTATGGAGCAATAAATGAGCTTATAAACCATTTCTGGAGATTTTTTTTAACTTACCAAAGCCATAAACCTACTATGTCGATCAGGGCTTGCCAAACCTTTCAACCAATGCCAGTAACTTTTGCTGCCCAAATTAATTTTTATTGTATTTGATTGACATAAAGGTGTCAGGAAGTTTAACCTGGTGCTAGAAAAGCAATCTGCTGTGGCTGACACTTGCTGTGTTGTTAGTCTAACGTTAACACACCAATCCTAGGAAAAAATGTCATTGAAAGGCTGATGGTTTTCAATTTGCATGTTGTTTTTATTCAACTATTAACTATTTTTATCTTCTGTGGGTTATGGATAAAATATGGTAAATCTTACAGTTTAATTAAATCTATTTGACTTTTGGAAACCACCAAGTGACCCCCTGCCATTGCCTCCCACTTTGGGAACCACTGATGTAGATATCAGAGAACAATTTAATTTATTAAACCAATGCACCACCTTTAATGACAAAATATCATAACTCTAAAGTTGTCTCCAATTATTTTTGTTTCCACGAAGACCCTCACAGTTGTGTTATATTTCACTTTGAAACGCACAAAAACCAGCGTAAAACTGGACTGGTCTAACTGAAGTATTTGCATGACACACAAACCTGGAAGTAAATCTTCATTTGGATGGGATTACGTTATACGGCTTACTCGAGTCTATATTTTGGTGAGGTTGTTAAACTGCAGACTGTTTGATCAGAACAACGCAGCGTTTGCTAACCTTTCCGTGAACGTCTCTGTCAATATGCTTAAAATGAACCACAGACTCATTAATGCGTTCACAGGGATTCTAGCATTTCTAAAACATGCCCTTGTGTTCGGTGCCACTCATCGCTACGGGGAAGAGCTGAACCTTTTCAAAACACCACATTATGGTGAAATGAGTGGATGACAGTCTCGTTCAATCAATGACGTGTCCTTTATAAAGGTACAGTAACCCTCCGGTGTGTTTGTTTGTGTATTGCCTGAATAAATACACTCTGTTCTAGCTCGCAGCCCTTGCTATTGTATTCATAATGTGGTTAGAGTACAATAGCTCATCCCATCAACAGCACAATGAGTGCAGCTGGAATGTTTTCTTTCTGATTTCTGAACTGTTCTGAAATGACTGCTTGACAGTGACTATCAAATGCTCTTCATCTGTTTGCTGTCTCTCATTTAAATTGATGAACTGAAGCAGAGTTCTTTGTAAATGGAGGCTCAAGGACGTGTAAACACCAGCAGCAAACTCTAGAAAGGGTCTGAGAATGTCTTGTTTCTCTGAAATCAAGCATGTTTATAGGTGTGCTGTTTTCAATGCTGAAATACTTTATTGTTGAAGGGTGTAAACACTGTGACTTGTGGGCACTGTGACAACTGTGAAACAATATGATGGGATCTTTGTCGTGAGGTCTGCTTGGGAAAACACTACTTTAAGTGTTAGTTCACCCAAAAATAAAGCAAAATTAAGGACTTTGTTAAGTTTTTTCTTCTCAGTGTCAGTATATTGCGCACATGTATGTGCTTTGTGTTACAGCACTGTTTCTGTGATCGCCAGCAGTGTTGTCTCCACTGGAGATTACTTCCTGTAGTCTTATGTAAAAGTCTTATTTCACACGGCCGCCATTTTAAAACATGAAAGCGAGGCTGCGGTGAGGAGAACCCTTAAAGTATAGGATCAGCACTGTAAACATTGCAACAACATGCTATGGATTACAAACCTCCAGCTGTTGCCGTGATTTCTAAATGCAGATGTGGTGTAAACATCACTTTAATATCATTCATTAGGTTTAATTTAAACAATTAAAAGAATATTAGGCATCAAACAAAATCACTATCTCTTTAGGAGGAATATGCTTAAGTGTCCCCCTAGGAACCAAGTAAACACAGATGGGACACTTCCCTGCCTATGTAACCTGGTGAGTAATAGACTAATTTCAAGTGGCGGCCATTTTTAAAGGCGAAATCGAGGCTGCGGTGGGAAGAAACCCGGAAGTATCACTTAGAGTTAGGTAGGAACAACGTGTACCTGGCTGTATATCTTATCAGCAAAGAGAAAGTGACACAAATGTATCATTTCACCACCTTCAGAGTTCAGCTAAGTTAAGGTAAATGGCACTAGTTAGCTAACATTTTCTTTCCCAAACACACATTTTAGATGCCATTTATCAAACTCGAGTTAATTCACTCAAGTGATATCCCTCGGTAGCCAGTATGGTCGACACCGAAGCATGAGGTATTCGAGATCAGGGGGACAAAATGATCTAACTGAGTGTATGTTTCTCTGGTCACACCATGAGTTATTAATAAAGAAACAAACATCTCCTCCTTTGCTTTTCCCCGTGAGTTCTTTCATTCTATCCCTGCGTTGCATGGAGAACCCCGAAAGTTTAGCAGCTGTGTCTGGTAGCTCTGCAGATGGCCAGGTTTCTGTAAGACAGAAAATGCAGCAGTTTCTTGTTTTCCGTTGGAAGGAAATGCGTGCTCGTAGCTCGCAAAGTTTGTTGTCCAGTGACTGAACGTTAGCCAGCAGAATGGTGGGGAGCGGAGGTCAAAATCTTTTTTTCCGGCTGTGTTTCCGTCGTCACCTCGGTTGTGTGACCTAAACACAGGGCTCTGTTGCTGTGTTTGTAAACCAATTTCCCGAAGTGTGTGTCTATCATGGGCAATAAGAGTGTGTACATCCAGCACGAAAAACAACAAAAATACAAGAAAACACACAAAACACAACAAAGTTTGCTGGGAGCTCGCAACAGGGCTGCCATGCTCAATGTCATCTTTGATTGGCATCTTTGCATTTATCGTTGTATCTTTTCATTAGTGCATTAACAAGCTACTTTTAAAGGTGCTATATAAAAATGCAGGTAATGTTGAGCCAGGAGAGCTCAGCTCTGTCTGAATATATCTCTCACAGACATATCTGTAACAATATATCGGTAACCGATGGATTAATATTTGACCGTGTTCAGCATACATCATGTTCTTTGTGCATGTGTCTGTCTGTAAGAGTGGCACGTCAGAGCAAAGCTCATTAATAAACAGACATTTTAGATGCCATTTATCAAACTCAAGTTAATTGACTCATTAATTGTGTCATTAATCGACACAAACTATATATGGTCAATCATGGACCTTCTGAATCTCTGTGTACTTAATGGAGCAATAAATGAGCTTATAAACCATTTCTGGAGATTTTTTTTAACTTACCGAAGCCATAAACCTACTTTGTAGATCAGGGCTTGCCAAACTTTTCAACCAACGCCAGTAACTTGTGCTGCCCAAATTAATTTTTAATGTATTTGATTGCTATAAAAGTGTCAGGAAGTTTAACTTGGTGCTAGAAAAGCAATCTGCTGTGGCTGACACTTGCTGTGTTGTTAGTCTAACGTAAACACACCAATCCTAGGAAAAATATCATTGAAAGGCTGATGGTTTTCAATTTGCATGTTGTTTTTATTTAACTATTAACTACTTTTATCTTCTGTGGGTTAAAAAAATGGATGAAATATGGTAAATCTTACAGTTTAATCAAATCTATTTGACTTTTGGAAACCACCAAGTGACCCCCTGCCATTGCCTCCCACATTGGGAACCACTGATGTAGATATCAGAGAACAATTTCACTTTTTAAACAAATACAGCACCTATAATGACAAAATATCATAACTCTAAAGTGGTCTCTGATTTCTTTTTTTCCACAAAGAACCTCACAATTGTGCACGGAAAACGACAAAAATACAAGAAAACACACAAAATACAACAACGTTTGCTGGGAGCTCGCAACAAGGCTGCCATGCTCAATGCCATCTTTGATTGGCATCTTTGCATTCATCGTTGTATCTTTTCATTAGTGCATTAACAAGCTACTTTTAAAGGTGCTATATAAAAATGCAGGTAATATTGAGCCAGGAGAGCTCAGCTCTTACTGTAGATCAGTGATTCTCAACCAGTGGGCTGCGGCCCACTAGTGGGCCTTAGCAATCCTGCAGGTGGGCCGCGAGAAAATGAACTTAAATATTATATTACAATTAGTAGTTTCATTGTTAAATATGTCATATTAAATCATTGCATTGAATTAATGGCATTTTCCATTTTCTGTGATTGATTTCTTTGAACAGGTAAAAGCAGCATAGTTTAATACAAACATAACTGTGGCTTAAACTTCCAACCGTTGCATGCCAACCAGGACTAGACTTTCAGTTCTATAAAGCAAAACGTGACGAAAATGTAAAGGTAACGCTGATTCGAGTTATAGCCTAACAACCAGCTGATGTGTGCCTAATGTCTGCTACTCGTACTGTATCAGAGTCACCCAAGTCTGTTAATTTACAAACTATAGGTGTTCTCTTTGAGTGAACGTTAAAATATTTGCATAGTTGCCCAAATGAAGGTCCGGCGAGTCTTTTATTTAATAGATGCACGCATGTACAGGAGGATCTAGCCAGGCTTGGTAGTGTTTCAGTGGTGAAGAGCTGGTCACTGTTCCTGTCAACAAACTCCAATAATATCCAGCTGCAAACCAAACTGCCTTCAGGTCAGGCTCGGATTGGCTAATCGGGAGGACCGGGAGAATTTCCGGTGAGCCGGTCCGTTTTTTAGCCATGAGGGCCAGTGTCCCTATAGTTGCTTGCACTTTCAGCTGTCGCACGTTTTCATTTACTTGTTTATTTGACCATAGCCTCACTCTTTTTATTCATTATTTTGCCACAGCACCGCTCTTTTTATTTATTTTTATTTACAGGTTTACATGACCTGAGATTGAACCTCACCTAAATTTTATATATATATATATATATATTATTTAGGTGAGGTTCAAACTCAGGTCATGTATACCTGTAAATAAAAATACACTATAAATACACAAAAAATACACTAAAATACACTAAAAATAATATATATATATATATATATATATATATATATATATATATATATATATATATATATATATATATATATATATATATATATATATATATATATTATTTTTAGTGTTAAGGCATATAAAACTGATTGGGTTACTTATGTAGGTTTACATATTTAATTTTTTGTTTGACTATCGTTTCAAAGGACTGGATATCTATAAAGAATTTTGCACAGAATATATATTCAGATATTGCAGGAAAGGACATTGTGATGTTTTAAAGAATAGTGTTGGAGATGTAGCTACCCTTCTCATATCTATGAAAAACATTTGAAGTTCTAAAGCAGCTGTTTCCTTGAAAAAGACGTGATAGTGTCATTAGAAACTGAATTGGAAATTACCTTATTTTAAAATAGTCAGTCGTGAACTGAGATGGGTAGGTCTAAGGCTTCAAACTCCAGGGCTGAAAATCAGTCCCACTCATTCTGACCCTGCTTCAGATCGATGTGTTTCAACAGATTTAGTGTTGTTAGTGTATTTAAAGTTTTTTGTTTATTTTTTTTAACTATAATAGTAGATAAATAGATGAATAGTAGTCAGTTCAACTGGAAGCAGCAGTTGTTGTTTTTTTTTTTTTTTTTGCCATCCCCTGTACTCCTGTCAGGTTAATTTTTTGAAGAAAATGCCAAAATACTTTGCAGTTGTAAAGAATAACTAATCAAAAATTCAAAATTCAGACAATTTCAATCTTTTTGTGTTAAAAAAAAATCAGAGAAGGTAAAATAAATGTTTTTCTATTAAATAAAGGTTTAAACTATTTTATTTTATTTTATTTTTTTGTTAGATGTCAGACAGTTGGGCCTTTAAAATATTTTTGCAGAAGGAGATGGGCCTCAAAGTGAAAGAGGTTGAGAACCCCTGCTGTAGATGAATAGATCTCGAGATAAAAAAAATAAAAATAAAATGTGTGTAGCAACACGTTGATATCAGTTTTGTATGGCCAAACAATTGCAATTCTTGAGCGTTTTATTGCGTATCATATTCGTTTTGCTCAATACTACAAGTGGTGCAAAAATCACATGCTTCAACATAAGCACAACTCAGATGAACAGAATCCAATGCAATTGTTTTCTTTCTATCCAAGGTTACCATAAAGATCAAGACTTCTTTAGAAAGTGCATGTGTAGATCTCATAACGCTTGTGTTGTTGTATGATTTTTCTGTGGCTTTCTGCCACCCACCCACATATAAGACAGCAAACAGCCTTCTCTCTCTCTCTCTCTCTCTCTCTCTCTCACCTAAAGAAACGCTGGCTCACAATCTCCCCTGAAAGCAAATAACAGCTCAAGAACTTCTGAAATTGCAGGGATGGGAATTGAACTCAAGTTTGCAATGCCTTTTGTGGGCTTTCCTTGGCTGTTTTCTTGCAGGTTAGATGTCGGTCTGGCGGCTTCATCTTTACTTTGTCATTTGACCTTTCGGAGAAGGTTAACATGAGCGGTGCTCCGTGTATAAAGGAAAAGAATAAGTAATACCACCATCATTATGTACTGCAGTCTCTCAGGCACGTGTTAGATGTCTTTCATGGCTTTTTTAGTGTAATTATACACCGACAATGTGCTGGATTCTAGCAACATAATGTGACTTGCGGTGTTAGAAGTGTGTAACATTGTAAAGCTGCAGTGTTAATGTCAGCCTTGGTGGAATATAACCAAATGAAAGGCTCACTAAAAGCTTCACATTACTAGTGTTGTAGTCAAGATCGCTTAACCTGTTAGCCAGCATCTCACTTATGAGGATTCATATCTGCCTTACTTGAAAAGGTAACGGTCCTTGACCCCGGTGAGCTAAAGACAAAAATTAGGTATCATAGGAAAGAAGACACTTTGAGCTTTATTATAGTCAAAAACTGTGATATGTGAGGTAAGTACCCTTTCATAGCATCCATTTTACACACAAAATGCAGACATATGCAGCAAGCACTTATTTCTTGGTTCTTAAAGAATTTTCCCTGGGCACATTTTCCCATTGTTGCCAATTTTT
>NC_133183.1:7800000-7892500 GCF_049306965.1 Danio rerio | reverse complement strand
ACAAAAATTAAACTACTGTAATCCTTTTATGATTTTCAACTGGTTTCAAACCTGTTTGAGTTTCTTCTCAATGTTTAAAATAAAATAAGACATTCTGAAGAATGTTAAAGAAAAAAAAAAAAAAACTACCAATGACTTCTTTCTATAGATATCAATGGCAAATGTATTGTGCTCAACAGACGAAATTAATTTAGAACCACTTGAGTGTGAGTAAATGATTTGGAAATCTTAAAGCTGTGGTCCAGAGTGTATTTTTAAGGCTTGGTTGTGCCCATGGGATGCAAAGTAATGTGTACTCTTGCTTCATTTCTAAAAAAAATCATTTTATTTGTTCGTATATCTTACTTTGATTATATATAGCTTCTCAGCTAACATGAAAAAGACTATCATATATCCTAGTTTCATCGAAAGCCCGCCCTCAAGAGGCTCTGATTGGTCAGCTAACATAATGTGCTGTGATTCATGGATCAGGAAGCACCACGCCTCTACTGGCACACACTTTGGCATTGTGTAAATACACTGTTAGTCAGTGAAACTGCTAGTCATGTAATATCTGTATCTTTTAATACCCATGATGTGTACAAAAATGGTATGAAAAGTTAATTGTTTGAAAATTGTGAGACAGAATTCGTCCAATAATAAACCCGAAACACACGTGGTTGTCATGCGGTGAACTCGGCCAATCGTGTAATATCTGTGTCGTCGTCCAGCAGTCCCTCTTCAGATGCTGCACTGGCTGAATCAATCGTCTGATCTCGAAGCGCTGTCGCAGTACTTTGATGCCATTGGCGCAGCATTAATCTGGACAAAATTTCTAACCGCGGTGCACTGCTTTAAGACAGATTTCAATCTATTCGATCAGCGCTGCATGAAGTCTCCCATTGCCTTGAACTCTGAACATATTACATTCAGAGATGTTTATGTTCACACATCTACGTTACACATCAACTAGTTTAAAATATGATATCGTAGTGGACCACCCCTTTATTTTTTGGGGAGAACTGTTTCTTTAAAAAACATGATTCCTCATGTTTTAACCCCATTAACACACTGATAAATATGGACTGCAAAATTAGAGCAAGATAGCAGGAGACGGTCCATCTCTGCATATGCTGTGCTTCGTTGTGTGTATCAGGAGAATCTGAGCCATTTCTGAGCTCTTCTGCATGCCCGTGTAATGAATAGATGCATTTGTTAGCCAATGTGAACAAGCTCAGTGTTTCACCCTCATACCCGGAGTCTCTGTGTTTTCACATTCAGTGCATGGCTGTAAAAGCCATTACAGCGGCTTCTGAATGATTTACTCCCTGATCAGAGAAACATCTTCAAGTTTAAATGAAGCGAAGTAAGCAGATATGCCACAATGCTGATCTTTTATTCTCTCAAAATGCGCAAAATCAGCCCAGTTACATCGAGAGGTAAGACAGGAGATGGAGTTAATGTTACAAAAATAATAATCCGGATAATACAGCAGTGCAGAACCCTGGATCAAGATGATAGGGGATTGTGGGTGATTTATAGCGCTTTGCTAGAGGGTTTTCTGGATGGTTGTTAAGTGGTTGCTTACTAGACTAGATCTACAGAGCCCACCTGCAGCCCTGTCTGATTTACAGGATTCTAGATATGACCCTCAGGCACAAACAGCCTAATCATTTAGAGAAATAAGAGCGTCTTCACGTCGCTGGGTCCTGCTTTGACCTTGCGGTTCAGCAGTGAGAAGAACCGTACACTGTGCAGCTTTTGAATTGCACATGTTTATGTTGAGCATGAGCATGGAGTGTTCTGAAAGTCCATGTGAATCGAATGTTAATTGAAAATAGCTGAGAGTTTTATTCCAGTGTGTTGATGCACTTCTGACTGAAACCGTACCGTAGAGACTTGTCACCCTTTTCCACGGAGGAACAAATTGGACAAACCAGCTATAATCTTTCGTTTCGCAAATCGGAGATGCAAATTAGAACTGTTGAAGCAGGGCAGACGATTAAAAGGTACCAATGTGTATCAAAATGATTAAATTTGTTTCATGTAAAAAGAAGAGATGGGTAAAAGAATAAATAAGTTGAAGTAATAAACGAATGATGTGTGGGGTAATGGGCAGGGCCAGACGGAATCTGCGGACGTTTTTTGCTATTTCTGCTGAGAATTTTGGTGAAAATCTGTGGATTTCTGCAGAATAATATTGGAAGTATCCAGCGGAGTATCATAACTTACATCTTAATATATTAAATAAAAAGTAATAAATTACTGAATAAAAACTGAATAAATTCAGATTTACACATTTACTCAAGTAAATAATCAGAATTAATGATAGGCTAAAAATCTGCAGAAATCTGCGGAATTCTGCGGAAAATTTGTGAAAAATCTGCAGAATTCTGTGCGCGCAGATTCCGTGTGGGCCTAGTAATGGGGTGGGAGAATAATAAGCTTATGCTTCATCCCGCTCCATTTTCGACCATGTTGAAATGTATTTCTTTTTGTTAATGACATTTGTAAATGTATCATATTTTTGTTCGAAAATAAATTAATCAAATCAAATCAAACTGAATATTATTTAGGAGGCGGGACTTTCTTTTACATGTCATTCTCCATAGAAATCTAATGGTAAGAGGGGCGTGGTTAAGGATATAGGTTGTTTTTGATGGCTTGTGAAATTCAAATGGAGGGCAGGAAGTCATACTACTACTTAGGAATTGCTATCAGAACATCAGATGTGTCTGTTTTATGTTGTTTTCAATTGTTTAAATTGGTCTAAATAAGATATGCCAAACAGATTTGATAGAGTTCCAAAAGTTTTGTGTATGAAGGGGAGAAAGTTTAGGAAACTGGCTGAAAAATGGAAGAAAAGGTGGCATGTAATGAACTTTTTTTTTTCAATATATCCATGTGTACAAACTTTTTTGAATGCACTAATAGCACTAGCAAAGAGTATATACAGGCCTAGCTAGTGCATCCGGAAAATATTCATAGCGCTTAAATTTTCCACATTATTTAATGTTACAGCTTATTCCAAAATTAATTTATTTGCTAAAAGTTCTACACACAATACCCCATAATGACAATGTGAATAAAGATTTTTTGAAATTGTTGCAAATTTATTAAAAGTGAAAAACCTGAAAAATCACATGTACATTGGTATTCACAGCCTTTGCTCAATACTTTGTTGATGCACCTTTGGCAGCAATTACAGCCTCAAGTCTTATTGAATAGGATGCCACAAGCTTGGCACACCTGTCTTTGGGAAGTCTTGCCCATTCCTCTTTGCAGTACCTCTCAAGCTCTATCAGGTTTGATGGGAAACAACGATACAGCCATTTTTAGATCTCTCCAGAGATGTTTAATAGGATTTAGGTCTGGGCTCTGGCTGGGCCACACAAAGACATTTACTAAGTTGTTGTGAAGCCACTCCATTGATATTTTGGTGGTGTGCTTTGGGTCATTGTCCTGCTGGAAGATGAACCGTCGCCCCAGTCTGAGGTCAAGAGCACTCTGAAGCAGGATTTCATTCAGGATGTCTCTGTAGACTGTACTAGTCTTCCAATTCCTGTTGCTGAAAAACATCCCCACAGCATGATGCTGCCACCAATATGCTTCAATGTAGGGATGGTTTTAGCCTAGGGATGAGTGGTGCCTGGTTTTCTCTAAACGTAAAGCCTGCATTCGTTCCAAAGAGTTCAACTTTAGTCTCATCAGACCAGAGAGTTTTGTTTCTTATGTGCTGAGAGTCCTTCAGATGCCGTTTGGCAAATTCCAGGCGGGGAGTGGCAAATTGTGATACACAAGTATACACAAGTATTTATGTGTATAAAGCATCTGTTTTGTGAGAAGTGCTTCTCGTAAACGACTCATACAGCTTTACTTTGACATTTCCTCGAAGGAGAATGATGTCGACTGAAACTTTGTCGTACACCACGCCCACCTTGGTACCCTTTAGGCAGTGGAAATGCAAGCCTGACAAAGGTGACCCGTACCGACCCATACTGTACAGTACCAGTCAGTGGAAATGGGCGATTAGAAATATTGTGTTCAATCCAGAGTACCTTCAAACATTTCCCTCTGAAAAAAAGCCATTAAGTCTAAAAGGCTCCCCTATTAACTTTAAGTGTCTTCTGAGAAATGTTCCAGCTATAATGAAGTGTTTTGGCCGACGTAGATGAACATTTTCTGTGATTTCAGGGTTTTAAAGAATAAAGGAAGGATGTTATGGTACTTCCAGCACATGACTTTGAACAATACAGATATTTAATGTACTGCTAAACGTTTTTGGGTTTTTTATTTTATTTTTTTTTGAGTGCTGGAATGTGTTCGAGCTGGAGTTATCAGCAGAAACTCAAAAATGAGATTTTCTGCAGAATAAGCGAGTGGTGCTTACAGGTATACCTGTGCAGACTTTCTGTGGCATCACCACACTGTTGCCTCCCAAAGCTTTTTCACTGTGTTGCTATGCAGTTGCTAGGGTGCTCTGGAAGGTTGCTTGTTAGTCCAAGTCAAAAGAGTCCAAACTCAGGACTCTTCATTTCTCTGGATTTAGCTCAGATTCCACCTTCAACTGTGTGTGTGTGTGTGTCTGTGTGTGTGTGTGTGTGTGTGTGTGTGTGTGTGTATGTGTGTGTGTTTTATTATTGCCGTCATGTCGTTTCTGGATTGCCTAAGCATGCATTTATTTAATTTCCAAGAAAAGCCTCCCTCCCTTGTGTTGTAAGCTGTAGATCTTATTGTAAATGACTTCCGCTGAAGGATGATGCCATGCAACACACTGTGGTGTCTAATGAGAAATTATGAATTGATACTGAGTGATTCACTGATTTGCTTAAAGCATTTATAAGGAGATGAATCAGAGGATAAAAATAGTATTGGTCACGTGACTGAAAATATTGGCAGTTTGGGTTGCCAAAAGAAATGTGGAGCTATGTATTGCCTTTGTTTCGTAATTGTTATTATTAAAATAACTGAGGGGAAACAAACAAGCAAACAAAATGTAACATTATACTAATAAAACAAATACTGGCCACTTTATTAGGTACACCTTACTAGTACTGGGTTGGATCCCCTTTTGCCTTCAGAACTGCCTCAGTTCTTTTGGGCATAGGTTCAACAAGGTTCTGGAAATATTCCTCAGAGATTTTGCTCCATATTGACATGATAGCATCATGCAGTTGCTGAAAATTTGTTGGCTGCACATTCATAATGTGAATCTCCTGTTTCACCACATCCCGAAGGTGCTCTATTGGATTGAAATCTGGTGACTGTGGAGGCCATTTGAGTACAGTGAACTCATTCAAGAAACCAGTCTGAGATGATTCAGGCTTTATGACATCGACACCTCCTTCTTTATTACATTATGTATGACAATAAATATCACTGGACAGTCAAATTGATTTTATGAATAATTTCCATATTAAAACATAAATCATCATTTAAAAGCATATGTTTAAAGAAACTTAGAAACATTAATTAAGTTCTATAATACAACACAACTGGTGAAACGAAACTATAAGTTTAAACTAAACATTTAAGGCATTTTTAATAAACATTTGGTGAGCATTTTCTGATAAATACAGTTTCATTATTGATATCTGCACCTTTTGGCATTTGCTTTCAACTGCGCATGTGGGCTGGCAAAAGTCCTGCATATGCAAAGTGTTCATGCAGAAATTTTAGTATTTTAAAAATAATCAAACATTGTGCATATCTCTTTAAAATACTTTAGCATAATTCAATTTTTCAAGAGTTCACACCAAGCTGATGATTGATAATAAAGTTTGTTTGGCATGCTGTCCCGGGAGAGAGTCCTGAGCTTAAAAGATCCTCGAGCCCTGGGCTCCCCCCCATTGCAGGGCGAGAGGGGAGTTTGAGCTCAGGTAGATCTTGATGACTCCCCCTCCTGCTTATTGTAGCTAAGTGTCAGATATAGATGCTGGGAAGGTGTACTCAGAGCTTGGGTAAAATATTTTAGACTAATTGTTTAGGGTGTTTGTTTTTGAAATGTGGGAGGAAACCGGAGGACCCGGGGAAAACCCACGCGAGCACCGGGAGAATGAGCAAACTCCGCACAGAAATGCCGTCTGGTTTGGAAAGGAATTAAACCAGGGGCATTCTTGCTGTGTGGCAACAGCACTAATCACTGGCCACCGTGTCACTCGTTTGAAAGGAGGGAAAGTAGGGTTTGATGGGGGGTTTCTTCAAGACGAAGATATTGAGATGAGAAAAGTCTGGTTATTTATATTGAGGTAAGGATCGTCTGATAAGATAATTAGTCATTAGCTAAAGTTGGAACAGCTGTGAACAATCATAAGCAAGTTAGCTGATGCGGGACCAGCTGCACTCAATCATAAGCATGAACTCCTCTTGAAATGAGTTTATGAATAAACTTCATAAAGGTACAAACTGCAATGGTACAAATTTGTTTCTTTGTTTTAAGGTACAATTCTGTTCCATAAAAAGGTACTACCCTGGTAACAAGGTTTTGTATCTTCTTTAGTACAACTTATCCTATGTACTGTAGCAAAATATCTCTGGTCCAGCTCTGGCCCACACAATCAGCTTTTGCTTGGCCCACATGCCGCAGTGAATTACCGTACATGACTGGACCAAATCTGGCTTCCAGACAAGGGCCAAACATGGAACATATCTGGGCCAAGTCTCAGCCAAGTTTCAAACCCCTAACTGGGCCTGAAATGGGCCATATACAGTTGGAGTCATAATTATTAGTCCCCTAAATTATTAGCCCCCTTGTTTATTTTTTCCCCCAATTTCTGTTTAACGGAGAGAATATATATATTTTTTCAACACATTTCTAAACATAATAGTTTTAATAACCCATTTCTAATAATGATTTATTTTATCTTTGCCATGATGACAGTAAATAATATTTTACTAGATATTTTTCAAGACACGTCTATACAGCTTAAAGTGACATTTAAAGTCTTAACTAGGTTAATTAAGTTAACTAGGCAGGTTAGGGTAATTAGGCAAGTTATTGTATAATGATGGTTTGTTCTGTAGGCTTTCGAAAAAAAAAAAAACATATAGTTTGAAGGGGCTAATAATTTTGATCTTAAAATGATTTCTAAAAAAATACAACTGCTTTTATTCTAGTCAAAATAAAACAAATAAGACTTTCTCTAGAAGAAAAAACAATTATCAGACATACATCGAACATGTCCTTGCTCTGTTAAGCATCATTTAAGAAATATAAAAAAAAAATAAATAAAATTAAATGGGGGCTAATTATTCTGACTCCAACTATGTTGGTGTGTTACGATTGCAAAGAAATTGATAAACCCATGAATCATTGCGCTTTAGGTGTGCTATGGGTGTGCTTTTTCTAAAAAAAACCTGGTAGACTTTTAATATCTTCATTTGAAAATAATAAAAATGTATTTAAATGTGGGTCAAGACAGGCCAGACTCACATGACATCGATTATTAACATCTTGGCCAAATACTACATTTGACATCTGGCCCAAGTATTGTGTGCCGCCTTAAAGACAGTGCAACCTCTGCCAAACCAGGTCCATGTTTGGCCCACATGCTGTATGCCAGTGCCGGATAAATGCCTGCTGTGCCACATTTGTACCAAATCTGGGCCAGAATTCTTTGCTACCTGCACCATTTTTTTTTTCCGAGAGTGTACACTGTGGTCATAAAGGGATGTTCATAGTCGCCACTACTCAGGTAGGCTGTGGTGTTGACACAATGCTCAATTGGTACTAATGAGCCCAAAGCATGTTAAGAAAACATCCCCCACACCATTACACCACCACCACCAGTCTGAACCGTTGATACAAGGCAGGATGCATCCATGTTGTTGGAGCCCCTCACAACCAAAATTTGACCTTTTATAATGCATAATAGGTGCTCTTTAAACATTTAGAAACCACATAGCAACATCATGACAACCACATTAGCCTATAGCAACAGCCTAGCCTCATTCTAGAATGAATTGGATTCAATCCTTATTTAGAAACCCTATAACAACACCCTTCCAGCATTGACTGTGTGTGTGTGTGTGTGTGTGTTTCTGTGTGTTTATTTTATCTCATTAAATCATTAGATTCCTTTTGACCTTTTAATTAGATCAGAACAGTGTGTTGCTTCAAAGTATATAGGTGTTGTTTTATAAACTGTACGTTGGAAAAGCCTCTTTGGTGATTTAGAGCTCATGCGTTCGCCTCTTGGCATCTCATTTTTCATGTCACCGCGATCATCATTGTGACTTGAATAATATTCCGATTACTGAGCTTGAGCCTGACCATCAGCTTCCCCCTCTGGCTAAAAGTCCTGCTCAGCTTCCTGATTTTGATAATTCCATTTTCGGTGAGGTTTCCCTTCCTCCAGGTCAAGCTCTGCAGACGAAATGAGTGTTGAGTTTTGAGAGAAATATTTAAGGGAAATGCTTCAGAACGGGGCAATCATTCCATTAAGATGTTTTTGTTTGCTTGACTCGGTAGACAATTATGTGACACAAACAAAACTGCCAGTCATAATTTCTCTTCTGGGTGGAATTTAGACTTTTAAATCATACGTTTGTAAATAATACAGCAGCGTGATTCTTTGTGATAGATTGCGCTGTTGGAATGCATTGCCAAACATGATGTATAACCCTATTACAAGACTAGGCCTGCATCAAACATCTTTTTTACGGACACAAACATGGAATATTTGATTAGGAAGGGTTGAGCTTGTTTGTGAGATTTGAATGGTATGAATAATTTATTTCGGTGTCATTGTGAAAAGGGAAATATGCGAAGCTTGGATCTCTGACCAACAGGGAGCCGATACCTTTGTGTGCTTTTATCCAGAACATAAACTCACATTAAATGCTATTCAAAGTAGATGCAAATGTCATGCCTTTGATATTAAAAAGATACAAGTGAAATGTGGTTGGGAGTATACAGGGTATTAAGTGCTGCGTGTTGCGATTTGGAAAAAAAAAAAAAGACATCTGATAAAAGTCTCCTTTTTGATTTTAGAATCTAACATCTCTCTGCCGCGTCTGTTGCATGCTGTCAATGGCAATGATAATTTACTCTCCAGCCAGCAGATTCCACCCACGGGAATTATGTTTGTCATCTACTGTACGCGCAGAACTTAATACACCTAGAAAAACACACTCACCTCAGATGGACTATTAAGGCAAATGATCTTGATCATTCAATATGTTGATGTTGGAATTCGTTGATATGAATTATTAAAGAGCCCCTATTATACATGAAATAGGGTCATATTTTGGTTGTAAGGGTCTCCAACTACAGTCTAATATGCATGCAAGGTCAAAAAAAAAAAAAACTTTCATGGTCTTATAATATGTATTTATTTTTACCTAATTATCCCAACGACTCCCATATGAATCGTTCAGTGATTTATTTGTTCCCAAACCCCTCCTTAGTGCGAAGCTTTTCTGCGCTGATTGGACAGATGCAAAAGCAAATGAATACCGAATGAGAGGATGATGAGCACTCGCGCTCCCGAATTGTGAAGCAACCGTGTCTGGAACAGGTTCTGAAACGCAAACTGTCATCGGTTCTCTTTCAAATAAACTAGACAAATAGTGATGAACATGCACCCGCAGTCCTGATGCTTTTAAGAGCTCAAAATGTGTCTTTTTGTAAGCATCATCGGTTGCTTTCACTTTGAACAGATTATTAAATGGCCTAAAGTTTACCGTGAGTATGTGATCATCCTTTCATTATCACACACTGTATGTTTCACCTGCTTTCATTAGCTTACGGTTTTATTTGCTTTTATTTTTGTTAAAATGGTTTAACTATTATTTTTTTTTACAACATTGCTTTAATAGGAGATTTACTCTCCATTTATGTGCAGTTAACTGGTGATCCGAGAGATCTTTAGCCACGACAGATTACTGTGCATATTTTTGATACATGACAATAGTTATTTTTTAAAAGTCAATTGCTTTTCTTTATTTTTTAAGAAATGTTTTGTTAAATAAAAAGTTTAGTATACAGCTATATTTTGCTTGTTTTAACAAATTAAAAAATTTGTGGCTTAGAAATAATTATTGTTATTGTTATAGAGATCATTTTGGTACATTTTGAGCCCTAAGAAAGTAATGTGAAATAAAAACTAATTGCCATATAACACTATGAAACCATGACTCGCTCATGCTCATTGAGCTAACTCATACTCAACACACAAAAAGTGAAATAAATAAGGAGGCATGTGGACATAACACAAAATTTAAATCAAGTAATTTTAGCATGTCGACATCAAATTTATGCATATAAAAATATTTTTCCAACAACAAAATTGTGGCTAGTGAAAATGCTCAGTGGCTAGTAACATTGGAAAACTACTAGCCACAGTGGCCGGTGATTAAAAAAGTTAATGTAAAGCCCTGGTTTTCACCTAATTTATTTGCTTTTAATGTCTTTGAACTAATACTGTTGTCGATCAGTGCCACCTCCTGGACTGATAATTAAAAAAAAAAAAGCGATCTAATTATATTATATTATATTATATTATATTATATTATATTATATTATATTATATTATATTATATTATATTATATTATATTATATTATATGATGTTATATTATATGATGTTATATTATATTATATTATATTATATTATATTATATTATATTATATTATATTATATTATATTATATTATATTATATTATATTATATTATATGATGTTATATTATATGATGTTATATTATATTATGTTATATTATATTATATTATATTATATTATATTATATTATATTATATTATATTATATTATATTATATTATATTATATTATATTATATTATATTATATTATATTATATGAAGTTATATTATATTATATTATATTATATTATATTATATTATATTATATTATATGATGTTATATTATATGATGTTATATTATATGATGTTATATTATATTATATTATATTATATTATATTATATTATATTATATTATATTATATTATATTATATTATATTATATTATATTATATTATATTATATTATATTATATGATGTTATATTATATGATGTTATATTATATTATATTATATTATATTATATTATATTATATTATATTATATTATATTATATTATATGATGTTATATTATATGATGTTATATTATATTATATTATATTATATTATATTATATTATATTATATTATATTATATGAAGTTATATTATATGATGTTATATTATATGATGTTATATTATATGATGTTATATGATATTATATTATATTATATTATATTATATTATATTATATTATATTATATTATATTATATGAAGTTATATTATATTATATTATATGAAGTTATATTATATGAAGTTATATTATATGATATTATATTATATTATATTATATTATATTATATTATATTATATTATATTATATTATATTATATTATATTATATTATATTATATTATATGATGTTATATTATATGATGTTATATTATATGATGTTATATTATATTATATTATATGAAGTTATATTATATTATATTATATGAAGTTATATTATATGAAGTTATATTATATGATGTTATATTATATTATATTATATTATATTATATTATATTATATTATATTATATTATATTATATTATATTATATTATATTATATGAAGTTATATTATATTATATTATATGAAGTTATATTATATGATGTTATATGATATTATATTATATTATATTATATTATATTATATTATATTATATTATATTATATTATATTATATTATATTATATTATATTATATTATATTATATGATGTTATATTATATGATGTTATATTATATTATATTATATGATGTTATATTATATTATATTATATTATATTATATTATATTATATTATATTATATTATATTATATTATATTATATTATATTATATTATATTATATGATGTTATATTATATGATATTATATTTTATGATATTAAATGATATTATATTAAATTATATTATATTATATTATGTTATGTTATATTAAATGATGTTATATTATATTATATGATGTTATATTATATTATATTATATTATATTATATTATATTATATTATATTATATTATATTATATTATATTATATTATATTATAGCTTGGCTAAGGTCAATATTATTTGATCAGTTTATTTTTTGATTGGCTATTGAACAAACTAATGGCTTGCCTAGTTAACATAACTTGCTGAATTAACCTAGTTAAGCCTTTAAATAGCACTTTTTAAATGTACTAATACTAGCACCTTGCAAAAGAACTAGTAAAATAGCATGTGCTTTCATGGCAAAACCAAAATAAATGTCATTATAACTAACTTTTGCTCTGTAAAAATCACTTGGGAACTATATGATAGATGGATAGTAAGAGGGATGGATGGATGGATGGATGGATAGAAAGGTAGATGAGTGGGTGAGGATGGATGGATGGATGGATGGATGGATGAACAGATAGACGGACGTTGTATTTTCTACTGTAATGACAGTATTAACTGTCATCTTTAAGAATTCATCTGAAGACCAAACAAACAGAAAACAATATTGTAAATAGCTATGAAATGTGATGTATTTTGTTAAAAACAGCATTGTTAGCTCGTTTGTGCATCCGCATGATGGTGTTTTTAATCAGCTAAGAACTATATATCCACTTGTACTCAGCAGGAGCTGGCTCAATTCTCTTCTTTTAAGCCATTGCATTTGTGGCTAATAAATGCAGCTTTTCGTTCCGTGTGTGGCACTTTAAACACTAAGCTATAACTTGTTAAAATTCAAAGTGCAATCGTGAGGCAAGTAAACAAAGGTATCCAACTGCTTCACCGTATTCTCCTGTGCTGTCATTAATCTAGCCACAGGCGTAAACAGCTGTCACTCTGATTCAAAAACAAAAACCACTGTGTGAACACAATCCAGCAGTGGCAATGGCAGAGAGGATCAGTAGGTGTCTGGTTCACACCGGGCTATCCAAACTAGTATGCAAGGACGCGTAATAAAGTTTGCTATGTTCTTTTGGCTCATTCATTTAATCGGTGCATTCAGTTCTGTTTTGCAATTCCAGGTACATTTTCTGTCATGTGTGAATGAAGATTGTTCAAAGACACGCATCATATGTTTAGCTATCTTTAGCAACAAGCAGATTGAACAGCACAATAGACATAGGTATAACATACAACATGCATCAAATAACTAAACGTGCATCATTGTTATCAGATAACAAGCAATTTCTAATGTGTTTTACTGGAAAAGCTCTTCAATAAGCTCTGATGTCTTTTTATGTATCCAGATTTAAACAGATATTTTGGTAACATTTTACTTAAAGGGGGTGTTCATTATTTTAATTGATATTTTGTTAAGTTCTATGTCTGGTGCAAAGTTTAATAGGTGCTAGATGTGAAAGTTATTGTTGTGCTCTTGCTCCTTTAAGGGAAGTACACCGGAAAGCAGGAGAGAGAGAAAAAAAAGGAAGTGGAGAAAAGTTTGGCAGATGCAATGCTGTTGTAATGCTGTTTGTGAATGTTATGTCGATGCTCCAGATTAAAGAAAAAAAAATTATCACCCTCATAACCTGCGTTTATTTATGATATTGGAGAGACTGGTGTGTAAACAGCCAGATATAAGGATTACAAAACCTTTATAATTATGAGCTGTGAATGAGATTTTGATGCCTGCTTATGACTGTCATTTAGTGTCTGTCGCTCAGTTATGTCATTTTAATTGCAAAGATGACATTGCTTGTTATGACAACTTAACAGAAACAAATACATCACAACCTGTCTTTGTCCATTTTCATCACAACTTAACATGACCGAGACAACACAACTTGTCATAAATCTGTCATAAACATGACTCCCATGAAGCCATTATAAATGTGTATGAACACCTCTTTAAGTAAAATGTTACTGATATTTTCTTGTGTGAGTTGAGCATAAAATATAACTAAAGTGTAATTCTTATACTAGATGAGATCATTCAGCCAACCAGTACACACCAAATTATAAAATTCATAGAAATTGATATCCTTTTATGATTTGAATTTTGAATCAGTTTTGTATGCCATTGCATGTGGTGTTATATGCAAAGATTTTGCCAATTGGTTTATCTCATTCAAACAGTTATGACATTGATATAAGATTATCCTCTTAAGCTCTCATGTACAGTTGAAACCCGAAGTTTACATACACTCTAGAAATAGGAACATAACCATTTAAAAAAAAAAATGTCTGATGGTAAATCATACTTAACTTTTACTATTTTAGGTCTGTTAGGATTATCTAAATGATTTACTTTTGCTAAAAGCCAGAATAATAAGAAGCATCTTTTTTTTTTTGATTTTTTTTATTAATTTCTTGACAGTCAAAAGTTTACATACAGTTCCTTGGGATTTTTTAGCTTTGCTTTTAAACTGTACAACTTTGGTGAAATGTTTAGGGTATCCTTCCACAAGCTTCACACAATAGTTTGCAGGAATTTTGCCCCATTCCTCCTGACATAATTGGTGTAACTGTGTCAGATTTGTTGGCTGTCTTGCTCCCACAAGCTTTTTTAACTCTGCCTACTAATTTTCTGTAGGATTGAGATCAGGACTTTATGATGGCCACTCCAAAACAATCACTCTGTTGCCCTTAAAGCACATTTTAACTAATTTGTCAGTATGCTTAGGGTCATGGTCTGTTTGGAAAACCCATTTGTGGCCAAGTTTTAATTTCCTGGCTGATTTCTAGAGATGTTGCTTCAGTATTTCTACATAATGTTCTTTCTTCCTGATGCCATCTGTAAAGTGGACCAGTCCCTCCTGCAGCAAAACAGCCCCACAACATTATGCTGCTGCCCCCATACTTCACCATGGGATGGTGTTCCTAGGCTTGTAAGCTTTCTCTTTGTCCTCCAAATGTAACACCGGCCATTATGGCTAAACAGTTCAATCTTAGTTCCATCAGACCACAGGACATGTCTCCAAAAATGATTCTTTTCCCCAGTGTAATTTAGCAAGTAATCCGGCTTTTTTGTTGATTCTGGCTTGTTGATTTTCCCATGTTGTCACACAAGGAAGCAGTGTGTTTGAGGTTTTCCTTAAAAACTATTCTACAGTTGTGCCTCCAATAAACTCAAATGTTGTAAATTAGACGACATCATCATCATCTGAGCTTTTTCAGGGGCATGATAATCTTTTTGTATGTAAACTTTTGACTTTCAAGAAAAGTTATAACAAATTCTCCAAAAATATCTCTCTCATTATTCTGCTATTAAGCATAATGGAAACAAATTTGATAATCCTAACTTAATCTAAAGAGAAAAATTTAGTCACATTAACATCTGACTTTTTAAAATGGTTATGTACCTTTTTATGCAGTGTATGTAAACTTCTGGTTTCAACTGTATGTGTGCAGCATTTAGTAAAATATTGTGTAGAAAATGTTACAGATTACTTTCCATTTATTCACGCATAAAGGTCCCATGAAGAGCTTTGAAATGTGCATTTTTTATGTTTAATGTGATCTTAACTGAAATATGAAGTGAGGGTGGGACATTTAGTAGCTCCTCCCTTTTAAAAAAAACTGCCAACAGTATTTAGTTTTTTTTTTTATCACAGCTCTGCCAGTGAGAGATGAAGTGCATCAAATGAAAAAAACAAAAAAACAAATGAGGAAGTCTTGAAGGGGGAGGGGCATGTCAGATACTAGAAATCATTTGATTGGTCAAGATTTGTGGCGCGAATTAGGCGTTTTGTGCAATTGGCGTGCTTCAGACTGCAAAAGAAAGTTGGAGCAAACGGAGCAATGGAATAGAAAAGTGGAGATAAGATTGGTCCAAGGGTGATGGCCGTTGGTAGCTACCGAATTGAAGGACATTATTTGTGCCCAAATGTATGACTGTTATTATAATGTGCGTTAAATTGATAAATTATTTCATTTAACTCTTTCGCTGCAGTTAACAAGAGAAAACGCTTCCCTGCCATTGACGAGTTTTACATCAATCTATGTTTTAGGTGTATTATGTTAGGGGAAGCCCTAACGCATGTCTTATGTGTGACTATGGCAGATGCTCCGGGCAGTGAAATCTGAAAGTAAGAACGTGGATAAAAATAAGAATAGTACAACCTTCCTTTGGCTTAATATCTACCGTTTCAGATTTTGTCTTGACAAGATATCAAAATTAGGAAGCTTTATTTTTATGATTTGTCATAGTTTCAGATTGCACATCTAACACAGTAGGCTAATACTTATATATAATTTATATACATGTGTGTGTGTGTGTGTATATATATATATATATATATATATATATATATATATATATATATATATATATATATATATATATATATATATATATATATATATATATTTATATATTTATTTATCATTTTTATTTTTATTATTTTTTTATTGTGAAATTTCCTTAAATTTTTGGGATTTACCACCACAAAATTAGTCAGTTTTATCGCAAAAAATCACAAAAAAATATATATATAAAAAAAAAAACGTAAAAAAAAAACGAGTGGGTCTGATTAATGTCACATGGTTCTTTTATTTTTCGGACTTATACGATTGTTCGTCACACATACTCATATATAATGAAAATCAGGGGCTACTAGTTTCTTCAAAATGTCTTTAAAAAAAGATATTCAAGTAGGTTTGAAAAAGTGGTGACCAAATTTTCATTTTTGGGTGAACTATCCCTTTAATGGTCTGTTCATGGTAGTTCTATAGCATGCTGCATATATACATTGCTTTCAGTACATTGACATAAAGCTTTAAATGTCCAGTGTGTTTCTTTAAGAGTGCAGATGTGGACCTTGATAAAACAGACTGATATTGTTTTTAGCTTCTCTGCTGCTCTGAAGGCGTATTGTCCCCATGAGAAGAGGGTCTTTCCAAGCATGCTGAAATTGTATGAGCTATAAAGCCAAGAGGATCCTTGAGATGTTTTACAAGGCTTCACAGTGCATTTGCAAAGCACCGAGTGCAAATATAAAAAATAAATAACCTGCTGATTAAAAAAGGGTCGTGACTCATCGAGAATGCATCAGATTTTGAGTTTAATGTGCTGTAAATGCTTGTTATAGGGCTATAATACAGTGCCCCATAACTGCGGCTTTAAAACGCTGACCGATCTTAGCAAACAATACATAATTCATTTTCATAATTCGTGCTTTCATTATTACAAGCTTGTTCATTTAAATAATTTATCCCTTAAAAGAAGGGATAATTTGAGATCAAGAATGAGGTAAATGCTGCGCTAATACATTTAAAGACGCAGTTCTATAGATAGATAGATAGATAGATAGATAGATAGATAGATAGATGGTCGGACAGACGGACGGATAGATAATTTGTGCCTTATTAACTCTGATGATTTAGCAGATCTGCTTTTCTGGTTCAAATTAGACTGATATGTTTTTGACTGAGTAAAACATCAATAAAAGATAATGTAATCGGTTAATAATTATAAATAACTCACTTTAAATACATTAATAATTCTTGGTTAGAATATTTACAACTCCTATTGTATTCACCTTATTCTTCGCCGACGAGCGGGCACAGCCATTTGAATGTTTTTGGCTCAAGACTTCCAGTCTCATTCGCTTCCATTCATTTTTAGACATTAAAATCTGCTTGTTTTGCCGTTTGATGTTACAAACTGATATTTCCTCATTATATTATTGTACTTGGTCTGTATAGTCATGCAAACACTTGTTTGTAGAGCAAGTAGTTTGATCGTTTTCTGCCGTTTATTATTCCTAGTCATTTCTCCCATAGGCGACTGAATCGGAAGTTCTAAGACAATCGCAAAAACAGGCGCACTTCCGCATTTTAGAATAAGGTCAATATTTCACTATGATATTCTCATCCTCCACTGAGGTATAGGGTCGGGGTTCGGGGGCACACCTACTTTAGAAAACCATATATTTCCATACATATAAAATTGTCTTCTACGATTAGTCTGTGCGCAAATCACACACAAACACGCACACACACACAAAAAAAAAATGTTAAGAATTTTTTATTTTTTGCACAGTGGCTGTGTAGCTGGGTTTTTGTCACCCTGTGGTTAATGAGCATTTTCAAGTATCACATGGGAAACTAGTGATGGAAATGCTAAATTCCTTATAATATTCTTTAAAAAAATCCATTTTAAACATGCTTTAACAAACTCAGCCATACCAAAAATGATGCATATTAGACGAGTCAGCTGTCTCCATTATGCTTGCCTTGTTTACTTTTGGCTACTGTGTTAGCAATACTACAGTCAGACACATATACGGTTAAACATACAGTTGAAGTCAGAATTATTAGACCCCCCACCCTACAATTTGAATATTGTTTTCTTTTTTAAATGTTTTCTGAATGAGGTCTAAAGCAAGGAGATTTTCAAAGTATTTCTGATTTTTTTTTTTGTTGTAGAAAAAGTATCATTTCATTTATTTCAGATTGAATAAAAGCAGTTTTTAATTTTTTATATGATTTTTAGGTCAAAATTTTTAGCCTCTTTAAGCTTTTCTATAGTCTACAGAACAAACCATCATTTTACAATAACTTGCCTAATCCCTAACCCTAACCTGCCTAGTTAACCCAATTAACCTAGTTAAGATCTTAAATATATATATATACCAAAGGTGTTCTATTGGATTGAGATCTGGTGACTGGTGATCTTAGAGTACAGTGAACTAATTTTCATGTTTAAGAAACCAGTCTGAGTTGATTCGTGTTTAATGACATGGCGCGTTATCCTGCTGGAAGTAGCCATTAGAAGATGGGTACACTGTGGTCATAAAGGGATGGACATGGTCAGCAACAATACTCAGGTGTGGTGCCGACTCGACACCATGCTCAATCGGTACTAATGGGCCCAAAGTGTGCCTAGAAAATATCCCCCACAACAGTACACCACCACCAGCCTGAACCGTTGATACAAGGCAGGATGGATCCATAAGAAATTGAGACTCATCAGACCAGGCAACGTTTCTGTTGTCTAATTTTGGTGAGCCTGTGTTAATGGTAGCCTCAGTTTCCTTTTTTCGGATCATTCTCTGTTGACCCTAGAGATGGTTGTGCGTGACAATCCCAATAAATCAGCAGTTTCTGAAGTACTCAGACCAGCCCGTCTGTCACCAACAACCACGTCACATTTAAAGTCACTTAAATCACCTTTCTTCCACATTCTGATGCTCAGTTTAAACTGCAGCAGATCCTCTTAACCACGTCTACATGCCTAAATGTATTAAGTTGCTGCCATGTGATTGGCTGACTAGAATTTTCCATTATAGAGCAGTTGGATAGGTGTACCTAATAAAGTGACCAGTGTTAGGAATGAAACCCAGCTAGCTTACATAAAAAAATAAAAAAATAAAAGGAAAAACATTTAGATTCATCTTACAAGGTAGACATCAAAGCAATTTATGCAATGTGACCACTTTCAAAACACCCTAGCAACCGCATAGCAACATGCTACGTACATAAAGATTGCCCTGGCATTGCTTTTGTATCAAGCACTCAAATGTCTTTCATGCAGTAAGTGCTAAAACCTGCTTCCCCTTCAACGGATGTCGAAATGTAGGGCAATATCAGACACCCGAATCCATTTTCGAAGACAGATGGATCATCTCTGTTACACTTTACCGTCCAAACAAACTCTTCTTGCTGTCAGTTTAGCAGCACCTTCTCCTAACTGCCTAAAAATAGCTCCACAATCCGACAGTCACGATTTAAGACAACGGACTGCACTGTGCCACGCACTTATTTATATTTATAAGAGGGCTCCATCATTTTATTCGACTCATGTAAATTAGGTGTAACATTGCCCATCTCTTGAGTCATCACTTTGGAGTCGGCTAGATAACGTGTGTTGTGTGTGTGAGAGAAAGCCCTTTCCGCTAATGCTAATTTAAGGTCCTGAAACAGTGACAGGCTTGTTCATTATTCCACACGTCTGGCTGTGTTCACCGAGACACATGGAGCACAGGCAGTGCCAGTGGACAGGGGTGTAAAAAACTTGAGTCAGTTTACATCATTACTGTATTTGACTGTTACTTTTGGAGATGGAGTACTTTTACTCTGTTACTTGTATACCTTTCTAAATAAGATACTTCATTTTTTATTAGTATTTACAATTTAAAGTACTAGGATTTACATTTGTTTTGTATAGCATTGTATACAGGGGCGGACTGGCCATTTTGTATAGTATTGTATACAGGGGCGTACTGGCCATTTTGTATAGTATTGTATACAGGGGCGTACTGGCCATTTTGTATAGTATTGTATAGTATTGTATACAGGGGCGTACTGGCCATTTTGTATAGTATTGTATAGTATTGTATACAGGGGCGTACTGGCCATTTTGTATAGTATTGTATACAGGGGCATACTGGCCATTTTGTATAGTATTGTATAGTATTGTATACAGGGGCGTACTGGCCATTTTGTATAGTATTGTATAGTATTGTATACAGGGGCGTACTGGCCATTTTGTATAGTATTGTATACAGGGGCGTACTGGCCATTTTGTATAGTATTGTATAGTATTGTATACAGGGGCGGACTGGCCATTTTGTATAGTATTGTATAGTATTGTATACAGGGGCGGACTGGCCATTTTGTATAGTATTGTATAGTATTGTATACAGGGGCGTACTGGCCATTTTGTATAGTATTGTATAGTATTGTATACAGGGGCGTACTGGCCATTTTGTATAGTATTGTATACAGGGGCGTACTGGCCATTTTGTATAGTATTGTATAGTATTGTATACAGGGGCGGACTGGCCATTTTGTATAGTATTGTATAGTATTGTATACAGGGGCGGACTGGCCATTTTGTATAGTATTGTATACAGGGGCGTACTGGCCATTTTGTATAGTATTGTATACAGGGGCATACTGGCCATTTTGTATAGTATTGTATACAGGGGCGGACTGGCCATTTTGTATAGTATTGTATAGTATTGTATACAGGGGCGTACTGGCCATTTTGTATAGTATTGTATAGTATTGTATACAGGGGCGTACTGGCCATTTTGTATAGTATTGTATACAGGGGCGTACTGGCCATTTTGTATAGTATTGTATAGTATTGTATACAGGGGCGGACTGGCCATTTTGTATAGTATTGTATAGTATTGTATACAGGGGCGGACTGGCCATTTTGTATAGTATTGTATACAGGGCCGTACTGGCCATTTTGTATAGTATTGTATAGTATTGTATACAGGGGCGGACTGGCCATTTTGTATAGTATTGTATAGTATTGTATACAGGGGCGGACTGGCCATTTTGTATAGTATTGTATAGTATTGTATACAGGGGCGGACTGGCCATTTTGTATAGTATTGTATACAGGGATGAACTGGCCATTTTGTATAGTATTGTATACAGGGGCGGACTGGCCATCTGGCAATTCCGGCAAATGCCAGAAGGGCCAGACCATTTTTTAAATGTGAGCCGGTATGCCTATTTTTATTATATTTTTTTATGTGTATTGTTTTTACATGCAGACAGCTTTTATCTCTTGCATAATGTGAATATTATGATGATGATAATACAACCCAAGCTCATTCTGGAAACGTAGCCCCGCGGACGTTTCTGGAGACCGCGATTTACGTGGCCGGAGGTACGCAAGGCCGCGTTTAGTTTTTTTCGAGCAAACGCGGCCGCGAGGACGAGGACCGGGATCGAGTCCAGGGAACAGCGGTTCCGGAAATCAGGTAAGACGAAAAAAGGAATCCGAAAAATAAGGGGCGAGAACGCGGCGAGATCCGAAAACGCGGTCGAAATCGAAGACGAGAGCTTTTTTTTTTTTTTCTGGACGGCTTTTGCGAACCGTCGCTCGGGTTTAGGGAAGGAGGAGGAGGAAGAGGAGGACAGCCGAGTCGGCCGATTCGGCGGCTTTTCGCGCGCCTGAGAGGCACCTGAGACGCGAAAAAGCGAGCACAGCGGCCTCTCGCGGATACGCGAAAACAAAAAACGCTCGAATACGTACCTCTGCGGGGCTACGTTTCCACAATGAGCCCGGGTTGTGATAATAGCAATAATAATAATAATAAATGTTAAGCATTGGCCTAATCGGCAGTGGCCGGCTGGTTTTGAGATGGGCCGACCCAATCAGAGGTTACGCGGACGTAATCAAGATCTGGCGAGAATGTCAAACAAACAGTAAGTACAACACAAGCTAATTGTAAGAGATGGACTTTAAAAAAGGAGAGGCAGTGCCGAAAAGCTCAGAGAAATAAAAAAAATTGCTCTAAAATCAGACGATGCCAAATGCACCAAATTAACTGAAATAGTCCCGAAAGGGGGCAGCTCAGTGGGTAGCACTATCACCTTACAGAAAATAGGACAATGGTTCGAGCCTAGGCTGGGTCAGTTAGTGTTTCTGTGTGGAGTTTGCATGTTCGCGTGGGTTTCCTCCCGGTTTCCCTCACAAGTCCAAACACATGGTCTAAAGGTGAATTGGGTAGGCCTAATTGTCCGTAGAGCATGTATGTGAATGTGTGTGTGTGTATAGGGGTTTTCCAGTGATAAGTTGTTCATTCCGCTGTGGCGATCCCAGATTAATAAAGGGAGTAAACCAAAAAGAAAATGAATGAATGAAATGACTATGTATAAATGTGTTATAAATGGGTTGTTTTTGTTCCAGTCACATACATTAAATGTTTAAATATCTATTACAAATGATACTGCTTATATTATTTCACCATCTGTACACCAATATAAGTAGTAAATGTGCCTGTCCGTGGATGGGGCTGTGTCGGTGTGGTAATGTAGGCTGGTGTGGCTACAGTGCCAGGGCTGTTTTGTACTCCCAGTCCACCCCTATATTGTCTAAAAATTCTTAAAGGGCACCTATTTTACAGTCTTTTTCAAGATTTAAGATGCATCTTTATTGTCTCCAGAATGTGTCTGTAAAGATTCAGCTCAAAACACCCATCATATTTATTATACCTTTCACAATATTGGAATATTCTGCTCTGAACATTATGTAGGTGTTTTTGTTGCCTGTGCCTTTAATGCTGGTTCTCCCCGCCCACCGTTCCCAAGTGCCTGTCAGAGTGTGCCTCAATCTACGCCTTGGCTGCGTCAGATGAACAGCACAGTGACAGATATGAAGGAAGCAGATCATAGCACTTTATTTTGATGTTCCATTTGAGAATTAGTAGACTGTCTGCTTAATATGTGTTGATACCGCTCCTTCAACAGACATTTAACTGACTGTAAGAAACTTTGCAAGTACATGTCAACTTACACTAACTCTAACCCTATCCTAACAGTCTACTTATAATCTAATGAGAATTAATTGGCATGTAGATGTAGTGTAACTTAATTCAACAAACGGACCATCAAAATAAAGTGTTTTGACAAAACTTGACAACTGAAATG
Organism: Danio rerio; assembly: GCF_049306965.1. Classification (NCBI taxonomy): domain Eukaryota; kingdom Metazoa; phylum Chordata; class Actinopteri; order Cypriniformes; family Danionidae; genus Danio; species Danio rerio. Next base: position 7,869,154 of record NC_133183.1, on the reverse strand, counting down.
AGGTTGTATGAGAAAGTATTGCCTCTCTGAATTATATTTGGCCACGATGCCTGTGGCTGTCAAAGTTAAAGTGCACATTTTCACTTTTAATATATAAATATATCGATTTTTCAATTTAGTTTCATCACAATTATAATTTTGGCTATTGACACATTATTTAAACATTGTTATTTAAACTCCCGCGATTCCACACTCAGTAACAGAGTCATCAAACTATGCCTTTGTTTGTTGTGAATACTTGCCATCTAGTGGCGGAAATTACGTAATGTGCCTTTGATCAATGTTGGATTGTGTTTCACCTTTGCTACTGATTCTTTTCTCCTTTTAACTAAACATCTGTATGCCTACATGACCAATAGCCTTGTTAAATTGATTTGACTTTGTCCTAGACACATACTTATAACAGTGGTATTTTCACTCAGTATATGTACTTTTACTTGAGTATCATTTTTGAGTACTTATAGCCTTGCCAATGTAGACAGGGGTCCCTCATGCCCCTCTTACAGTACCTGTGGCTTGCATGACTGATGATTTTTTCCTTAAGTCTCACCCCTTGAGTGGCAATTCTCATCAGCGACTGCATGTTCTACAAGGCTGTCAGCAAAGGGCCGAGAGATAATAGGGTACGAAGGTCATTTCGGGTGGCCGTAAACATTGACTGCCCAATCACGTTTGACCATGCGCTAGTAATGACGCCCATATTTCATCTCTGTCATCCAGTGGCATTTATCCGGGCCATGATTGCAAACCTTCACCTTCCTTCCTTCAGCTTATTTCATTCGCCTTATAGATGGTGAGGGATAAATACACAGTAGCTACTGCATGAGACCACAATCAATGCTCAGACTCGATAGACAATGTTTTTAAAATCACAAGAGGGAAAATGACGTGAGTGATTTCTTCACTCGCTTGTTTAAGGGAACTGAAGAATAAATACTGCTTCTTGCAAGCGTAGATTAAAGGTGTCAAGTAAAAGGGTAAAACTGATTGCGGTTGTGTAAATGCGTGTCTCATCGCACCTTGAGTTTTAGCTGCTGTTGAAATTGACATTCAGAAAAACGTGTTGGCTTACATACTTAAATGTAGACGGAAATGTATAATTTACTGTTTGAGATGTACCGCTGGTTAACTTATGAATCAGTGAGCTTGAGTGTTGATGTCAAATGGCATGCATTTGTTCCATGCCTTTATGCATAAGAATTTGTCGATATAAAATAAAGTGTAAATAATTAAGTGACAAAAAAAAAAGTGGACAATTTTATTCCAAATTGAAACCAACATTATTTCCCTGCTAAAAAAAAAAAGCCAAGTCAAGCTGATTTTCGCTGGTCTCCCAACCTGACCTGACTGGTCAAGCTGGTCTTTCAGTCTGAACAGGCTGTTTTTAGCTGGTCTCTCAGCCCGGTCAAGCTGGTTTTAGCTGGTCTCTCAGCCTTGCCAGGCTGGTCAGGCTGGTTTTAGCTGGTCTCCCAGCCTGGTCAAGCTTGTTTCAGCTGGTCTCCCATCCTGACCAGATAAGACCAGCCTAATAGGCTAAAACCAGCTAAGACCAGCCAGCCTGACCAGCTAAGACAAGTTACGAACAGCCAGCTTGACCAACTAAGACCAGCTAAAAAGAGGCCAAAACCCCTCTAAAACCAGCCTGACCCGCTAAAACCAGCTAAGACCAACCTGACCAACTAAGATCAGCTAAAAAGAGGCCAAAACCCCTCTAAAACCAGGTACACCAGCTAAGACCAACCTGACCAACTAAGACCAGCTAAAAAGTGGCCAAACCCCTCTAAAACCAGCCTGACCAGCTAAAACCACCTAAGACTAGCTTGACCAGCTAAAACCAGCTCAGACCAACCTGACCAACCAAGACCAGCTAAAAAGAGGCCAGAACACCTCTAAAACCAGCCTGACCCGCTAAAACCAGCTAAAACCAACCTGACTAACTAAGACCAGCTAAAAAGTGGCCAAACCCCTCTAAAACCAGCCTGACCAGCTAAAACCAGCTAAGACCAGATTGACCAGCTAAAACCAGCTCAGACCAACCTGACCAACCAAGACCAGCTAAAAAGTAGCCAAAACCCCTCTAAAACCAGCTAAAACCAGCTAAGACCAACCTGACCAACTGAGAACAACTAAAAAATAGCCAAAACAACACTAAAACCAGCCTAACCAGCTAAAGCCAGCTAAGACTAGCTTGACCAGCTAAGACCAACCTGACCAACTAAGACCAGCTAAAAAGTGAAAGCCAGCTTATTTGCATTAACGAAACCTATTTACAACATTTTCACAGCAATAATCAATTGAATCAAACTGAATTAAATGATTATTGCCTTCAGTGAATTATTGATGTAAATAAGCTCAAAATCTAATACGCATTTATGTATTTCATCTGATTTCAGATAACATATTTTATTCTAAATAGTTTTATGTTTTTTACCCTTATTTGCATCGCCATTTGCAGAACTGTAATATAGTAAGTGAGTAAGTAATAGTTGCCACAAAATCAACCCCACCTGCTTATTTGCTCTAGCGAGACCTGGAAAGTGAAGTGTTTGTCAAGACTAATCACATCTCGGCACGCGGCGCTCATTGAAGGTCTGTTATCCAGGGAGGTTTTGGAGAACAGCTGAGAGCACAGCTGTGTTGTTCACTGACTTCAGGTCTGTTGACCTGCTCTGTGAAGAAGCTGGCAGCTGATTCGGCCGTCCTCTGATCGAGTGCTTCACAGGGGTTGAACTGGCGAGCTTATCGCTGTGGAGAGCTGCTGCAGGTGTGGAGCTTTCGCCACTGTGAAATCCCTGCTAAAACCTACATTTTACTTCAGACGGTCTGCTTATGGACTTTTTCTCTTTTTTTATCTACCATTACCACACTCAATTTAAAACATTGTTGAAGGGACAAAGAAGAAAAGTGAAGAGAACTACTGTAGATTTCCAAACGTGTGAGTGGTTTTAGCTGTGCCAGAAAAATGTTTGGACACTGTAGGTGTTTGTCAGGAGACTTTAGAGTTGTAAATACAGGGAATTACTTTGCGAATTTGCACTTCCTGTTCCATCTTCTTTTAAAGGACTGTTACTACAAAACAACGCAGTTGTAATTGTTTTATTACTGCCTGCATCGACACATCAATGTTTTGTTTATTTATGTTGGCTTGAGAAAGCCAACATACTGTTATACTACTCTGTCCTTGAAAACAAACGTATCTCCTCCTAGGCTGTTCATGCCACAAAGCCCAAATGTGGTCAAAATGTGCTTTCTGCATTCAAGATTGTTGCCATATCTCCTTATGCCTGTAAGACTTATCTTTTTTTTAATAAAAAATGTTAAATATTAAATTGTTATAATCCGGGCATATAAAAAAATTATACAAGCCCCAAATTTGGCCAAAAGCTGTATTAAGATGCTGTAGATTTTGTTGCAATATCTTTAAGGTTTATCAGACTTATAGTTTTCCAATAAAAATTTTTAAGCATTATTTTTCTCAAAATATGGCAAGCCATTTTTGACTTAAACTCCATATTTTTACTGATATGGCAAGCCATTTTTGCATGTATCACCTTCACACTTATTAAGCATTGTATTTTCAAAAAAATACGGCAAGCCATTTTTTACATAATGTTTATTCCCTTAGTCCCTTTATTAATCAGGGGTCGCCACAACGGAATGAACCGCCAACTTATCCAGCATTTGTTTTACACAGCGAATGCCCTTCCAGCCGCAACCCAACACCAGGAATACATAATGTTCAAGTCCAGTTTTTGATACTCATAAAGACTGTCATAGAAACATCGGGGTTGATTTAGATCACTCATATTGCCAAGAAGCTTTGATGTATCATCACTAACCTGTCACATGTCCCCATAGCAATAAAACAGTATAACCTAGCAACCATTTAAAAATAGCAATATCTCTACATCAGAACATCGTAGGGACCTGGACATTGGCTTGTTTGACTCATGCTAGCAAATGGGACTTCCTGTGTACTATGCATGGTAACGATTATAATGGAAGGCAAGTGCTAATAACGATTAGCTACATGCTATGAATGATTATCTAAATGCAATAACATATGCTAGAAATGCCTACTGAGTATTAGCATTTGATCAAACATGTACACGAGCATTGCCATTTAGCAACTGCTTAGCAACCACCTAACAATGCCATAAACGGTTGACTTTCTCAAGCCAACATCAAAGTTTTTCAATGAACTTTAGGTTCTAGTTATAAATGTGCTGCAGTTTTGTCATCTAGTTCTTCAAATGCTCGTGTTTTTTAAACACGCCATTAACAATCATAATTCATTCATTCATTGTCAGCTTAGTCCCTTTATTAATCTGGAGTCACCACAGTGGAATGAACCGCCAACTTATCCAGCATATGTTTTACGCAACAGTTGCCTTTCCAGCCATAATCCATCACTAGGAAACACTCATACACTCTCATTCATTCCCACACTACGGACAGTTTAGCTCCCAATTCCCCTGTACACTCAAAAAAAAAAAAATTGTTGAATGAACATGATTTAATCGTGGCACCCTTTATGCATCTAATCCAATCAATTAAACCTGAACTGCTTTGAACATGTTGTATGAACACAAAGCATATTTGTAAATAAAACATGGTTTCAATATGTCAGTCTAACTTCTTTGCAACTAATTGACTCAAAATGTTTGTATTGTGTTATTCTAATTAAAATGATTCTTATTTACTCAATGTAACACTAAAGCTTTACTTTAACAAAATTATGTCTTGTTAAATCAGCTAGTAAATTTCTTGTTCAATATTGTTGTTTAAATTACATTTTTTAAATGACAATACTATGAAGCAAGATTTAAAATTAAGTAATTCAACACAAAAAGGACAGAAAACATGTTTTATATATATATATATATATATATATATATATATATATATATATATATATATATATATATATATATATATATATATATATATATATATATTATAGCCTTTAGCAGGCACCAATCACATTTAAACAAATTTCTTCTTTAATATTCTGATACAAAGCCAACAAAATAACCTTGGCTCTTAAGAAAACTGATCCCCAAACAATACCTGTAGGACGTTAACATCATTTTTTTTTACCAATTGAGTTTAAACAGCTTTCTCCACTTTGGTACTCCTAATTAAAATGTAAAAGTATAAAATGTATAGGAAACATATAGCCAACAACATAACATGCATAACATTCAAGCTCTTGGGAAAACCAATTCCCAAACTGTGCCGAAAACACACGTCTTCTTGTTGTTTTCGTATGGTGACATCCAAACGCACTACAGCCACCTACTGATTTGCGCGAAGTGACTCTCCAGAGTGAGAGTTGTCGATTTGAAGCGTCTCAGTCTCATTGACTCAACATGTTCTGATCAAATTCATGTGATTATTTCTTCATTCAGTTTCAAATAACATGTATTAATCATTTAACATACGTAAACTTGATTTGTTCTTTTCAATCTGACAATTTTTTATTTTGTGAATCCAATACATGCCTAGTTGATTTTTTTGAGTGTACCGCATGTCTTTGGATTTGTGGGGGAAACCAGAACACCCGGAGGAAACCCAAGCAAACACCGGAAGAACATGCAAACTCCACATAGAAATGCCAACTGACCCAGCTAAGGCTCAAACCAGTGACCTTCTTGCTGTGATTCGACAGCGCTACCCAGTGTGCCACTGTTCCGCAGAGTAAATTATGTCAGAATAAAAAATATTTGGGTGAAATATCCAGAAATACTAATGGCTTCGCCCACAAACAATCTCACAAATAAAGCCTAACCGTCATGATTTACTAAAGACATGCTGTGAAATGCAAAGGCGTGGATACTTATACTGATATTTTGGACCTTATTTCTTATGCATTTGTAGGAGTTTTCCTTTCAGATGCTAAATGTATGTGGGGGGAATATTTAAATGACTCTAAGCTTTGCAGTAGTCAGTATTAACATTGCGTGCTTTAAACATACTGTACAAAAAGCACATCTTAACCCATTTTGCACTTGTGTTAGATAGATTATGCACACGGTTATCATCGGCTCTGCCTGTTTGCATCTTACTTTGTTGGTCATTATGGAAATGAGCTGCCGCATCTTTGTTTTTTAATTCACACATTGTCAGCAGAGACACCCACAGAACTTTCCACTCGGCGCCTTTATGGAATTGCTTATTTTCCCTGTTTAGCAAATCTGGCCCTGAGAATCATGAGCTTTTGTTGATCACAGAGCAACTAGCCGTTGGGAAATACATTTTGTTTTATTTTGATCATCTCTGAAGTAAAAATCTGCAAACTTTTAATCTGATGACTTGAAGAAATAACAAGCCGTACAGTCTAACTTATCATTTATCTCCATAACACAAACGATGTGCACCAAAGTGTGAACGGTTAGTGAGAGCCATGGTAAATGATGGTTGCTTTAGCAAGTGCCAAATGAGTGCATAATAAACGTCAACATATTAGATGCTAAAGGCATTTAAATCATCTTTGCTTCGATGCACGAGCATCTCAGGTTGGAAATAAAAACACAACATATTTCACAATTCGACTGTCAAGAGGAAATTAAATGAGTTTGCTCGCTTGTCAGAGTTTCCCACTGAGGTTTTTGCATGGTTTATTTGATTATATCTACCGGTTTCTTTTCCAGTACAAGTATTTAAGCAGGTTTAAGAACAGTTGTCAGCACAGACAGGGCTGCTGAATAAATCATCATGACACAGGGATGCAAAAAAACGACTTTGTTTTACAAGGTTGGATGCTTCCATATGTTACATACTCTATATAGACTCTATGCTGCCGACTATAGCACAATACCAGTTTGTGAACCTTAAGTGATGTTATGTTTGTTATTACTGTATGTACATAGAAAAAGATGCATTGAAAATATGTGACCCTGGAGCACAAAACCAGTGCTCTTTTAAATTGCACAGGACTATTTTTTATTATTATAGCCTGATTTGCTTGATAGCTGGTGAATATGTTTTGAATGTGTCACCATTTTTCTTAGAAAACATATTTCTAAAGGTGCTGTTGACGTGAAACTTTAGCTAGATGTCAGAACCAACACATGCATACACTCACCGGCCACTTTATTAGGTACACCTTACTAGTACTGGGTTGGAGCCCCTTTTGCTTTCAGAACTGCCTTAATCTTTTGTCCCATAGATTCAACAGAAGCCATTTAGAAGCACCAATTCATGGTATGACAAACCATTAATGTCACGTTTCCACTGAGCGGTACGGTACTGCCTTTTGGATTTCTTTTTTTTTCCTGCTGGAGATACTGATGTCCTAAAAAACAACAAAAAATATAACAAAAAAAAATCTTACACATACCTTAGGAACATTATTACAGAAAATTTTGGCGGTTTTTAAACCTTGACTTTTCCAGACCGCAGTATACTTTGAAAACAGTTATCGTCCCATGCCTAGTCACATATGTAATGTAAATTAAATAAAGATAGAACAAGCATTAGGTTTTGACATGGTGAAATAATATTAATAATAAATCTCAATAATTGTAATCTTTTGAAATCTGCAGCCTTCAGAAACATCAATTTATGGTTGTGGTTTATTCCATGCTAACCTTAAAACGTATAGGTATTTTCCAAATCTTATGGAATTGGAGATAAACTTTTATCTTGGAATGGTTAAGCGCCGTGATCCTCACAGATGGCAGGGTCTAGTCTGGTGGCAAAGTGGCTTGGAAAGTGTATTTTCCTGACATCTCGACATCTAATTATGATAAGTTTCAGAGAACCCAACTATTTTCACAGTTTGTGGCAGATGGTAGGTTGTGAGCGCTCCAGGTGTATGAGTTAAATACTATGAAAACAGACTGAATCTCACAAAGGGACCAATCTTAGGATGTGAAACCGAGTTAAATGTTATTTTTATGATCTTTGTGCACACATTAATGATTAAGTTATCATGATGGATATTTTTATGTTCCTTAATGTAGGGTTAGACACAAATAATGGCTGTGATTTCAATGGTAGAAACAGTAAATGAAAGGTTCAAACAGTAAAAATGCTACAGTAAAAATCTGTAAGATTTCTCTATTAACTGTAAGTTTCTTTAAAAGTGCTATATGTAAGCTTTTGACTCTTTTAATGCATAAAATAACACAATATATTATGATATTTACAGTTTTTCTCAGTCGCTTTGGTGTGTCTTCACAACACTAGTGCATTTTTGCACAACAGTTAATGCATTTCTCAAAACAATTAGTACAAACTGCAAAACCTAGCTGATAACCTGCAAAAGCGCATCACATGCTAAAAATGGATAGTTCATTCCTCAAAAGCAAGTATTAATGTCAATCAAAGTGTCAGTATCATCAAAATGAAAAGTCCTGACACCATTGTTTATGAACAAGATAGTCAAATGGCTTTTCATGTTTTCATCATGACAGTTTACTCTGTACATTTTTTTCAATGCAAAAAAGTCATATTTTGGTGACACTTCCTGAAAATGCTCGACAGCACTATATACTGTTTGCACAGTCATTTGAAAACTACAGTAAAGTTGGACATCACTGCATTTAGTGAGGCATCTGAGTACAAGACACTGAATATGTATGTTTCACATTTTTACTGCAGATGCTCTTTGCAATTCTAATTCATTCACAGCATTGTGCAAACGAATAAACACACCCTTATTTACAACAAACAGAAACTTTCTTTGAGTAGAGCTGTGCACAACTGTACACATATTGCAGTACATATTGGAACTGAGCCTACAACATACACAGGTCTGTAAATCATTCATCAAATTGTTAATTTTTAAAGAAATTTTCAAGAAAATAAAGATTTAAATTTGTTTTATAACATTTGCTTAACATATTTTGACAACTACTTTAACATTTGTGTATGTAATGACTCAAGTAATGAAATGAGGACTATTAGTTTTATATGGAATGACTATTCAGCATTCACAAGTTTAGTTCATTTTGACTGACATGACATAAGCAAATGATAATGTTTTAAATAGCAGAGAGTTGTATGAAAGCAATTGATGCATGTCCGAAAGCATTTGCAATTTGTTGGCAAGAATGAGAAACTGCTACTAGGATGTGCACAATTGACTAATTGTTTTGAGAAATGCATTACCTGTTGTGCAAATGTAAATAGTGTTGTGAGAAATGCACCAAAGCCACTGAGAAAAACTGTAAGCAACATGCTAAGTGAATATTCTTGTTTATCTGAAAAACAATGCTGGAGTCAGATATTTGGCTTTGAAAAGATGTCTTATGGAATGGCTGTCTTTGTTTTGGTATTTTAACCCATCCAATACCAGTTTAGCCAGTTATATTTTAGCACCCTGGGTTGCCTTTGTGGAAATCATTCATTCATTCATTCATTCATTCATTCATTCATTCATTCATTCATTCATTCATTCATTCATTCAGACTCTCAAAATGTTTGTCCACAACTGAAATGCGACCTCTAGTGGACAGTAGCAGCCTCCGAAATGAGACGGACAAAATCACAAACATTGACATCTATTTATAGATGGATGGATGGATGGATGGATGGATGGATGGATGGTTGGAAGGACGGACGGACGGACGGACGGACGGACGGACGGACGGACGGACGGACGGACAGACAGACAGACAGATAGACAGATAGATAGATAGATAGATAGATAGATAGATAGATAGATAGATAGATAGATAGATAGATAGATAGATAGATAGATAGATAGATAGATAGGTCAGTCAGTCCATTTTAATGGACATCAGGTCAGCACAGTTGTACTTTCTGAACTTTATACCAACATAAAATACAAGAGAACATGCGTGATTGCTGATATAATCTTGAAATTAATTTTCAAAATCACAAACAATATTGTAACATTTTATTTGAATTTTGAGGTTTTTGTTTGCACTTTGTTTATAACAAACGTTATCTTCATCTTCCTCATCTCTCTACATAATGTTCACATCCGAGAAATTTCCATCTGCTGCTATAAGCTCAAGACCTTCAAGATCTGTATATTCTACATTTAAAATTGTTCAGCGATAAATTAGTACACCACTGAGCCACCATGCTGCCGTATAATTCAACAATTCAAAAAGTCTTTTTTTAGATATATTTTTGAGCCTATTGTGCTTATTCTTCTGCTTTATTTCTGTTTTTAATTGGTGTTGCTCTGAGGCATGGGGATGTTCATTTCTAGACATGAAAAAGATAAGTCAAAAATCTCATTCAGTATTTATTTGTTCTAGAGGCACTGTAATATTCTTCGTCATAGTCAATATTAAACTTTTTGATCTTTTGGCTTGTTTTCTTTGCAAAATGATTCAAAAACTATAGAATACTTAAAACCACTTTGAGCGAACAATGTTGATTATTCAATATATAATGTCAGCTCGCATATCATTAATTAATATAATTATACCATCATAGATAATACCATCATCATACCATCATATACCATCATCATAAATTTAGACTTTCTGACACACTTTCTTTTGTCTTTTAATGTGTGTGTATATATATATATATATAAAAAAGCGCACCTATATATAAAAATATTTATTTTGCACAAACTGGTTCAGTAGTAATGAATGTAATGTAATTCATTAAAGAATGTAATGTAATTTATTGACATTAACATTTATTTATTTATTTAAACCCCTAGTTGGCTGCCTTGACAGCATATTAAAGCTTTTTAAATGAGTTTTGTTCCCTACAACAGTGTTTCCCAACCCTGTTTCTGGAGGCACACCAACAGTACATGTAAAAGTAAGCAAAGAAAGCGTTCTTGCAGAACTCCCAGATTTCATCAAGATTCTTTGGATTCATCTTTAAAGCCTTCTCTTTCATCTTACCCCAGACATGCTCAATAATGTTCATTTCTGGTGATTGGGCTGGCCAATCCTGGAGCACCTTGACCTTCTTTGCGTTCAGAAACTTTGATGCGGAGGCTGAAGTATGAGGAGCGCTATCCTGCTGAAGAATTTGCCCTCTCCTGTGGTTTGTAATGTAATGGGGAGCACAAATGTCTTTATACCTCAGGCTGTTGATGTTGCCATCCACTCTGCAGATCTCTCACTTGCCCCCATACTGAATGTAACCCCAAACCATAATTCTCCCTTCACCAAACTTGACTGATTTATGTGAGAATCTTGGGTCCATGCAAGTTCCAGTAGGTCTTCTGCAGTATTTGTGATGATTGGGATGCAGTTCAACAGCTGATTTATCAGAAAATTCGACCTTCTGCCACTTTTCCAAATGATCAACTCAAAGTCAAGTTGTTATTCGTTTCTGTTACAACTGGGATCGGCGACAAGACTTTTGTAAGGTAGTGTATATACACAGATATACATATGATTCATTATAGTTTCACAAATTGTGACATAAATTTAATGACCGATTTAGCCTTTTTATGCAGCTAATAAGAGCCATTCTGTACAAGAATCAGTCTTCATTTGACATCAGTCATCAGTCTTTTTTGAAACAATGTCATAGAAGTCTGTACTGTAGTATTACAGTAATTGTCCCATCCCTCAAGTAGACAAGTGTCCAGTTCATACTGAGAAGGGGGTGAAAATCTACTCTGCAATCAGTTAGGTACTGGCAATAATAGCTATTTTGTGATGATGGCTTCGTCTGAAGCCTAAACTTATACTGAGAGGATGACGCACATCTCAAATGCATTATACTTTTGCCCAGGGTTCCAGGTTTTGTGTGCAATGATGTCTTTTTTTCTGTTTCAGTACTAGAAAATATTCATTCATGCATCTCTTTCTACACTGTTACACTGTAATAAAATATTAGGTGACTACTTAAAATAACAGAGTTAACATGTTGACTTATAATTATTAAGTGAACTATAAATGAGATCAAATTATAATAATAAAATGTATATATATCTATATCTATATATATATATATATATATATATATATATATATATATATATATATATATATATATATATATATATATATATATATATATATATATATTTATATATTTAAATATTTATATATTTATATATATATTTATATATACATACACACACACACACACAAATAAAGACCAAATTATTAGCCCCCCTATTTATTAAAAAAAAAAAAAAAAAATATATATATATATATATATATATATATATATATATATATATATATATATATATATATATATATAGATATATATATATATATATATATATATATATTATATATTATATATAATAAAAAAATAAAACATTTTTGGGACAAAATTATTAGCCTCATTAAGCATTTTTTTGGCATTCAACAGAACAAACCATCATTATACAACAACTTGCCTAATTACCCTAACCTGCCCAGTTAACCTAATTAACCTAGTTAAGCCTTTAAATGTCACATTAAGCTTTTAAATTTTAGTTATATATAAGGACATCAGGTCAGAACAGTATGTATATATAAAGTTCAGTCAGCATTACTGGGGATTTAATTTCAGTAACAGATTTTAAACCCATTGTACATACTAATAAACTGACATATGTAAAAAATTAAAAATAAAATCCTGATCGAAAGCTTGCAGAGTTACAAAAAAAAGAGTGTGCATTCCCTCTTTTTTATGGCAAACATATCAATAAATCTGCATAAAACACTGTAAATATCTGAAGGGATAGGTAAGGGATGTCATGCTTTTCAGTGTAGTGCATTATTTTCGAATTACAACATATCAACCACCATTTGATTGGATGACAATCGTCCACTTTCATGCACTGCAGGCTTTAAATGATATGAAATGCTTAGAAACCACAAAAATAAATGGGATGACATGATGTCCATTGTAATGAATATGATAAAATGGTAGCTATTAACTTTAACAGTATTATTTCCCTCATTATGGATATCAAAGGATAGCAGTTTCAAGCATTCTTTAAAAAAATGTGTTCAACAGAAACAAGTAACACATTAAGGTTTGAAACCATTTAATAGTGTGTAAATAGTGAGTAAATTGTCGTTTTGCACTGAACTATTTCTTTAAATAAACAGGTGGTATAAAGGGAAACAGAAAGCAAAGAGACCAGATGGGAATGTGGATCAAATCAGAAATATTTGAAGGTACAATATTAAACAAAGCTTTGAAAATCAAAGCACAATCTTGTACTCGCCATAGTATTTCACAGAGCCAGAGCAAATGATAAAGTACAGGAAAAATGTGGTCAGTGGAGGAGGTTTCAGTAATCATATTGCCGGCTGCTATATTTTGTACCAGCTGAACTTTATAAAGAATTTAACAAGGATAACCCAAGTAAAACAGAACTTACAATAGGCAATGCATTGTGTGGCTTAAATATGCACAAGGATCGTGTAAAGAATGAATGAAGGTGAATAATTTTCTCTGAAAATATGCAGAGCACGTAACAATATTGATATGAGTTTCAAAAAACGAATTGCTATCAAGGATTTTTAACGTGAAAACATGGGGAGATTGTGGAATTGTGAGAGAAAAAAAGAGCTAAATTATGTCAAGATACATTTAGCGCTGTACCAACAAATACTTGGCGGTTCATTCCGCTGTGGCGACCCCGCATTAATAAAGGGACTAAGCCGACAAGAAAATTAATGTATGAATGACCAACAAATACTTCAGTTTTGTCAGCGGTTGAACTAGGCATTTATTGCACACCTGGTTTAAATCACACGCAAGCGCCGGTTGCCAGATTGACAACATCAAAAGCAGTGTGCCTGACTGTCGAGCCTAAAGGCTGATTTAAACCGTGTTCTAAATAAAAGCAATAGCATGCGATAGAAGGATTATTTTCCATATTAAAAGGAGTTTTTGTTCTAACCACACTTGAAATTTAAATTTTAAAAACTGCTTCTATTTCTGGTATATGAACGACAGAACACTGACAATGATCACCTCAGGTACAGCTCATGTGCTTTATTCAGTGTTAAATGTTATTAATGCGAGTCTAATGGCCATGTTACATGACATTTACTTCCATAAAAGCAGAAGCAGATAGTTCACCTCAAATCTTGAAAATAAAATAAAATGGAATTCCAGTGCAAGCCAACACATATCAGTGATTCAGCATGTACATAAAATAATGTTAAAGAGGTTTCATATGTATTAGATTATTGTCACCGACTTGGTCCCATTCATTCCCCTCGCTGGCCAACAGAGGTCATCATCACCGGACTATTGACATTACGTCATCCATCTACACTGATTGCAGTCACAGCTGACACACATTAACAATCACACTCCACACACATATAAGCAGCACACACACGCCACTTCATTGCGAAGTCTTGTTTTGCCCCGGCTAACACTACTGAGCGTTCTCATCCTTGTCTGCCTTCCCGTTGTAATCCTGCTTTGTTTATTGACCCAGTCTTGCCTGCCGTCTGCCTCATACTTCAGCCTGTATCCTGACTTTGATTCTAGCCGCCTGCCTTTGAACTCTCCCCTGATTACCGACTCTGATACTAGCCGCCTGCCTCTAACCCATGCCTGCTAACTCATCCTGTGTTTACCTGCCATCAGCCAAACGACTACATACTACTGTGTTTGATGTGAGTTTGCGCACGCATAACATCTGTGTGCTATTGTTTATTAAACTGTGTTTAATAAAAATACTGCAAATGGATCCCTCTGTGTCAGCCCCTTCGCTACAATTATAAACCTTACCATTTTGTTGGAGTGAAGTAAGTGCACAATTCTGTTCTTCTGATTGGCCGTATTTAAAGTTTTGTCTGATGCAAACAGCATATCACTGCATTTCTTGTCATGTAGGTTAATGTTAGGACATGGGGTTACAATGTAACCTGCTAATCTAATGTTTATGTTTGTAATATTTATATTATTTGCTAATCAATAACCACCTCATGAGAACCTCTGAATCTGCGTCTCATTTTCGAGTCTGCTACTGTCCACCGGAGGTCGCATTTTGGTCGCGGACAGTACTTGAGAGCGTTTCTAAATAAATGAATAGATGAAATACACTGTTTTCCACCAAGGCATAATATAATTGGCTAAATTGATATCGAGCGTGTTAAATGACCAAAACAAAGATAGACAATCTACCATGTAACACATTTTTTAAAGCTGAATTTCTAACTTCAGCATTGTTTTTCAGATAAACAAGAATGATCACTTAGCATGTTTCTTAAATATCTGCAAAACAGTTAAGTCTACAATAACAGCACTTTTAACTCAACAAAACTGCTCAAGTCCCAAGCAAAGAATTCTTATAAGAAATGCAAAAGAGAAAAAGGAAAGAGGAAAAGTATTTAGCTTGGACGACAAGTAGAACTGGGTATTATTCATTTAGCTGTGAAAATAATATTATAATATATATATATATATATATATATATATATATATATATATATATATATATATATATATATATATATAGTTGATGTCGGAATTATTAGCCCCCTGAATTATTACCCCCCCCCCCCCTTTTTTTATTTTGTTCCCCAATTTCTGTTTTTTTTTAACGTAATAGTTTTAATATCGCATTCCTAATAACTTATTTATTTTATCTTTGTCATGATGACAGTACATAATATTTTACAAAATATTTTTTAAGACACTTTTATACAGCTTAAAGTGACGTTTAAAGGCTTAAGTAGGTTAATTAGGTTAACAGATTAGGGTAATTAAGCAAATTATTGAGTTATTGTAGAACGATGGTTTGTTCTCTAGACTGTTAAAAAAAAAAATAAATATATATATATATATATATATATATATATATATATATATATATATATATATATATATATATATATATATATATATATATATAAATATATATAGCTTTAAGGGTCTAATAATTTTGACCTTAAAATGGTGTTTAAAAATTTTTTTAAAAAAATTCTAGCCGAAATAAAGCAAATAAGATTTCTCCAGAAAAATAAAATAGTAGACATACTGTAAAAATGTCCTTGCTCTGTTAAACATCATTTGGGAATCCTGTATTGTTTTGTGAGATTGTTGGAGTCTTTTTTATTTTTTATTAATTAATTAATTAATTTTTTTACAAGAATTGTGATTTCATAACATTTGGTCTTTAAAATAATTTAAATTAGCAGTATCTAATTGGAAATCATTATCACACCAATTCAGTTCTACAAACTGTCTGTGGGGTGGCATGGTGGCTCAGTAGTTACCACTGTCACCTCACAGCAAGAAGTTTGCTGGTTCGAGTCCCGGCTGGACCGGTTGAAATTTATTTTGTGGAGTATGCATGTTCTCCCTGTGTTGGTCTGGATTTCCTACGGGTGCTCCGGTTTCCCACACAGTCCAAACACATACGCTAGGTGAATTGGATAGACTAAATTGGCTGTAGTGTATGAGTGTGTGAATGTGAGAGTGTATGGGTGTTTCCCAGTAATGGGTTGTAGCTGAAAGGGCATCCGCTGCATTAAACATAGGTCAGAATGGTTGATGGTTCATTCCGCTATGATAAATCAGGGACTAAAGCGATGGAGAATAAATGAATGAATGAACGAATGAATGACTTTCAGAGCCTTTTTCCCCCCTTAAACACAGCTTGTCAATGCCTATAAATTACAGTCATCATTTCAAAGACCTTCCCCTTAAGCCATAAAATAGCGGCTTACAGAAATAGTGTGTTTTTGATCACTGCACCTGCTATTAAATCATGTTTTTCTATTCAGACTGTCTTCTGCGGAGCTCATGTTGCCATGAAAGCTTGCTTATCTAAATGCTAATTGTCAGACCTCTTTTATTTCTGACAGATACTAATGCTAATTGCTAATTGGCAATCAATCTAATGTGACTCACCTTTGCAAATGCATTTATAATTACGATTAAGTTACATCAGTTAAAGATGCACTCTGTAGCCTTTTGATAATGAAAAAAGTTTTGCACATATAAAACATTAATATTTTCGTTAAACATTGCACATGGGCTGGAGACTCGTATTACAGCTGTTTATTGAGATGAGATCAGATGTGTTTTGTGTTTGATCAATTTAGTTTTCATGTCCTGATGTCATTGTTTTAAATGATATATTTACTAAAATTCTGAATTTATTTTTTTACGAATACAGCTTTTATTATTTTTATTATTAAAGCTCTTAATAATATATTTAACATTTTGTTATGATAAAGCATACTAATTATTATTATTAATGTTATTATTATTATTTTTATTATTATTATTATTATTATTATTATTATTATTATTATTATTATTGTTGTCATTGTTATTATTATTATTATTATTATTATTATTATTGTCATTGTTATTGTTATTATTATTAATGTTATTATTATTATTATTATTATTAATGGCATTATTATTATTATTATTATTATTATTATTATTATTATTATTATTATTATTATTGTTGTTGTTGTTATAATATTTATTATTTTTATTATTATTATTTTTTTTTTATTATTGCTATTATTATTATTGCTATTATTATGGCAACATTACTGTGTCAATTGGTATTTCTGTGTGGTGTTTGCATGTTCTCCCCATGTTTTAGCGTGTTTTTTTTTGTGTGTGTGTGTGTGTGTGTGTGTGTGTGTGTGTGTGTGTGTGTGTGTGTGTGTGGGTGGGTGGGTGTTTCCCAGTACTGGGTTGCAACTGGAAGGTCATCCGCGGTGTAAAACATATGCCGGAATAGTTGGTGGTTCATTCTTCTGTGGCGACCTCTGAAATAAAGACTAAGGGCGCACTCACACTGTGCTATCTAAACCATACCAGGTTGCCTTTTCCGGTTCGTTTGACTAGTGTGAGTGCTCCGAATTGGGCCCAGGCACAGTTTAGTTGGTTGACCCTGGCCCGGTTGGAAGAGGTGTGCCAGAGCGTGGTGCGCCTGAGCCTGAAATTGAAGATGTGACATCACTTTTAAGAGACTGTTTCATATGAATTTAGTAATCATACTTACTTTTCAATGAACGCAAACTGTTGTAGTTTATTAAAGGCCCAAACCCCTCACTGCACGACAGCTGCACCTTCAGCAAACCTCCTAATACCTGAAGCACGAGGACTTTTATATTCATTTATTAGCGTCAAAAGTGGTGGATCTGTTCAGCAAAATATTTGACTGCGTGTCACTGCATCACAAACGACTAAAAATAATACAAAACAATATAACTAAAGCAATTTCCACTGTGTTGAGAGGGTTTCTCTATTATTATAATAATTATTATTTGTTTTATAGGGCTTTTCACAATGCATAAAACCAATAATGCTTTAAAATGGAATAAAGTTATCAAAATGTTACTAAATATTATTAAAATAAAATATGATTATGTAATGTGTGAATATTTCTCATAATGTTAAGAGAAGTTTAAAAAAAAAAAAAAAAACATACTTGAAACTTCTTCAGGATGTTTTTCCTTGAATGTATAAGCAATATTTATGAAGCATCTTCATAATGTTTTGCATATTTCACGGATGCTTTCATTACTTTTACAGATAATGTCCTTGGATAAACATTCTCAGAACATTTTACATGGATTATAAATCAGTTAATGTAAATAAAAGCAATGTAATGCAAACTACTATATTGTAAATACAAAGATGGTTAGATTACAGTCACAACAAATATGTGGACCTTTTTTTTACCACCCTCCCCCGGTAATTTTTTTAGCACATTTCTAAACAAAATATTTTTAATAACTAATTTCTAATAACTGATTTATTTTATCTTTGCCATGATGACAGTAAATAATATTTGACTAGATATTTTTAAAGACATTTCTATACAGCTTAAAGTGACATTAAAAGGCTTAACTAGATTAGTTAGGTTAACTAGGCAGTTTAGGGTAATTAGGCAAGTTATTGTATAACGATGTAATTGTATAAGGATGGTTTGTTCGACTATTGAAAAAATATATTGCTTAATAATTTTGACCTAAAATGTTTAAAATAATAATAATAAAAACTGTTTTTATTCTAGCTGAAATAAAAACAAATAAGACTTTCTCCAGAAAAAATATTATCAGACATACTGTGAAAATTTCCTTGCTCTGGTAAACATCATTTGGAAAATATTTCAAAAAAGAAAACAAAATCAAATGGGGCTAATAATTCCCACTTCAACTGTATATATCATCACCTTAGAATTATAAGGTTCTATGTGGTGTTTTTGTCAAATTTGAGTTATTGATATATTCTTATTAAGTGACAACTTATTTACATGTCTTTTTATAAGTTGTTTACATTTTAAGATTTTTAAATAATAATAATAAAAAAAGTTACACAATAGTGTTGTGCAATAAACTAAATTTTCAGATCGTCATATCTGAATATGAATATATATATATATATATATATATATATATATATATATATATATATATATATATATATATATATATATATATAAATATTTTTTTTTTACACATATCTAAGCATATTTATTAACCTTTTGGCTGTTTTTTTAATATTTAATAACCTATTGCATTTGCATAAATTTGTATCTTGAATAATAATTGAAACCAATGCAAATCACCACGCTCTTACAGCTAGAAGGACTTTGAGACCGAAATGATATCAAATATATCATATATATTAGTGGTTATGTGACCAGATTTTTGGAAGTTGACTTTTGTGTTAGTTGAAGTCGACTAGTCGCTGATGACGTCATCAATAATACACAAGAGGCAAATATTTTCCAACATGCCACAATTTCGTATTTATTTGCAGGAAATACATATACACATGCTGTTTGACAGCTCATAACACATTGCAAAAACAGTTCAACATTACCGATGACTAATGTTAGTGGAACACTATTTATTAACTTTATTTTGTTAATAAAGCAACATTAGCACCGAGGCTAATCTTACAGCAAAATAAATGCAGTCAACACACTGATCATGGCTTGTACTACTATGAACGTAACAATAACATAACATAACAATAACATTTGGTGTAAAAGTAATGCAAACATTGGAAACCATTCACCAATGGAAAACATTCACCATCACTGCAACTACAATTCTGCCACTGAACTGCACTATATTTCTCATTAGACACCTCACACACACAAACACACCAGTTCTGGATCACCACTAATTACTTGCACACAGCTGCAGCTCATGAAGTCTCAGGATTATTTGGACTATATATACACTTCACATTCCCACATACATTGCTGAGTCTTGTGCACCTGTAACATTACCAAGCATTATTCCTATAGCCTTGCTGTGCCTTTTGATCCTTGCCAGGTTCATTGTTTATGCAGTTAACAGCCTGCACTGACCTCTTTGCCTGTGATCATGACTATGCTTTTGGAATACCCTCATGATTAGTGGTAGGCAAAGCGAGGCTCCATGAAACTCTGAAACAGTCAAATTAAATATGTCGTAGCTTCGTAATGTTTTGAAACCCATCTCTACAGTGACATATAGTGGTAATTTTTTACGTTTTGCTCTGGAACAGCTTCAGCAAAGATACATTTATGCAAATTGAGGAATTATACCCCACATTGTAGAGTTGAGGTTTTAGGTGATTAAGCGGAGCAGTCAGAGTTCCAGAGTAGCATGCCAACAAAATAGGTTCGATTCCAGTGTGATACAGCTATAGGTGTTTGTTTTAAAATGTTCTGTTCTTGTAACATGTTTTGTTTTAATACTGGCCTGACAGTAAATAGTTATGTCTTGTTTTGTTCATAAAAAATAACATTATTAAAATACATCTACATAATTTCAGAGTATTTATACAGATCAGGATTTCAACCTGTGCTATTTGCAGGACAGTTATTCTGTGTACACACATGGTCCACTAGGCTACATGAGATAGAATTTTATTTTTATTTTTAATTTTTTTAACCCTTTCAGTCTAACACAGATTCGCTAGGACTCGAAACAGCTCTGAAATGGCGGATGCTTTGAATCGCTTTAGTCACGTACCTAGGTGTTTTGGATCATGCTTCTGTGCAGTGTTTTAAAAAACTTGCACTTCGGGGTCTTGACACAACTTTTACATCAGCCATAACCACTTAAGATATTGTCTGCTCCTGTTTTGACCATTGCCTACCTGCCTGAGTTGTAAAAAAAACTGCATTTAGACCCTCTCCCTCCTTTTTCTTCAACATTGTCCACAGAACAAACCATTGTTATACAATGATTTACCTAAATACCCTAACTTGTCCACTTACCTAGATACTACACTTTAAGCTGAATACTAGTATCTTAAAAAAATATCTTGCCAATTATTGTGTATCATGGCAAAGATAAAAGAAATCAGTCAGAAATTCTGACTTTAATTGTATGAATAAATATGAAGATATCCTTCTACAATCAAGGAATCATGTGCATGCATTTACAGCAAAACAATTCATCCATCCCTTGCTTTTTAGTCATTATTGCTGTCATTGTTACTGGCAGACGACATATCAGATGTTGCATGCATGATTAGCACTCAATGTGCTGCATATCAACCCCCAGTATAACTCTATTGCACCAAGAAAAACGTACCGGCCATGTACGTATGATCAGCGGGGATGATCAAAGATCTGATGATGGGCATGATCATACTAGCAGGCTAGCGCTCGGCTCTGGTGTGCTTCCAGCTCATGCGCTCCAGCTGGTCTTGTCCATCTCAGCTGGTCTGTATCTCCAAACTGCACCTGCTGTCGTGGCACCATCAAAGCTGTGCGCGTCTTTTACTCTGAATAGAGCTCTAGAAGACCACGCTCAAATGAATTCAGTGTGCAGTCAATTCATATGCATGCATTTCTGTCCGTATACAGCCAGAAATATTACAGGAAATGCACAGGATGCATGTGATTCGGACGGACAGAAATCCTAATCTGCAATTGCCTATTTGAATATCACACTAACTGTACAAAAAAAAAAAAAAAAAAAAAAAATATTACTAACACTTCCCTTCTTAGACTTTACAGACCTGAAACTTGCCTTTAGTACTTATTCATTGTTGCTCTTAGTGGTGTAAATTGCTTCCTTGTCCTCATTTGTAAGTCGCTTTGGATAAAAGCGTCTGCTAAATGACTAAATGTAAATGTAAAATGTAAATGATTCGAAAGATCATCTGTGGAAAATAGATGGGTATTTAGAGGCTATGCAATATGTTTAGCATTTATTTTGAGCACTTACATTCTTGTATAGTCAGACATTGTGTGCTATACTGGTACACTGCAAAATAAATCTTTATTAGTGTTTTTGTCTGGTAGCTAATTTGAATATCTAATGTTTTTAAATTAAGAAGCATTTTATGGACAAGTAAAAAAATATATATATAGATTTTTAGAGACTCTCATGTGTCCAAACTGTACCGTTCCTACTCTTCTCAAGGAGCTGCGAGAGATGCTGTCGGCCCCTCCCCGACTTCAGACCACTTACAGGTGGCCCAGTCCCTAATCCTACTGCAGCCTCTCCCACCTGCAGTACCAACGGCAAGTGGTTTAGCACTGTGAGTGTGAGGTATTCCCCTTGTACAGTCAAACCAATCTGCTTTTCTTTTTTGTTAACGATTTCATTTGACCGTTTATTCTTTATTTATTTATTTATTTATTTATTTATTTATTTATTTATTTATTTATTTATTTATTTATTTATTTATTTATTTATTTATTTATTTATCCATTTATTTATTTTTTAATTTTTTATTTATTTATTTATTCATTTATTCATTTATTTATTGTTCACAATCACAGATATTTTAGTCACAGTTTTGGCACTTGTCTGAGTTTATTACTTCTGAGAGATTGCTGCAAATTCACTGCACATCTATACTGAAACACTGTATTCAAACAGCAATAAATGTAGTTAAATTGACTTGCATACATGAAGCGTGGTGCTAATATAAATACCCCTTTATTAACCATAGGCTGTTAAATGAACAGAAACAGTTGGACGTGATGATCTTGGTGATATGCAAATTGACGTATGACATAATCTAGCAACATTTAGCAACTTTTTGGGCAGAGCTTAGCAGCTTTTCATTGAAAATAGTTGGCAACACTGCTTAGAACATGAAATAATCTGCTATTTCAAAACTAAAGCAAGATCATTTCGCTTACCTCATTGGCAGATTATTTTGCTTCTTACAATGTGAGAAAATTCTTGTCACCTATTCTAGTTTTAATAGTTTTAAAATCATTTATTTTAATAAAAAATGTGAAAATGTAACTTTTTTTAATTTAAATAACTATACACTCACCGGTGACTTTATTAGGTACACCTGTCCAACTGCTCATTATCGCAAATTTCTAATCACCCAATCACATGGCAGCAACTCAATGCATTTAGGCATGTAGACAGGGTCAAGAGCAGGAGTTCCCAAACTTTTCAGCCTGCGACCCCCAAAATGTCAATGCCCCCAATATCCTCTAAGGTGGTTATAAATACAGAAACCTGTCATGCAATGGCGCAAACACACCAATACCCAAGTCTATTCTTTGTTTATTTTTTTAATGTATGTCAGTACTGTAAATGGGCCAATGTATATATATATATATATATATATATATATATATATATATATATATATATATATATATATATATATATATATATATATATATATATAATCTGCTGCATCTGACGCTATTGCTGTGTCTTTAATATAATGTAATTACCCCAAGGGTTGCAATCCAACAGAACTAGTAACTATAAGCTACTGTAGAAACTATTAGTAATAATTACTAACTAGTAGTAACTATAAACGACAATTTTTTTCTCTTCAGTAGGTTATGGATAAAATATGGTCATTCTTATGGTTTGATAAAAATCAATCGATTTTTGGAACTCACCAGGCAACCCCCACTTCATTGTCCCGCGACCCCTCTGGGGGTCTTGACCCCCACTTTGAGAACCACTGGTTAAGAGGATCTGCTGCAGTTCAATCCGAGCATCAGAATGAGAAACAAAGGTGATTTAAGTAACTTTGAATGTGGCATGGTTGTTGGTGCCACACTGGCTGGTCTGAATATTTCAGAAACGGCTGATCTTCTGGCATATTCATGCACAACCATCTCTAGGGTTTACAGAAAATGGTCCAAAAAAGACTAAATATCCAGTGAGCGGCAGTTATGTGGGTGCAAATGCCTTGTTGATGCCAGAGGTCAGAGGAGAATTCCAGCTGATAGAAAGGCAACAATAACTCAAATAACCTCTTGTTACAACAGGGGTGTCTAAACTTGGTCCTAGAGGGCCGGTGTCCTGCAGATTTTAGCTCCAACATGCCTCAATACACCTGCAAGGATGTTTCTAGAAAGCCTAGTCAGAGTTTGATTAGCTAGCCCAGGTCTGATTGGGGTTGGAACTAAACTTTGCAGGACACCGGCCCTCCAGGACTTAGTTTGAACATGCCTGCCTTAAGGAATATTATTTTATATTGTCTGTTGACAAACCATCGTTATACAGTAACTTGCCTAATTACCCTAACCTGCCTAATTAACCTAGTTAAGCCTTTAAATGTTACTTTAAGTTGTATCTTAAAAATATCTGTACAAATATTATTTACTGACATCATGGCAACGATAAAAGAAAACAGTTATTAGAAATGAGTTATTAAAACTATAGGGCGAAGCAGTGGCGCAGCAGGTAGTGCTGCCGCCTCACAGCAAGAAGGTCACTGGGTCGAGCCTCGGCTCAGTTGGCGTTTCTGTGTGGAGTTTCCCTCCGGGTGCTCCGGTTTCCCCCACAGTCCAAAGACATGGTAAAGGGTGAATTGGGTAGGCTAAATAGTCCGTAGTGTATGAGTGTGTGTGTGAATGTATGTGTGGATGTTTCCCAGAGATGGGTTGCGGCTGGAAGGGCATCCGCTGTGTAAAAACTTGCTGGGTAAGTTGGCGGTTCATTCCGCTGTGGCGACCCCGGATTAATAAACGGACTAAGCCGACAAGAAAATGAAAGAATGAATGTATTGAAACTATAATCGTTAGAAATGTGTTGAGAAAATCATATTTCCGTTAAACGGAAATTGTGGAAAATATACAGGGAAGCTAACAATTCATGATGGCTAATAATTCTGACTTCAATTGTAAGTATTGTACCAAATCTGAAAACCAGTTATAAAACTATAATTATTGTCAACCACATAAGCATTTGAGTAATTATATATCAGGTATTGTTTTGTGCCTCAATATCAAGCAGTACTCCACATACTATACAGATTTTCTCCAGCTGAATTGGATTTTCATCTTGCAATCAAAATGTATTCATATTTGAGGCCGATATGTAGCCATAATGAAAGTCTGGTATTCTGTGCGGCGTGATTTTTATATTAGTGGACTGCATTAGTTCCATTAGGGAAACAGCCTACAGGAGAGGAACGGCAAATGGAGGTTGAGAGGCCTAGAACGATTGCAGCCGCTTGCTGATTCATGCACAATGATGGGGAATTAGTGCAATCTATGCACTGGAACATAATTAGGAAGTCCAAAAATCTTCGTATTAAAGAGGTGCGGGACTTGAAGTGCTTTTCACTGTTCTACATGCTGGTCTGATACAAATCCATCAACCCTACTGCTTTTCCAGGGATATTTTACTATACTATCATGCTTTCATCCAGTTAAAGTAATTTCCTGCACACACAAAAAATGACGTTTGCTGTTTGTTCAAGCTACTTCTTTAAAGGTGTGCATGTTGAGCATCAGTTAAGACAACATTAGCACCTGTCAGCTTTAATTGTGGATAAAACTGGATAATTTTGAGCTTTTGTCGGCTTATTTCATCTTCCGGGTTTAAAATCATTATTAGGGTGGGATCAAAATTGATGACTTAGCACTCATCTGCCTGTCCAGAGATTATTTCTGATTATTATTCATAGACTGAGTTTACTTATCCTATGAGAGGACCCTGCTTCTTAATTATTCATGACAACACGTGCCTTGCGGTGACAGATAGACCTGCCAAGCTGTGAGACGGCACACAGTATTTAGCCATTCCTGCAGGGTTGTTTGTGTTTCCATGATCCACTGGGTTTGTTGCATGGTTTTCCCCACAATGCTGTCAGGGCAGGTACAGCAAAGCTGTTTGTGTGTAGCAAACATTTTTGTTGAGAGAGCTGTATGAGAATCGTAGAATGGCGGACTTGGTCTTTTATCAGTTGAATTCGTTACCATTCAGACACATCGCCTATATCTGTGCTGCTGTGTTTGCCTATGTTTAAAATCCTCCAGGTTCCGCTGGGGTTAATGGTTGAAATAGATAGGGAAATAAGCCTGCTGTACTGCTGTCCACTGTTTGCATTCAGACGCGGAAATTCAGAAGGAGAGAAGTCCTCCTCAATTATAATGTTTATATAAACATGATTATCTTTATAATGATATAACAAATTGTGGTTATACATATATAAAACCACAAAAACAAATGTAGCTGTAACAAAAGAAAGTCTTTTTAAAGTATATATATATATATATATATATATATATATATATATATATATATATATATATATATATATATATATATATATATATATGTCCATTAAAAAAAGAGGTTGCATACACCGAAAAAAAAAAAAAAAAAAAAATATATATATATATATATATATATATATATATATATATATATATATATATATATATTTTTTTTTTTTTTTTTTTTTTGGTGTTGAGTCCGAGTCATTTGATTTTGAGTATTTACCCAAACCCAATCTGAAACTTCTTTAATACATAAAAGAAAAAATGAAAGAAGATTGAAAGAAAAAGATCCAGCATGTTACTTATTTTTTAATTCACCTTATTTAAACATTCAACAACTCTGTTAACAAACAGAGTACTTCTGTGAGGTAGCTTGAACAGTCAAGTAATAAATAGCATAAATTCTTCACTTTTGGACTTTACAACAGTATATATATATATATATATATATATATATATATATATATATATATATATATATATATATATATATATATATATATATATATGTATGTATATATATACACACACACACACAAAAACAAATCTAATATAAAAACAAACAGCATCTCAACTTAAAATACCCAGCAGGCAAACCACATTTAACCAGCCTGATCTCACGAGGAAACGTAAGTATTTTACGTTTTGTCATTTTAGTGGCTAATTCGTACAAATGAGCATGTTGGATTAGTGGTTAGCACTGTCGTCCCACAGTAAGAACGTCGCTGGTTGGAGTCCCGGCTGGCCCTGTTGGCATTTCTGTGTCTATGTTCTCCCCATGTTGGTGTGGGTTTCCTCTGGGAGCTCCTGTTTTCCCCACAGTCCAAAGACGCACTATAAATTAATTGAACAAACTAAATTGCTTGTAGTGTATGAGTGTGTTTGTGAATGAGTGTGTATAGGTGTTTCCCAGTACTGGATTGTAGCTGGAAGGGCATCCGCCGCATATGCTGGAATAGTTTGTGGTTCATTCCACTGTGACAACCTCTATTTCTCTGAGATAGAGACTAAGCCAAAGTTAAATGAATGAATGATTGAGTGTGGGCTTAAGGAACCAATCGAGTACTTTTATTACAGAGCTGTGCATTCTTAAAGTGACATCTGTTATTTAATGTTAATTGAAAATTTGCTTTACTCTTTTCTTCGCTGAATGACTAATAACTATAACTTTAATCATGTAAATTTAATTTATACAATGAAGAAAGAGTTTTAATTAGATTCAATTTATTTATATTAAGCCATTCATTACATTTGCCTTAACGTTTTAGTTTCTCTGCAGCATTTTGTGTATGATAATGTATGATATTTATTCTGCTGATTTTTATTTGCAATAAAACTGCTCAGAATGAAGAGGTTTAGATGTTTGGGATCCTTTTGGGATTTCGAATGTTTATTGAGAGGCAATGTTGACAGGTCTGCAATCGGAGCAAGAAGCATGCATTTATCTGTTTTAAAGTTTAGTTCAGGATGTTGTCATCTTTGGCTCATCCTCATGTCACCCTAAATCAATTTTTTTTTTCCATAAAATGATTAGATGTTGTGTCTGCTGCTCTCTTGTGTGTCTGCAATGTTGAGCATATAGTAAAAAAAATAGAGAGCATAAATGGAGTATATGAGTAATGCGCTATTGTGTGCTATAGATATATGATAGCATTACGCGTAAAGAAAAACAGACATTTTTGCCAATATCTGCTGGAAATCTCATTCAAATCTCATTCAGATGTGGAGCATCTGATGTCACTGATGTCATTTGTAACTCCGCAAACCTTGACGCGACATGTTTGAAATTGCAAATGCAACTTTGAATGAGATTGTGAAACTACAGCATCAGAGGTGAACTAATTTGATTTTACACCTTTTTTTTTTTTTTTTGCTTATATATTATTTTTCAGCCGGAAAAGGAACAAGTTTGAGTGGTGCACACCATTACTAAGTCTTAGAGAAAGGATTTCTTATTTGCCCATGTTATTGAGACTTCAGTGCACAATGATTTATAAGAAAGCACCCTTTATCAACCTTTGAAGGTAATTCGGAAATAATAATACTATTAGTAAATTTTTAATAACATCAAATTTAATAATAATAATAATAATATACATTAAAACAATGCATATTTAATTCAATGATAATAACATCGTCATCATCATCACCAGCAATAACAACAATAACAAGATATACTTGTATTATAATAAATTTTAATATAAATTGCTGTATTTAATAATAGTAATAATAATAATAATAATAATAATAATAATAATAATAATAATAATAATAACAAGTTAACAACATCATCATCATCATCATCAACAGCAATAACAAATGCTATACTTTTATTTTAATGCATTAAATATGCATTGTTTCATTTAATAACAACAACAATAATAAAAGTAAAAACACCAACAACAACATCATCAAAAATAACAACAATAACAATAGTTATACCATTATTATTTTTAATATTATAATTATTTTAAATGAAAATTTGCATTGTTGCAGCGACCCAGCGACCTCCTTGCTTTGAGGCGATAGCACTACCTACTGCACCACTATGTCACCCATCCTTATTGCTGTTATTATTATTATTATTCTAATAAACTTTTTGTTAAAAAAGTACAAAACCTGAAAGTCCATTCTTTTTTTTTTTTATTACTTATTTATTTGTTTATTTTTAAGGTTGATCTTGTTTTTCTGTCTTCCCCTTCTCTTTTATTGCTGTCGACTGAATATTGTGGATCTGTGGTTGTGTGTGCGATTGTTGGCACTCTTTGTCTTGAATCCTGTCAGCCGAGGTTTTGCCTTACTCTGGTGATTATGAAATTCACACACAAACACAAACATTTCTCCCTTTGGCTCCAAGGATAGACATTTGTTTTAATATTTTTGGAGAATACGGACAGATATTGCTTGCTATTCTAAACCTTCTGTAATCCTTTGTTTATTTGTCTAAAGCTTTTCATTGTGCTAAATTTTCTGTGATTAAAAAGACTCCTTTGTTTCTTAAAAACTCTTGAGTTGTACCTGTTTTTGCCAGAGATATATTTTTTTATTATTTTCTCTGTATAAAAACAGGACAACAACTTAATGATGAGACTATTGTTATGATATTACATTAGTGCCAGTTCTTTGTTAGTCTATTGCAAACCGTATTTCAACGTATTTTCTATAATATTTGTTCTTATGGAGAAAGTCTTATTTGTTTTATTTCGGCTCGAATAAAATCAGTTTTTACTTTTTAAAACCAAGTTATGGTTGATGTTATTAGCCCCCTTAAGCAATATTCTTTTAACTCTCTACAGAACAAACTATGGTTTTACAATGATTTACCTAATTACCCTAACTTGCAAAAATAACCAAGTTAAACCTTTAAGGGACCTATCATACACCTGGCGCAAGGTGTGCATGGTGAAGTTTTAGCTATTTTCATACCAGTACAACCATAATTTTTACATTTTGGGTCACAGTTTTCAAAAAGCACCATTTCATTTAATTTGCACCATTTTGTGTAAATTGGGTGTACTGCTCTATAAAGGAGATATGTTAAGGTGCATTGATGTAGTGATGCTATTTTGTGGAACTGAAATAGACAGCGCCATTGACCAACTGAAAGCTGGTCTAAAGTTCAGTGCTGAGCGCTTACACATTTACACAGTCCAAACGCTTACACATTTCTTAATACACACAGGATGAACAACAATACACAAATATTTTTACATATGATTTATTTATTCATTTATTTATTTATTTATTTATTTATTTATTTATTTATTTATTTTAATTTTACAAAAAAATATTGTCTATAAATATACAAACCACTGCCTCCATGTCTTCTTCACCTTGGATTTTTCGGCTTATTTATGACAGTTTGCATTTCTATAATGTTGTTATTATTATTATTATTATTATTATTATTATTATTATTATTATTATTATTAGTATTATTATTAGCAGTAGTAATAGTAGTAGAAGTAGTAATAGTGGTAGTATTTATTATTTTCATGTTTATAATTGTTTTAATAAAAACAAGTTTAAATAAGTCCACCTGTTGGGTTTTGGAGACATGCATCACCATATGGGGCTGAGAACAGGACGTGTGTTTGGAACTAACTCAGTTGTTTGACCTCACTTTATTATTATTGTTAATTTATTTATTTGCTGGAAATTAGAACTGAATTTATAAATAGTTTAAAAACAAATATTTGTGCTTAACAAACAAAATTAAAAAATGTAGGTTAATGGATGTCTAAATTGAAGTGCGTAACGCATAATTTCCTTACTCTATGAAAGTAAAGTAGTAAAGAGTAAACGTAAAGTAAAAAAAAAAAAAGTAAAGAGGCAGGATGGAGGAGGCTCATTCTTTATCCTCAGGCTGCAGATGCTCTGTTTAACTGTTTTCTCGCTAGTGAAGCGTTAAATTTTTTTCACTAACAAAGTCCGCCATGTAAATAGCAAATGTGCCATTGAGCAACACAACTGACTCTTAAAGGGAATGTAAGATGAGACTGATCGGTTTAATGCACATTATGCTCAAAACATAATTTATAAAGTGAACAAGCACAACCATGTAAAAAAAGCGCTGAGCGTATTTTCCTATCTTTAAAATAGCAAAAATAGATTTGGAAATGCCCTTAATGATTTTGCCCCATAGACTTTGCATCTAGATGGTTAAAATAGAGCCCTAGATGTCACTTTAAGCTGAATACTAGTATCTTGAAAAATATATATTCAAATATTATTTACTGTCATCATGATGAATATAAAATAAATCAGTTATTAGAAATGAGTTATTAAATTTATTATGTTTAGAAATGTGTTGAAAAAAAATCTTCTCTCTGTTGAACAGAAATTGGGGAAAAATATATAGGATAGCTAATAATTTATTAGGTATAGTAATTCTGATTTAAGGTACAACCTTAACACTATTGATTCAACTGATTGGATTAACATCAATATAATTTTACAAGTCAAAAGGGAGGAAATGGATTTTATTAATCATGCAGGCTCTCCATATTTAATATTCCTCATTTCTGCACCAACAGTTTGTTGATGCATATTGCACACAAAAACTGACAAAAACTAGCTTGGCAGGTTGGTGGCCTTCACTTTTGGCAGTTATAGGGAGTAAACAATCATGTTTACAAGCGAGCGAGTCGACACAATGAGTGCATCTGAGTGGGAACTAGTCGCTGCATTTTTTTTTTGGAAGTTTGCAAGGTTAGTGGCATCAAATCTCTGTCATGCACTCAGATTTTTGTTCCAAGTTATAGGTAAACCAGATACCTACAAGCACAACTTTCTGAGTGGTCGTATTTAAAAGTTTTCAGCGATGAAACTCAAGAAAACAATTATTTAGGCTCTGCAGAGTTTATTAGACAGGATTAGTTTGTACACATCATTTTTATTTGATTATTTATTTATTAATTAATTTTATTTATTTATTATTTTTTAAAATGTTTTACTCTTCATCATCTTTACCCTGATTGGTGTTTTGCTGGTTTGGGGGCAGGATCAACCTGCCACTTTCATGAGATCTACCAATAGCAAATAGCAAAACCATTCAATCATTTCACAATGAATAAAATCAAGCCCGCCTTGCATGTTCATTCATCTGTTGTTCGTTCGTTTGTTTGTTTGGTGGTTCATTTGTTTCTATATTTGTTAGTTAGTTCAAGAAGCTATATGTGCAAAATAGCACGAGTATCAGTGCGATATGGCTGTATATCAGCACTGGTGGGAGGCGTGTGTTGATATTTTGGGTCTGATATAGTGAGTCAAAGTAAGGGGTCTTTCACAAATCACCATTTGCATGCAACTCATTATTTCAAATGGAGACATGTGGCTTGTGCGTGTAAATATAAAGTGATGCGCATGCAGTATGACATGCTCGTAT
This sequence comes from Danio rerio, assembly GCF_049306965.1. Lineage (NCBI taxonomy): Eukaryota > Metazoa > Chordata > Actinopteri > Cypriniformes > Danionidae > Danio > Danio rerio. The sequence goes on along the minus strand of NC_133183.1, from coordinate 7,836,917 downwards.
TTTACAGACAAAGCAAGTTAAAAAAAAAAAAAAAACATCTGAATAACTTTTCAGAATGCTGCGAGTGCACATACAAAATTATTAAATTAATAAATAAACAAACACTGATCAAATAAATAAATAAGGTCAAACAAACAACCCTGCGGAATTTGAAGCTTTTTTATATAAAGTTGATGTCGTGATGCTGGTCTTTAAAATTTGCATTCTGTGTTAACTGTATTAGTCTGGCTCTCTAAAACCACCCCAGTGACTAATGTGGCCCATTGGGAAAATTAATTGCCCACCCCTGGTCTTGGTTTTACCATATCAATTGAAGCCCAGATCCTTATTCTTTTTAATCTCAAAGTGGATTTCATTTTGCAGCACAAAAAGCTCTGTCTTTTTACCATGTTGAAAGCGAAAACCAACCTCTTCCAGTCTCAGCAACAGCAGTGTTTGAGGGTCAAAGTAGACAATGATCATGGACAACCAATGAAGATCAATCTGTTTGACCCATTTCAGGCTGAATTACTTTTTTCTTTTATACACATTACCTCAATTCATTGTGCATTTCAATCCTTGAAGCTTTACAGGGCATGTTACATTCACATGCAGCTTCATTACACAATAGATGAAAAGTAATGTATTGAAGAAAAGCATACCATCCACAACGAGATTCCTAAAATGAGGCGGCTTACTGTACTCTGTAATATAGTTTGCTCAGAAATGATGTGTGCATGCTGCATGAAGGTAGAAATATGCTGCATTTTTTTTCTCCTAATGGCTGATGAAATTTTCACAACCTCATCTGTCAGTCCACCAGACGCTGAACAGCAGCGCATGCATTATCTATAAGATTTTAGGTGTTCTCTACAGGTACCCGAGAGAGAACTTTCAGTTATTTACTTCATCGCTTCATTACTACATTATTTACTACATCACTAATGAGACTGACATTTAAATACCAGCGAAGTCTTGTAAAAACCGAAGTCTCCGCTTCGTAACTGCTTGCGGATTTGTTTATTTAAAAGATTAAAGGGGACCTATTATGTAAAAATCCCTTTTAAACTGCGTTGAATTACTGTTGTGAGGCAACAGTGTGTGGATATAACCAGTTTCTAATAGTAAAAAATACATTAATTTAATTTTTTATAATCACACTTGATAAAAACAGTCTGCAGAAACACTTTGATTGATGCTTTCCCACTGTATGTGTCATCAGAGGGGGAAAGTAGGGGTGTCAAAATTAATCGTTTCTTCGGTGCATCGTGATGCAGACGCGGACAATTCTGTATCGGTTCAGTAATAACCATAACCGGTTATTACTGACGTCATTTACCTCATATGCGCTCTGTCGCGAGTGAGACGAGCGTGAGTATTTACAACGCTTTTGCTGGATCAGTCTTTCACTGACATTAACAGCAAAAGCCCCTATTTCACTGATATCGAGAGAATGAAAGTACTCCATTTCTCTCTCTCTCTCACACACACACCCACAGTGGCCCATTTGACCTGCTGGTGTGACTTTTCTTCTCCTCTCGGCTGTTTTACAGCCCTACTTCTGGATACAGAAACGAGCGCGTGTCTGCAGAGTTTTCTCCACCGTGTCTATCATGGATCGGCTGCCGCTTATCAGTATCACTCATCTGTGAAGAGCGCAGCACGCATGAGCCAATCGCAACCGTTTTTGTTGAGGGTGTGACCAGTCAAAGAGGTGTAAGAGAACTAGGCAAGGATCAGAAACTGAGCTGGATATTTATATTTGTTTTTTATTTTTTGCTAAATGCTCGTGTTGTTTAAAGGTACAGTTTATATTTCTGACTGTTTGTATTAAATGACAAAATTGTATTACAAATAGTATATAAATATAAATATATTCATACATTTTAATACAAGAACTGCTGCTGTGTAGAACATATAAAACTGTGTATGAAAAGCACCGTCAATGCACCGAAATATCGAATTGAACCGAATCGATGGCATGATAATCGTAACTGAACCGTGACACTAGTGTAGGTTTACAGCTCTAGGGGAAAGCCCTGCCCATTAGTGACAATATCTCTTTTATTAGCATGGGACATTGGTCTTGTTTTTGAATCTGCCACTATGCTGACACACAGGCATTTGTAGCTCCGCCCTCTTTTAAAAAAAGAGCACAATCTGATTTGAATTTAAAGTGACAGTCACTAAAATGGCACAATTATCATCACAATCTTAAAGTGTCAGTTTCAAATCGTTATTTGTGTGATATTTTGATCTAAAACTTTATATAATCTGTAGGGATAGTTTACAGATTGACCCAAAGAATGACCAGTCTGGTAGATGAAGAAGAGCCGGAGTCAGAGATTTAAATAAATAAATCAAGTTTACTGAAGATAGTTTGCAGTTACATTCGCAGAAGCCAGCTTCAACACTCGCAATGAGTTCCTAGGCCACTCTGCTTACAATCACCAATCAATAACAATTATACTCTCACATAATGTCATTAACTGTGTCATACATATAGGTGTTCTAACCTGATTGGTTAAAGAACAGATAGACTAGAAAAATTTCCACGTGGGGTTTGTGCATATATTCTGAACAATATCTTAAGCATAAACATCAGACATACCTTAGACTGATTAGAGCTGACTCCAGACCTGTGAAATGGATCAACAATCAAATAGAACACACATAAAGTATAATCTGTTTCTTATCCAAGGCTGAGTGTACTCTCAGCCGTCTTTATCAAAACTGGTTAAAACCGGCATAATCTACATTCAGGCAGTTATAATTCCTTACTACACAAAGTCCATCTTGAATAAAAATCACTTTAAAAGAATTAACAGTAAAAATAGCAAAATCACTTTAGACATTTTAGACAATATTAACTCGTAGAAATAACAATAGAAACAGTTGCTTCCAGTCCTCAGCCCTCAGTTCCACTCAAGGTCTCTGTGACCTCTGACCTAGATTGGTGGCTTCTGAAAATAGTTATAAAGAGACAGGCAAATGCACTGAACATTCTTATATTAAGGAATGTGTTAACTTATTCATTAATTAAAATCAATTCACAGTTAAATACTGAGAAACAGGATGATGAAAAGGATAAACGTTGGTCCATGATGAGACGGATTGGAAAGCAGAAATCTGAATCCTTCAACTCAATCTAAGGACATCAGATACTTATTTTACGTCTTGTAAAAAAAAAGGTATAGTAGGTCCCATTTAAGGTTGACAACAGGAATTGTAATTGCTGAAGGGGTTTAAAAAAATACTTTTTGGTATTGCACTTATAGTGGTCTTCTGAGTGCAACATTGCAGATTATTATTTTATACCTGCATGCTGTTTAAAGCACTTAACAATAAAAAAAAAAATGCTATTTGAGTTACTGTAAAATGTCCAAATGATTCTTTTAAAGGTTGAACTGCTGTTTTAGATGGTTATGCATTACAGATCTCATTCCTGTGGGTAAAGTTTCACTAGATTTATAAGGTCATGGCAGGAACATATCATTTTGTGTGGACAAGGTTATCGGGTGTTTTATCAGCATGATGATACGTTTGCAATGCTGTGGGTTCCAGCAGTTGCAATGTCTTGTCCCATAAACTTCAATTGTAAGAGCATTTAAAGCACAGTTACGGTTTGGAAATTGTTTTCTATGGAATCTGACAAGTTACAACACACAATTAAATACATATTTTGCAAATTACAGAAATCGAGGCAACCATTTTAATTACACTGTACATTGTGTAGGAAAGAGAAACACTTACAGCATCTGGAAGAAGAAGAGACTGGTCCATATAAACTGTGTAACAGTTACTGACAAAGTCCCATACATTAGTAGTCTTTGCTGTTTCTTCCTTTAATAACAAACAGCTGGCAGGTCCGGCACTGCAGTTAGGCTATTGTATCAATCATCAGGGAAATGACAGGAATAAACACAGCGCATGGTTGGCTATACTGTGATGTTGTTAAGAAAATGAACTTTGAACTTTTATTCCTCACAGACTATGTCTGGCCATCTCTCATCATGATCAATCCCATGAACCCCCGTGCTCCACTAGGGTCTGGATGAAAAGTCACATTTACGTTTTACTGGATCCAGCAGTTTCATATTTGGGATTGTTTCGTGTCTACTTCGATACAAACAGGCAAATAATCTGGACGAACGATGAATCATTTAAATGACTATGGGCTCTATTTTGGGGGGACGCAGTGGCGCAGTGGGCAGCACATTCGCCTCACAGCAAGGAGGTCGCTGGGTCGCTGGTTCGATCCTCGGCTCAGTTAGCGTTTCTGTGTGGAGTTTGCATGTTCTCCCTGCATTCGCGTGGGTTTCCTCTGGGTACTCCGATTTCCCCCACAGTCCAAAGACATGCGGTACAGGTGAATTGGGTAGGCTAAATTTTCCTTTGTATGTGTTTGTATGTGTGTAAGCAAGAAAATAGTTAAACAGCATCTACAGTGTGAGAATGAAAGAATGAGCCTCCTCATTCTTTACTTTCACTTTCACTCTCGTGGATAGGGAAACATGTTGTACGCACAGACGTCCATTAGCCTATAGAGAATTAATTTTGTTTTTTAAGCGCAAAGATTTGTTTCAAAACTATTTTTAAATTCAGTTCTAATTTCCAGCAAGGGATTAAATGAACAATAATATATTGTTATATCCAAATACACATGTTGGCCCCATATGGTCTAAAACCTGACAGGTGGGCAAATCTAAGCTCTTTTTTATTGAAACAAATTTAAATATGTATATAATAAATAATACTACTAATAATAATAACATTATACAAAAGCAAATTGTCATGAATGAACTGAAAAAAAAAAAAAACGGGATGAAGAAGGCATGAAAGTATGGTTTTTATATTTATGTAGGCTAGGAAATAATAATTTTTGTAATATTTCAATCCTTTAATCCTTTTTCATATGTAAAGATATTTGCGTATTGCTGTACATCCTGTCTGTAATAAGCAGTGTGTAAGTGAGGCGCACAACTAACGCACTCTGCGCTGGACTATAGACTGACTTTGATCTGGTCTATTGAACCGTCTTTTTTAGTTCCTCAAACTAGCAATGCATCAGCAATGCACCTCAACACACCCCCTTTTTTAGACTAGAATGCCTATGGGCGCACATATGAGCACAACTGCATTTGCTATTTAAACAGCATGGTGCAAAACATCACAACGACTCTTGCGCCAAGCTGAGACCAGCAAATAACAATTGTGTAGCGCCTTGCGCTGCATTGCGCTGGGTGTATAATAGGACCCTTTGAGTCTATTTTCTTATAAAAAAATGATAGTTTTAAACAAATGCATTTTCAGATTTAGCCTTCAGTTTTGTTACACAGGTAATTTTCAAAAACCCATTAAAGGGGCTTTTTAAACAATGTGCAATAACAAAGTAACTACCTGGAATGCTGCCTTCTGTCTTCCATTATGAGTGCATTACCGAAAGCATTACAGTTGTTTGTTTTCACAAAGTGAGAGATGATTTTATAAGAAATGTTCTGTAATAAACAGCCATGGATTTAAATGCTTTAGCAATTGAATTATGTGACTCTACGAGCAATTGTAAGGTAACTTTTGTTTTTTAATACATTAATATTACAATGCACAAATGCATCAACATTTTTAGGAGTTTAAAGTGGACTTACTGTATAAAGCCACTTTTTACAAGAATTAAAAAAAGTCTGATTTCCCTAGAGTGTGTATGTGAAGCTTCCGCTCAAAATACCCGACAGATAATTTTTAATACCTCTTTGTATCTGCTACTTTTAGGATTTGATCCAAAATGTGCCGTTTTGGTGACTGTAACTTTAAATTCAAAATTTAAATTTAAAAAGGATGTGGGTACTTTTGCCATCTCTGATGCTTCATACGCTATTTGATTTCCGTTTTAATCTAGTAACATCAACTGGATTTGGTGATGTATACAGTTGAAGTCAGAATTATTAGAACCCAATCTTCTCTCGTTAAACAGAAATTGGGGAAAAAATTAAACAGGGGGGCTAATAATTCAGATGAATGCTGAATGTTTATTTTGTTAATTGTGCTGATTGTTCTATTGTAAAGGGCGATATGTTGCTTAGTGATTAGCACTGTTGTCTCACAGCAAGAAGATCACTGGTTCAAGTCCTGGCTGGGCCAGTTGGTATTTCTTTGTGGAGTTTGTATGTTCTCTCCGTGTTTGCGTGGGTTTTCTCGGGGTGTTTTAGTTTCCCCCACAGTCCAAAGATATGCGTTACAGGTGAATTTAATAAGCTAAATTGACTAAATGCAAGAGTGTTTGGGTGCTTCCCAATGTTGGGTTGCGGCTGGAAGGGCATCCGCTGCGTAAAACATATCTGGATAAGTTAAAAGAATAAAGGGACTAAGCCAGGAAGGAAGGAAGGAAGGAATGAATGGGTGGATGGATGGATGGATGGTCAGTCGGTCCCTGCCTTTTTGAAATTGGAAGCCATGACTTGCTTTTGGTTTTGCCACATATTGTTTGAGTTCCAGATGAAAATGAAAGAGTAGGAGAAAAATAAGAGTAAGAGAAAAAAAAAATTGCAAGACAACATTTGTCCCAACGTTTGATGGCTATGATCAGAGTCTGTCACAATCAGGAAAAATAAAAAATAAAAATAAACCCCCCACAGCTGGTCACTAGAAAACTCTTGATGACATCTCAAATTTTTGACATTTCTAGAAACGACTGAAAAAAAAAAATCCACCAGCAACAGCCTGCTAATAGACTGAATCAATGTAAGGGTGATTGTATCCTGACAAAACCCTTGTCTCCGAGCTTGTTTTCCAAATGCTATTCCCACAGGTTGATCTCCCACCCTTTCATCTCTTCACATCCTCGCCCCATTCCTACACAACAAGCCTCCAGTTTCAGCCCTTCTCACACTGACCTGTTTTCATTATCCAGTCTGTTTACCTTGTGAATCTGAAAGTCTTCACCATCAGCTGTTTTTGTAGAGAATGACAGAGCTAATTATTATCGAAGACAGATGGTGTTTGCTTTTGGTTCTCAGACAAAGGTGTTGTTTCCAGTTACTGTGTTTATAATTATGTATATTTATGAGATGCAGAGCAGATCTGGACTGGCAGATGTAATGACGCTGTTTTAATCAAATAATTTGTTCATTTCATATACATTTGAGGAACTGGTTTAATTACAATGATTGCACATATTCATTCTTCCTGTATATATGTCATTTGATGTGTCATTTTCATAATGCTTTATTTGATTTTTATCTGTAATGCTAATAGAAGACATTTATTTATAAATTTGCTGGTAAGTTCTAGTATGTTCTTGCATGATTCCTCTAAACTGTAATAATATATTGTGGTATTATTGTTGATGAGTGTCTGTCAAGATAGTTTGTTCGGTCCCGATAAAAACAATCCTATCCATCCAGTTTTAAGATTTTATGTCGGATTCAAAGGGAAAACAAGATAATTTTGCTTACCCCATTGACGTGGCAATATAAGCAAATCATATATAAATGACAAACTAGTTCAAATTTTCATGTCACATATACAATCAAGCCCAACATTATTCATACACCTAGCGAATTCAACCCAGGCTCATTCTGAAAATGCACCCCATATACATTTTTGGAGAGCACCAAATACATCCAAATAGTTTATTTTTTTATTTATTTATTTTTTTGCAGTTTTTGTTTTTGCGAATCCACCAGAGATCGCTGTGTATGCTTTTTGAGATCGTAAGTGCCATTCACGCCTGCTGTTCTAGCATAAATCCACCAGAGGCTGCTGTCGACTGACTGACCAACCGACTGAAACACCCACCATCCTCTTCACTAAACCCAACCGATAGTGTTTTAAAAAGCACTGATTAACCTGCCCACGCACTTCCCTAAAATCAACTGAACCTATCCAGAAAAAGAAAAGCCCCAATTTTTACCTCATTTTCAGATTTTAACACATTCTACCCCTGATGTTTACTTGTTTATTTAATTTTTTGGCTTTTGTTTTTGTCTACTTTTAGGAACTGTGTGGTCAAATCCACTCTGCGTTTCAATCCCCAACGTATGCCGCACGCCACTGGACAAACTGGAGACAGTAGGAAAGCTGTCTATACGGAGGTAAGTGGTCAGTTGCTAATGCAAAAAGGAATGGCGTCATACCACCTCATAGGGTTTCTTTTAAAGATGGAATGCAGCCATACTTGTTTTAGTTATTTATGTGATGTTTAACGGAGAGAGGTTTTGTTCAACACATTTCTATACCTAATAGTTTTAGAAAAAGTTTTAAGTCATTTCTAACATCTGATTAATTTGATCTTTGCTATGTTGACAGTACATAATATTTTACTAGATATTTTTCAAGACACTTCTGTACAGCTTAAAGTGACATTTAAAGACTTAATTAGGTTACCTGGGTTAACTAGGCAGGTTAGGGCAATTAGGCAAGTTCTGTGATGGTTTGTTCTGTAGACTATCCAAAAAAAAAAAAAAAAAAAAACTTAAAGTGGCTAATAATTTTCACCTTAAAATGGTTTTAAAAAAATTAAAAACTGTTTTCATTCTAACCAAAATAAAACAAATAAGAATTTCTCCAGAAGAAAAAATATTATCAGAAATACTGTGAAAATTTCCTTGCTCTGTTAAACATCATTTGGGAAATATTAAAAAAGAAAAAAAAATCAAAGGGGGGCTAATAATTCTGACTTTAACTGTATATACAGCTTTGATTTACATTTGAACAGTTGGCATGTCCAAAACTATTCTTACCACAGTCTATGGGAAAATTTTAAGTACTGTACCTTACACTAGTTAATCAACAGTTTTAATCAACAGGTGAAAAACAGAAGCTCTCTGTTGTTGGTTTGTGGACATTCATTGTCAGTGCTTTTTAATTTTCTCATTTTAATGAAACTTGTATTAGAGCTGCTGGAATAGTTTGTCAATTGGTGATAGAGATCTAGATGTATTCCCGCGCTGCAAGAAATCTGGTTGGGTCCAATGGTTCCTGCGGAATGCAGAGCTTGTATCAGTGCTATGCCTAGCAATGACAGACACCATTGAAGTAATTGCAAAAAAAATAAAAAATAAAAAATAATAATAATACATGAAAACATTGTCTGATTAGCAAGCAACAAGTAAATGTTTCTGGGCAAAGAATTCCAAGGCTTGCCCAAGGCTCAACAGGTGAAAAACAGAAGCTCTCTGCTGTTGGTTTGTGGACAGTCATGGTTAAGACAAATTGAGTTGTGGTTGCTCACAAGTCAGGAAAGGACTATAAATTTAGAAATTCCAGTGACTAAAAACTGCTAAAACTGTAACAATCATATATCAAATGCCATTTTTTTTGTGGTAATTTTTGAAATATATGTTGCATGTATAACATATATTTTATGAATGTGAAATCCAAACATGAACTTGTATGTGATACAAGCATACAGTATCTGGCACAATCTACCATTGTAGTAAATAAAATAAGCTTGTTTTCAGTTTGAAACAGGGTTATTTTACTTACCCCACCCACATGTTACTAGTTTGATATAATTTGATTTACTATATCTGAAAACAAGACCATAATTTTTACTTGTCTAGAAAATGCTTCTTGGTTTAAGAATTTGGACTAGAAACAAGACGAAAACTCCAAGTAGGAAAAGCATTTTGGCAATGGTCACCTGTTATTGAGATTCAAATAAACACATACAAACTAATCCAAATCAATCCCTGTGGATCCTGATGATTAACTGAGCTCTAATGAAGTGAAGCCATTGATTATTTACAATGTTATTAGCTTTAATCCACAGCCTGAGTAAACAGTTCACAGTGTGCATACAAGTGTATTGAGTATGATTTATTTATTTATTTTTTCATTCACTTGTTGACGTATGCATGAGCCGCACTTTGAGTGAGGATCAATGCCAAAATTGCCAAAATGGTTATTAATTGTGATGGACGTCATAGTTGGGTAAACTTAATGTGCAGTGAATGGGAGAGTACAACAAATAAATGTGCTGCTGCAATTCTATTTGCTCTAATAATAAAAGAAAAACTCAATGATAGGTCTCAATACTTTCAGAAAAAGGAAAAAATATGTATTGTGTGAGACTGATAATGGCAGTCAGACAAGAACAAAACAGAGAACATCAAATTTACTGTCCTGCCCCATAGACCCTGCATTACAAGCACCTCGCATAAGCAGTAACTTGTTGTTTTTGTCATTTGATGCAAAACTGATATAGTACAAAGTATGGGGCAGTTCACATATCGCATATTTCGTACACATAATTCTGTTATTTCCAGTGGTCGTGCATCGCTTACTCGATCAAATGGGGAGCAACATGCTCATGTTTTCCAGGTGCACAAAATGAAAAATATATTTTCTCAATGCCTTAACTGCACTGCAAGTCATGTGACCAGAACTAACCAATCAGCTCCATATTTTGTATGGAATAGACACATTTCGGTAATAACGCTAGATTTATTACCTCAGACAAACGCAGAGCACCCAAACACTGCAGTGCTTTTTTATTTGTGCCAGCTGCTACTCTCACCGGGTCACCCACTGGTCAGTATCTGGATTTGAGACCACACGGGAAAGCTAGATGCCAGAAGTTGTGTTAGTAAGACCAGCAGGGGGCGCTCAACCTTTAATCTGTGTAGGACTTAACATCCTAGTATATTGATGGGGACTCTATACTGCTCAGTGAGCGCCGTCTTCTGGATGAGACATTAAACCAAGGTCTTGACTCTCTGTGGTCGTTAAAAATATCAGGATGTCTTTCTAAAAAGAGTAAGGGTTTAACCCCAGCATTCTGGCCAAATTTGCCCACTGGCCTCTGTCCATCATGACCTCCTTACCATCCCCATATCATAATTGGTTTCATCACTGTCTCCTCTCCACTGGTATGGTTTGTAGTCTGCCATAATATGGCTGCCATCGCGTCATCCAGGTGGATGCTGCACACTGGTGGTGGATGAGGAGATTGTAGTGTCCAGAAAAGTCATTTGTAAATGTAATAATAATAATATTATTATTAATAATAATAATAATAATAATAATAATAATAATAATAATAATAATAATAATAATAATAATGTTAATATTACTTTTTTCTCGCAAAAATTAAACTTGTATCAGAGCTGCTGCAATGGTTTGTCAATTTGTGATGCTTGCCTAGCAATGACAGATGCCACTAGAATGTGAGTGCAAAACTCATTGAAATAAAGTAAAATAAAACATACAGATGACCATTAATCACTTCATAAACATCTTGTGAAAAGAGTCCATTGTCCAAGATGCAGTGACTAATAAGATACATTAATAAGGGCAGTAATAAGGTACATATAAATGTTGTCTAATTAGCAAGCAGCAGCTAAGTGTTTCTAGACAAAGATTTCTCAGGCATTTATTTTTTTATAAACAGCGCAAATGAATGCATCATTTGCATCAGAATGATCTGATTGACTGGAGTACATATCTCACGTCAGCATGTTCCAGAACTCTGGGATTCCGGGAATTTACAAGTAATGTTGCAACTTTCTTTTCCCCGATAATGGGCAAAACGAATGTACCATTATTTTTAAAGTGGACCAGTTCAAACATGATCCCTTTCCAGAAAATGAGTAGCGAAAGTCTTTGGACCCTATCATACACACGGCGCATTATGGTGCAAGACCTGTTCATCGTGATTTGTTGCTATTTTTAGACCAATGCAACCTAAATTTTCCCGTTTTGCACCACGTTGTTTAAATAGTATATCCATTTGCACCACTCTGTGGACTCATGGGTGTTTCGGTCTAGAAAGGAGGTGTGTAAAGGTGCATTGTTGGTGGGTTGCTATTTTTAGGAACTAAAATAGACTGCGCAATTGACCAACTATAAGCAGGTTTAAAGTCCAGCGCAGGGTGTGTTAGTTGTGTGCCTTTAACTTGAACAGATTGCTTAATACATGTACAGGAATACAAAAGATACAGAAGTATCTTTACAAATAAAAAAAATTATAATATATATATATATATATATATATATATATATATATATATATATATATAATCAAAATGATTATTTTCTACATAAAAACCACTGCCTTCATGTCTTCTTCACCTCGGGGGGCTTTTTTCAGTTTATTTATTACAATTTGCTTTTGTATAATGTTGTTATTATTAGTGTACGGTGGAAGTAACGCTGACAACAGGAGTGCGGATTCATATGCAGGTTTATTAAATGAAATGGTCAGGCAAACAATGATCAACACAGGAGTAAACCGATGTATAAGGGCAATCCAGAGTCATAGTCAAAATAAAAGGTAGAAAATGCAGGTAAATAGACAAAAAAAGTGAGACAAAGCAAGAGAAAGCAAACTCGTAATTACACTATACAGTAAACAAGTCTCAGTAACGTGTGTTTGAGAGGTGTGTATATCTAGTCTGTGTAACAAGTCCAAAAGCAGCTTCAGCTGTGAGTGTCTAATCAATGGACTTGGAGCAGATGAGTGTGTGTGTGTTGCATGACTGGGAAATGTGGTTTATAAACCGGCAGATCTTTAGTTTGTGTGAATGTGAATATTTTCCAGCGATCTATGTGTTAACCAGCAATCTGCACAGGCTGGTGATTGTGACAATTAGTAGTATTATGTGTTATATGCATATTTATATTTGTTTTAAGAAAAACAAAACGGTTTGGAGACGTCTGCATCACCATAAAGGGCATAAGAATAGGACGTGTGTTTGGATAAAATTCAGTTTTTTGACCACACTTCATTATTATTGTTCATTTATTCGTTTGCTGGAAATTAGAACTGAAACAACTTTGCACTTAACAAATAAAATAAAATATATAGGCTGATAAATGTCTTGATTGGAGTGTGTACAACACCATTCTCTTATCCATGAATGTAAAGAAGTACGGAGAAAATAAAGAGGCTGAATGGAGGAGGCTCGTTCTTTATCTTTGCTGCAGATGCTCTGTTTAACTGTTTTCTCGTTAGTGAAGCTTTCAGTTCTTCCTCTTACAAAGTCAGCCATTTAAATAGCAAATGCGCCAAAGCATGATGCAACTGACTCTTAAAGGGCCATGAAACCCCCTCGTTTCAGCAGGGTGTTTTCACACCTCTACTTTGGAAAAAGTCAGAAAAGTGGGCGTGTCCAGCTCTGTTTAGGGGGGAGTGTCGGAGGAAGAAAAGTGGGATGGTGTGGGAGTGTCTATTTGGGCAAGCGCAAGTTTCAGAGTCAAAATACACACAAACACACAGGAGAAAGTAATGGTGTTTAACCTACATGGACATGTCTAGTCGAATTATTTGCCAAATTATTAAATGGTGGACTTTAACTGCAGTTTGGCTCTTTCATTCAGGGAATTCATTCATGCCCCTCGCGACAAACGAGATATTTGATTCGAGGAACTGCTCTAAGCGTGTATTTTTCATGCAATGTTTGATACCGCACGGCGAATGAGAGAAAAAAACCCTCCGCATTTTCCGGAAACTTAGATGCACACGGCAGGTAGCGTCAGAAAGCCGCGTGTGTTATTCCGGTCACAAAATGCGGTAAAAACCCTACACGAGGTTAAAGTTTGGTTGTGGTGCTAACATGTCTACACTCGGTGCAATAGTTTGTTCGATACGAACAAACTGAATGAACAAAGAGCGCTGCTCGCTCACTTACCAAATCTGTAGAGACAGGACAATCACCAGCAACTAGAGCCGCGTCTTTATGAAGAGAAGACTACAAGTGAATCCGCATCTCAGCGTTTGCAGATGAGAACAGCTCTCAGGTAAACAATAATCCTCCTTAGACACGCAAGTTATTGTTGTCGAGCGTCGCGTACACTGTAATCCACACGTGAGTCTGAGCTCTCACAGAGAGAAAATGAAAACGAAACTCAACTGTAGCAAACTATAAAAGCAACAATTCACGCTTGTTTTGCCAACACAACGTGGTGCGTCTGTAAGCACTGTGACAGTAATGGATATTAATGAAGTTGCACAATAGAGCGCGCTGATTGGTTTGAACCAAGCCTTACTCATGCATTAATGCATTACACTGTGAGACGTAATAAGACTCACTCTGGTACAGACGTCCAGTCTGCACGCTGGAATACAACGCTATTATGTCATGACCGTGACGCAGCTTCAAAAATTCGTTTCAAACCGGAAGTACGAATTTGCTTGAAATAATGCGAAAACAACAAATTTACACTTTTTAGTGAAATATAGGTGTCCTAATAGTGTTTTTAGCAGTGTGGGACACATATACGACTGTCAACAGCTCAAAAAATGTGTTTTGGTGTTTCGTGACCCTTTAAAGGGAACGGGAGATGAGACTCTGATTTATGCTTATTGCACGTCATACACAAAACATACCCATAACTAGTTAAAAGAATAAGCACAACCCTGTTAGACCCTGCATCGTGGCACAAAGTGTATTTTTCTATTCCTAAAATAGCAAAAGTGGATTCAGACATGCAATCAATGCTTTTGTGCCATGTGCTTCAGACTCTGCGACTAGATCATTAAAATAGAGCCCTTATGTGTGAAAAAAGCTATTATATTATCTTCTTTAATGATCTACTGATGAAAAAAATCACCTACATCTAAAATGGGTTGAGGGTAAGAAAAGTGACTCTATCTATCCCTTTAAGAGTAAGCACTCTGCATGATTGACATCTTATGCCTGTCATTCACAAGTTTAAAAATAAAAAGATTTGACAGATGTAAACGCAAAAAATGTGTTTCCTTATCCAGGTGGATGAATAAACAGTGCAGCTTTTAAATGTATTTTCAGATGACTGACTTCACGATTTCCTGTGTGAAAGACGTCTTAAAACAACAGCACACTTGTGTACTCAGTGACGTCATTCTGATAATTATATGGTTATTTACTGTGGTTATTGCGTGAAAGGTGTTATTGTTTTGGTGCTTGAAAACCAATTTTCTTTTTTTGTATAGAATATTGTTGTTTTTTTTGTATGACATAAGGTTGTTCTGAGTTGTTTTTGCACCTGTAAGCTGTCATTACAGGAGTTTGAGGCTGGTTTAAACTTGCAGTTGATTGCTGGGTTAGTTGTTGGTAGAAGCAGAAGGATGAACTACAAAGAGATTGTGGTCTGGGCACTGCACAACTAAATGGTTTTCTTAGAGTTTTGTCTTGTTTCTACCCTTACAGATTTCTGAAAATGTATATGTTATGTACATAAAATATAATGTATGTAAACGTATATGCAAATTAATATGATAGACTAGTTCATATTTGGATTTCTGATGCAACGTATATTATAAAATATTACAAAATTTGTTTATATATGTATTTTTTTAGAACATTATTTTTAATGTACATATATTTCTTTTATTTTTTTTTTAAATTGCGAATCCCAACATACAGTTGAAGTCAGAATTATTAGCCCCTCTTTAATTTTTTTTTTCTCCAAATGATGTTTAACAAAGCAAGAAAATTTTCACAGAATGTCTGATTATATTTTTTCTTCTGGTTTTATTTCTGCTAGAATAAAAGCAGTTTTCAATTTTTCAAAATTATTACCCCCTTTCAGCTGTATTTTTTTGAAAGTCAACAAAACAAACTATCGTTATACAATAACTTGCCTAATTACCTTAACCTGCCTAATTAACCTAGTTAAGCCTTTAAATGTCACTCTAAGCTGTATAGAAGTGTCTTGAAAAATATCTATTATTTTTTTATTTACTGTCATCATGGCAAAGATAAAATAAATCAGTTATTATAAATGAGTTATCAAAACTATTATGTTTAGAATTGTGTTGAAAAAATATTGTTTTTTCTTTTAAGAGAAATTGTGGAAAAAATATACAGGGGGACAAATAATTCAGAGGGGCAAATTATTCTGACTTCAGATTTCTATGGAATTTTATTTCTATGGAAATTTACAGTTGAAGTCACAAATATTTACATATTTGCAATTCCAACGGTTAAAAAAAAAAAAAAAAAAAAAAAAAAAAATATATATATATATATATATATATATATATATATATATATATATATATATATATATATATATATATATATATATATATATATATATAACAAATTAATATATTACAAATTAATATATTAAGGGTAACAAATAAACAAGCAATAACTAGTTGATCATTTGAAAAGTTTCAGAGGGTAGATTTATCTGAGGAATTATCTGCTAAACTGCATCTCAATCATCACAAATACTGCAGAAGTTCTATTGGAGCCCACATAGACCCAAGATTCTCACAGAAATCAGTCAAGTTTGGTGAAGGAAAAATCATAGTTTGGGGTTGCATTCAGTATGGGGGTGTGTGAGAGATCTGCAGAGTGGATGTCAACATCAACAGCCTGAGGTATCAAGACAATTGTGATGCCCATTACATTACAAACCACTGGAGAGGGCAAATTCTTCAGCAGGATAGCGCTTCTTCTCATACTTCAGCCTCCACTTGAAAGTTCCTGAAAGCAAAGTAGGTCAGGGTGCCCCAAGATTGGCCAGCCCAGTCACCAGAAATGAACATTATTACATGTAATATGAAGGAGGAGGCATTGCTGATGAATTCAAAGAATCTTGATGAAGTCTTGCAAGAACGCTTTCTTTGCCAATCCAGATGACTTTATTAATAAGTAATTTGAGTCATTGCAGAGATGAATGGATTCAGTTCTCCAAGCTCATTGGAGTCATTTATTCATTCATTTTCTTTTCAGCTTAGTCCCTTTATTAATCAGGGATTGCCACAGCAGAATGAACCGCCAACATATCCAGCAAATACGTAGAGGATGCCCTTCCAGCTAAAACCCAATACTGGGAGACACCCATACACTCTTGCATTCACACACTCACTCATACACTACAAACAATTTAGCTAATTCAATTCACCTATACTGCATGTCTTTGGACTGTGGGAGAAACCAAAGCACCCGGAGGAAACCAACATGAACACGGGAGAACATTCAAACTCCACACAGAAATGCCAACTGACCCAGCCAGGGATTGAACTTCGCTACCTTGACGTCATCAGAGTCATACACAATATTAATTATTTTTCCACTGCACCATGACTTTATATTCTATACTGGGCATTATTTCTGTTAAGTGAAAGACTTTTGTCTTGGCAAAGTCATCGAAAGCTACCTTACTGTCCTAATTAAATAATTAAAATCAAGGCATGATCATGTTTTATTTTGGTCAAATAAGCGTAATCTAGAGGCCTTTGCCTTTCATGTGAGCCACTTCTGATAACAAATGATCAACTAGAAGTCAAGTTATTATCTGCTGTTCCTAAAACGTGCATAGGCAACAAGAAAACCATTTCTAGACAAGTTAGCATTGTGTTTTATTTTTCAGAAATTAGAACTCACAATTAAATGAGTGTTTTCTTAAAACAAGCACTCTTGGAAATAAAGGTACATGAGCTGTCACTGGGGTGGTAATTCAAATGGTACATATTTGTACTTAACCTGTTAGCCAGCAGTCAATTTTGGGGATTTACACCTACCTAACTTTAAATAGTAAACCCTAGTTTATACTTCTGCGTCAAGTGACCAGCGTAAAGGCTGATTTATACTTCTGCGTCAAACACCGGCGTATGCTATGGCGCTGACGCATAGCCCTTCGCCGTGGCCGTCCGCGTCGCTGACGTGCACCTCTCAAAAAATGTAACTACACGTCGCAACGACGCGTAGCGCAAGCTCTGTGATTGGTCGGCTTGGTAGCGCTAACGAGTCTGGGCGGGACCGAGAGCCGCGTGAATGGTGCGAGCCTGATGGAGCGATTGTTTACATGTGTGGAGTCCCGTGAAGGAGTTCCGGATGGAAAGTTTTGTTTTGTGTTTACCTCATAGTTAAAGTTGTCGCACGTTGCATGCGCCGTGGATTACGCCGGTCACTTGATGCAGAAGTTTAAACCAGGCTTAACCCACGGCGCATGCAATGCCCGTAGCTGTGCATTTATACTTCTGCGCGCTGTCTCTGTTGGATCTTTAT
This sequence comes from Danio rerio, assembly GCF_049306965.1. NCBI lineage: Eukaryota > Metazoa > Chordata > Actinopteri > Cypriniformes > Danionidae > Danio > Danio rerio. The sequence continues at coordinate 7,818,996 of NC_133183.1, read as the reverse complement.
TAACACTTCCGAAACGCTAGTGGGCAGTGAGGTGTAAATGTTCCTCTGTGTCGAGTTTCTTCACTGCTGTTTGCTTTTCGTGAACACTTCCGGGATGTACAAGTGGCTCAAACTCGCTCCTTTTGAGGCAGGATCCGGCGGACGTGCAACAACTTTAACTATGAGGTAAACACAAAACAAAACTTTCCATCCGGAGCTCCTTCACGGGACTCCACACTTGTAAACAATCGCTCCATTTGGCTAGCCCGGGGCTCTCAGTCCCGCCCAGACTCGTCAGCGCTACCAAGCCGACCAATCACAGAGCTTGCGCTACGCGTTGCTGCGACAGGTAGTTACATTTTTTGAGAGGTGCACGTCAGTGACGCCGACGGCCACGGCGAAGGGCTATGCGTCAATGCCGTAGCATACGCCGGCGTTTGATGCAGAAGTATAAATCAGCCTTAACAGCTCTTGACTCCAGTAAGCTACAAACACAAACTATGTATCATTGGAAAGAAGACACTTTGAGCTTTAGGGTTCATATTGGTACCTCAAAAGTATACATAAGTACCTAAAAATTTTAAGAGGAACACTTTTGTACTTTTTGAGTACTAATATGTACCCTTGAGGTATTAATATGGACCTTTAAAGTTCAGATTTGTAGCTTTCGATAAGGTACCACCACAGTGACAGCTCGCACACCTTTATTTCTGAAAGTGCAGAGTTATCCTGTTTTTAATTTGAATAATGTTTATTTTACTTACCCCACAGGCATATTATTTAGCTTGTTTTAATGAAAAACTATCTTAATTAAGCATTACCAAGCATTTTATAGGCAAGTAAAACTTATTTTGTTTTCAGAAATATTAAAAATTATTAGATATTAAGACAAGAAACAAGACAAAAACCCTAAATGGGGAAAAAAAAACATTGTTATTACTATTATTTATTTATTTATTTATTTTTTACTGCTTGGTCAACATGAGCTCCACATTCAATTGTGTACGAGAAGATAACAATTGATCAAAGCTTGAGGAGAAAAAAAAAAATAGATGGGAAGAAAAGAGAAACCTGGCATTGGCGTGTTGAAAATCCAATATGGCATTTTCTGAGCGTGTGAAAAGAAAGGGTTAAAGGTTGCAATGTGTCATAGCTGAAACCACGGTGCCACAAGAACTAACAAAAAAGGCACAGAGAAATCAGTTTTTCATTCTCTAAGGATGTTTCATGTTATAGCCTCGGCTTTAACCCTACTGTGCTTTTGTGCATGTCAGTCGCTCAGAGGATCACGCAGACGGCGCTCTGGATAAAATCTTCTGCCTTACGAGAGTAGAGCTAATGAAGGATTATATATAATCTAAGCCTGGATAAGCTGCTAAAATTGATACCTAAATTACCCATAATCATAATTCAGTCAGTGCAGGTTTGATCCGTGAAGGAAACATTCATGAACCATCATTTTTGTGCCCTTGATGTTAAATCTTAGGAAGTCCCAGTGGAATTGTAAGAGCAATTTTGAATTGATTTGATATGTAATATTAAAATTGATGTCTCTGATTGAATAACCTATGTAATATATATATATATATATATATATATATATATATATATATATATATATATATATATATATATATATATATATATATATATATATATATATATATATATATATATATATATATATATATATATATATATATATACTGGATGCATTAATAATGAGTGCAGCAATAATTAGATCAATCTCTTATTGAATACTGAACAATCACACTGTTTGCAAAGGCTTTCTGGGAGCTGGAAAAATGCATGATTAATGTGTTTATGACTCTGGAGTGATGTTCTCTTGGAATTAAACAGATTGATTTCACTGAACACATTTGTTCATCAAGTAATTTGTGGAATATTGAGGGATGTTGCAGTAGATTGAATGCGATGTAAAGTCTGGTGTTTAGCGAACTCTGCTGGATAATGGAGGTACTGCAACGCCGTTGCTTTAGAAATTGGTAGTTTTTGAAAGGACAGTTCACCCAATAATTAAGATTTACGGTTACATTACTCACATTCAGTCTATTAAAGATGTACAGCATCTGACTTCTTTTTTCTTTAGTAGAATATTTTTAGCTGAATCTGTGGTCTTTGATGGTTCATATACAATGGAAGTCAATGCAGACTGACAACAAACACAAGCAAACAAGTCTGAATCAATTCTGACCACAGATCTCCAAATCACTGGTGAATTTAAATACTGTTGTACACAATATTAGCAGTTCTTATTTTGTGATTCATGTTTTTATGTTTTCGCCCATTTATTTATGCTTTTTAATTGCATTAATTTTGATCTTTCTTTCAACAACACTATAAAAAATCCTGGTTGCCTTAGATTTGTAAGCTGCATCAAATTAACCCCATGAGTACATTTAAACTATTATGATGTTAAACTGACTTAAAACTGCTTGCATAACTTATAAAATTAAGTAAGAGCATGATTCACTTCTTACAGGGAGCTTCACTTTTCACATGGATTTTTCCAAACTCACTTAAAACTGCAGTTGTTAAACTCCGCTTGAAAAAGAGCAACCTGGATAACACCTTATTGAGCAATTACTGGCCAATCTCAAATCTCCCAGTTCATTGGCAAAATCATTTAATAAGTTGTTTTTAAATAGGTTAACAAGTTCTTGAACTTCAAGAGATGTTTAGATAATTTCAATCTGGTTTCACACCACATCACAGTACAGAGAGCACTCTTATGTGTGTATATATATATATATACACGGTTGAAGTCAGAATTATTAGCCCCCATTTATTATTATTATTTTTTTTTTAATATTTCGCAAATAATGTTTAACAGAGCAAGGACATTTTCACAGTAGGTCTGATAATATTTTTTCTTCTGGAGAAACTCTTATTTATTTTGTTTCGTCTAGAATGAAAGCAATCAAAAACAATTTTTAAAAACATTTTAAGGTCAAAATTATTAGCCACTTTAATTTATATATTATTTCGAAAGTCTACAGAACAAATCATCGTTATACAATAACTTGTCTAATTACCCTAACCTGCCTAGTTAACCTAATTAAACTAGTTAAGCCTTTAAATGACACTTTAAGCTGTATAGAAGTTACTTGAATGATATCTAGTCAAATATTATTTACTGTCAACATGACAAAGATAAAATAAATCAGTTATTAGAAATGAACTATTAAACTATTATGTTTAGAAATGTGTTACAAATATATTCTCTCCGTTAAATGTAAATTGGGGGGAAATATAAACAGGGGGGCTAATAATTCAGAGGGGCTAATAACTCTGACTGTATATATTAGCTTTTTTTCAGGTTAAAAGAATATTTATTCATTTAATATTCAATACAATGTTCAATTCAATTATTATATATTAATATCAATTTAGGCGACATGCTGGCTCAGTGGTTAGCACTGTTGCCTCACAGCAAGAAGGTTTCTGGTTCTGTTCTCCCTGTGTTGGCGTGGGTTTCTAAAGACATGCGCTATTAGGTAAATTGAATTAAATTTGTCATAGTGTAAGTGTGCAAATGTGAGAGTGTAAGGGTGTTTCCCAGTATTTGGTTGCAGCTGGAAGGACATCTGCTGTTTAAAACATGTGCTAGATAATTTGGCAGTTCATTCCGCTGTGGCGACCTCTGATGAATAAAGAGATTAAGCTGAAGAAAAATTAATGAATGAATATAAATTTGATTATTAAATCATTCAAATACATGTTTCTTTTTATATCGATATTGTTTTTGTCTTTAAAATAATAACAAAAAAGCTTTAAATTTACTTTGTTTTTTTAAACAGAAAATACACTTCATTAATTTGGTGAAAATATCTATTTTAAAATGTAATTTGTAAAGGCAAATATGAATTTCCAGAAATCATTTAAGTATGTTGGTTTGCAGTATTTTACAGCTTCATTTATTCATTCATTCATTTTTATTTTATTTTATTATTAATCTGGGGTCGCCACAGCGACTTAACTTATCCAGCATATGTTATACACAGCAGATGCCCTTCCAGCCACATACTCCACATACAACACCCATACTCTTGCATTCACACGTATACATTCATTCATTTATTCATGTTCTTGTCAGCCTAATCCCTTTATTAATCCAGGGTCGCCACAGCGGAATAAACCGCCAACTTATCCAGCACATTTTTGCGCAGCGGATGCCCTTCCATCTCTGGCACATCCACACACACATTACACACACACTCATACACTAAGGACAATTTAACTTACCCAACCCAACCCAACTCCACACAGAAATGCCAACTGAGCCGAGGATCAAACAAGCGACCCAGCGACATTCTTGCTGTGAGGTGACATCTACTGCGCCACTGTGTCACCCACACGCATACACTACAGCCAATTTAGCTTATTCAATTCTCTTACACCTCATGTCTTTGGACTGTGTAGGAAACCGGAGCACCCGGAGGAAACCCATGCCAACACGGAGAAACATGCAAACTTGAACCAGCGACCTTCTTGTTGTGAGGCGATTGTGCTACACACTGCGTCACCATGACACCCATTTAGAGCTTTATTTCAAACATTTTTTTTTTAAATGAAGCAGTTCATAGTTCAAAACAGCAGATGTCAGACTTTCTCCATTTAAAAAAAAAATGATCTCAACTGAATGAAAAGAGCACGAGAGTTGGAATGGCTGCAGAAATGCTGTCAGGAGATCTCTGTGGTTAAAGTGTGATTAATATTAATTAAAAACATTTGTTTCTAAGACAGTTATTTAATGTGGTGTGTCATAAAACATGACATAAACTTCACATCACATAAACCTGAAGAAATACTTATTTTCTTGTACAAAATAACAATAATAAAAATGCATTCCTGCATATTAAGTTAACTTGTTAGTGCACACTGCTCATGCTTCATCTGGTAGCTCAGTTTTATTATTTAAAGGGAAAGCTCAACCATTTTTTTATGGACTCATTATTTACCCACTCTGAAGTGGTTCCCAACTTTTATGGGTTTTTTTCTTCCGTTGAATGCAAAAATAATATATTTTGAAGAAAGCTGAAAACCGGTAACCATTGACTTCCATAGTAGGCAAAACTGATACTATGGAAACCAATGGTAACAGGTTTTCAACATTTGTCAAAATAACATATTTTGTGTTTAACAGATGAAAGAAGTCAAGTTGAGCTTTATTGTCATTCCGCTACACATGTAGACATACAGAGGAATGAAATGTTGTGTCTTGCAGGACAACGGTGCTACATAAATTAATCATAAATACAAACACAACACTGGACATAGAGCTATTTAAAAAAACGCATACTATACGATACTCAACTACAAAGGACAGGCTATACAAGTACTTTTACATGAGACGGAACAATGTTGTTCAGGATATTGTGCAAGAGAGGTATTAAAGGTGAATATTGTGTAAAATAGGTATTTAATGTTTAATATTGTGCAAAGTAGCTCTTTAAGGTTGAAGCAAGCAGTACTAGAGAGTTTCTGCAGGTGGTTTGTCAAGCCCACTCACCTGAATGAAGCACAATTTGAAATTCACAATGTTTCCAAGAGTGATTAAGAAAGTGTCTGTAGTGCAAAATATGCAACCTGGTGCAAGAATCAAAGAGTTGAGAGGGTGTCTTTTCTACAGGTGGTTTGTTAAGCCCACTCACCTGTATGACTGGAAGGGTGAAGGGGGATTTCAGAAAGGGGTAAATCGACTGTAGTTGAGGGCTCTAAAAGCCTTTGGGAGGAAGCTGTTGAGTATTCTTGCTAAGTAGGCTCTAATAGGGATACGCATAAAGGTTTGATTCAGGGGTGAGTATGACAACATCAATTTTGGGGTGTATTTTCCCTTTAAATGTCTGCCTTCAGTGTTAAATTTGATTGGTTACATTTACTCAGACACAATCAGACCAATTCATGAAAACAGGAACTAGTAGTCAAATGACAGACAACTTTTTGTCAAGGTGGAAGAGAAAAGGGCCCCAGGGCTTTCAGTCACGTCACACAAGAGATTGCAGCAATGAGATAGTGCCGCAAAAACCATATTAGACACAATTTTTCAGAGAGACAGGGTCAATGGAATCATATCCAGCTGGCTTATGGAGGTCAGATTGATCCGGCTCCGCGAGTATATCGAAGGCATTAAGTGGAACTGATGAAAATGTTGGCCAGAGGAGAAAAGACACAGGAGAGAATTCGGATCAAACTCTCAATGCTCTGACTGGTGACCGTGCACTTGTTGTTTGAGGAAGTGCCTCTTCACAAAGCAAATGCAGCAAATCATATCGACCATTTTTTGAGAAACAAATATTTCAATGATTGTTGCTTTTGCAGTGTAAAAAACAAAATCCTTCTGCCTTTGAGAGCCCCTATTATGGGTTTTTTGAAAATGACCAATGCAGTGTGTAACACAAATGAAGTGAAATATCCAGCTAAGGCTTTCTGTAAATCTGAAAGTTCACCATGACTAAACTATTGATTCATCTATAAAAGTTGACTCAGAGTGGTTCAAATGAATCGTGGGGGTAACGAGTCTTTAGCCATGTCAGTGTGACGTCAATACAGAACTCAAACCCTGCCCATTTGTTACGCACGTAGACGTGGGAAAATTGAAACCCCCGGCCCGTCCACAAACACTGTAGAAAGAAAAAGAAGAAGTCAAACCCTATTGCAGATCCCGGTTGAACCATGTTGTGAAGACGCTGTGCTCTGAAGTGTGAGGGAAAGTTGGTGTTACTTTCCCTACCCAAAAAGGCTGTGAAGAGTCAGTGGTACCTCAGCATTATACCCCCAGCCTTGTGCTGTGTTCCTGTCATTATTCTGACAAGTGCTTCAGCAATCTACATGCTTAAAACTGGGTATTCATCGGCAGATTGTTAAAGGAAGTGTCAGAATAGACTATTGATGTATGGGACTTTGTCAGAGCTTGACAGGAACTTTATCAGTACACAGTTTATGGATCAGTTCATTCCTCCATTTTAGAAGTGGAAGTAAGTGCGATTAAAATAGCTGCCTTCTTGTTTTCTATAGCTTGCAAATTAAGTTTTTAATTGTGTTTTGTTACTTGTAACTGCTTCACGCGCTTTGTACTGCATCAGGTTAACTTTTTATATCCTCATATCGTGTCTAAAAGCACATTGAAAAGTGGTGTGTGCCACTTTGTTTACCGCTGTGTGGATTAATACTGAATGTGCGTCGTGGTTAAGAACAGAGGAATATTCTGCTGTTAAACTGCATTGCTTTAAAGCATTGGGCTAATTCAACAATGTTTATAAGCCACGGTGGGTGATTCTCTCTGCCTTGCGCGGAACACAGTTGCCCAACAGACTGGGCCGATTGCGAATTAGCATTGTAAAAAGGAGGGGTTAGAGAACTAATGAACAAATCATATGGGAATCGTTGGGATAATTAGGTAAAAATAAATGCATATTATACGACAATGAAAATTTTTATTGACCTTGCATGCATATCAAACTGTTGTTGGAAACCCCCAAACCAAAATATGACCTTTTTAATGCATAATAGGGGCTTTTAAATTGTTTAGTTCATCAAATGTTCATGTCATCGCAGCTTACATTAGTCAAACGTCAAAACTAACAAAAAATAAATAAATAAATAAGTTAAACCTTAAAAAAACTATTAAAAAAAATAAAAAATTGTTGAAACCTGATAAACTAAATACAAATAGTTAAACATTTAAGACACTGATGTGGGGTTAGTGTGTGGCTAGTGTGTTGTAGGTGTTTTTTGGAAATTACATTTTTGTCTGTGGTATAAATAGGGTGTCCAACAGGATTCTAAAGTATTGCTACGACATTCTAGGTGGTTGCTAATCTGTTCTAGCAGTTTTATAGGGCATTGATATTGTTTTGCTAGTACTGTAGGTTTGCTGGGCATTTCAGTTTCGTTTGTGGTGTAGATAGGGTGTTCTAGCAAGTTACTGACGCATTGATATGGTGGTTTCTAGTCTGTTCTAGTTTCTAAAGCCGCCTTTACACGTCACGTGACATTTGGACATGACTTGTTTTATCGTGCACCATGGGAGTGAAGTTGATCTCGTGGTGTCAGAAATAAAGGAGTGCTAAAGCAAGATACTTTATTCTTCGTGCATTCACCATGGTTGAATGAATGAATACTATCAACTCATAAACCACTAATTTTTTTTAATATACATTTTTTTTTCTGACTCAAAAAATGGTGAAAAAACTCCTATTTCTCATCTTGCGCGCACAGACCTGCTTGGACAATATTGGAATTCTTCCAATGGACTACTCTTCATTGGAAATGAGTGACTTCCTGTCCGTCGCTTGTCATGTGCAGTGGAAAGGCGGCTTGAGGCATTGATAAGATGTTAGTGTGTTAATAGGGTGTTCTCTGATATTCTAGATGGTTGCTAGGGTGTTCGAGTGTTTTTGTTGGTTTCTAGACAATTGCTAGATTGTTCCACAGTAAGTGGTTGCCAGGGTGTCCTATATTTTTTCAAAAGTGCTAGGATGTACTATGGTGTTGGTATGATGCTGTAAGATGTTTTAGTTGGTTTCTATAATGTTTCTTTGAAGTTGATGGTGTGTAGATCGGGTCTTGTAACATGTTATTAGGGTATCATATGTTCTAGGGTGTTGCTATGATGTTCTATGGTATTGCTAGGGTGTTCTAGGAGGTTTATTGGTTGTTACACTTTGCTAGGTGGTTGCTATGGGATAGATATGGTGTTCTAGTAGGTTTCTAGTGCATTGCTATGGTGTTCTAGGTGGTTGGAAGGGTGTTCTAGCATGTCTTTAGGCCAATGCTAGGATGTTCTAGGGTGTTGCTATGAGGTTTATTGGACATTACAGTTTGGTATAGTGTGGAAAGGGTGTTGTAGCATGTCTTTAAAGTATAGGATGTTCTAGGGTGTTGCTGTGATGTTCTGAGGTGTTGCTTTAATGTGCTAGGAGGTTCCTTGGCTATTTCAGTTGTTTATGTGCTTGGTATGGTGTAAATAGTGTGTTGTAGCATGTTTTTAGGCCATTGCTAGGATGTTCTAGGATGTTGATATTGATGGTTGTTGGGCCATTCATAGATTGGTGTAGGTGGTCGCTAGGCTGGTCTAGCAGGTATTTAGGGCATTGTTAGATTGTTCAAGGGTTTTGCTAGGATATTGTATATAGCTGTTGGATTGTTTCCAAGGTGTTGTTTGTCGTTGCTGGGATGTTGCACAGCCCTGTGGCCGCTCTTAGAGGTCTTCTGGTCAAGACCTTTTAGCTGGATTCCTAGAACACATCTTAGGACAAGAGGTGACAGTATTTGCTTCACGGTTCTGGAACTCCCTCTCTTTAACATTGAGCATTTTGGGCTGTGGTGAATGTCTTTTAATGAAGAATACATTGCTGTGATATCTGTATTACAATTTAATCTGTTTTGACTTATGTTTTCTTTTTTACTGAAAAGCACTTTGTGACTTCTTGTCTGTGAAAGGCGCAATATAAATGTTTCATGGTACTTACAAAGAACAACCCATCACTTATTACTTATTAAAAGACATTCAGATGTTTTATGTGAGGCACATAGTGTAATCTGAAAGAGCTATTTTACCTTGTTTGCTGAAACTGCAAGAAAGTGTTGCTTGCTTGGTGTTATCTGAGTGAAGTTTATTTATAAACTAATTTCGAGAGGATCACATGCTTATGATTGCTTGCAGCCGGTCCTGCATTATTCAATTTATGATTCACCAATCATATGATTAATAAGCCACTATAAATACACTAAGTTTCAAATAACAACCATCTTCATTTTGAAGAATCCCCTTTTCCACCCCTACTCCTCCTCCTTTCCTAGATGGGTGGCATGGTGGCCCGGTGGTTAGCATTGTTGCCTCACAGCAAGAACGTCACTGCTTCTAGTCCTTACCAAGCCAGCCGACGTTTCTTCGCAGAGTTTACATGTTCTCCCCATACTCACATGGGTTTCCCTCGGGTTCCCCCATTTCCTCCCACCGTCCAAAAACTTGCAACTTAAGTTAATTGACTAATCCAAATCGGCACCATAGACATGCTCCTAGTAAGTAGTCTCTTAAAAGCAATCACTATCTGTTCATTAGCTACTACAGCAGGGGAGTTCTCGAGATCTATCTGAGCTCAAACTCCCTTCTCACCTTGCAAATGTGAGGGAGCCCCGGGCTCGAGGATCTTATGAGCTCAGGGCTCTCTCCCGCGACAGCATGCCAAACAAGCTTTATAATCACTCATCAGCTAAGTGTGAACTCTTAAAATGATATTTCAGTTGTTTTCTGTAGGGATGCACCTATAGCACTGCCTCACATAAAACATTTGAATGTCTTTTAATAACTAATAAGTGATTGGTTTCTCTTAGTTAGTGACATGAAATACATACATGCAATCATTCATTCATTTTCCATAAACATAGGCTCTATTGCAGAGATTGCCACAGTGGAATACACCACCAACTATTCCAGCATATGTTTTGCACACTGGATGCCCTTGCCGCCACAAACCAGAACTGGAAAACACCCATACACACTCATTCACACAAACTCTAATTGTTTACCCAATTAATCTATAGTGCATGTCTTTGGACTGTGGGTGGAAGCTGGAGCACCCGAAGGAAACCCACACCAACATGGGGAGAACATGCAAACTCTACTCAGAAATGCCAATTGGCCCAGCCGAGACTCGAACCAACGACTTTCTTGTTGTGAGGTGACAGTGCTAACCACTGAGCCACCGTGCCACCATATAGCACCTTTCACAGACAAGAAGTCACAAAGTGCTTTTCAGTTAAAAGAAAATAGTATTATGCCAAAATTGAGAGAGTTTTTTCTTAAAACAGACAAAATAATCTCTCAATGGGATAAGACAAATATTTGTACGTCAAAAGCAAAAATTATTTAGCTTGTTTTATGAAAAAACTCATTTAATTTTAGCATATTATTTCTGAAAACTATTCTAGCTTATCTAGAAAATGCTTTTTGATTTAAGAGTTTTAGATATGAGCAATATCACACGAGTAGCAGTGTGATGTGATTGTATATCAGTACTTCTGGGAGGCGTGCATGGGCGTGAGGCCGCATGCCGAGTGCCTTAGTGCCCCAGCAGTGCTGATATACAGCCATATTGCAGTAACACGAGTGCAATGTTGCAATTATTTGATGGCATAATCATGTATACAAAAAAGAAAACACAGAGTCTCAAAAACCCTTTTGTACAAGGAACTACTTTCTTCCGCTGTCCACATCTGGAGCTGACCGTCAGAACAGCAGAAACCATTGCTAATTCACCAACGTTACTTTTAAACTACTAGATTACTATGTTAGAAATACAGCAATACAAAATACCGGAGAGATCAACTTTCTTTTGTCTTTTATCCAGCTGTAGTTTGAAAATCACACTTAGAAAACGCTGAGTTTTTCTTCCTCTAAGAACTTATTATGCGGTGTCTGTCTTGTGGCAGAACGTCAACCATCAATTCCTTTGCTTTACTCAATATGACAGGCTGATAGCTGTTGAAGTGCTGAATCTCCGGAATGTAAAAATAGGCACTATACTCATAAATAAACAGCATATTTTCAATATAAAAAACAATAACATCACCTGAAAAAAGCCTCAAAAGTACATTATGTTGTCCAACAGCTGCAATATTTGTGAAGCAGTTGTGAACATCAACTCTGAAAACGGGACTGACACAGTTTCAATTGACTATAGTCTTATATGTAAAGCTGCTTTGACACATCTACATTGTAAAAGTGCTGTAAAAAAGATTAATTGAATTGAATTGAATTGAACTGAACTGAACTGAACTGAACTGAACTGAACTGAATTGAACGGAATTGAATTGAATTGAACTGAATTGAATTGAATTGAATTGAATTGAAAGTTAGTTTAGCTGTCTGCTTCACACTCTATGTAGGCGGAATAATACACAAGGGTGAAGAGGCTGTATGAGAGCTTATATTGCAGAATATTGCACAGCTATCAGCCAAACACATTCGAGAACCAGACAGAACTGTTTTATATTTATGTAGTTACAATTCTGTCTATATATATGTATATATATATATATATATATATATATATATATACATATATATATATATATATATATATATGTATATGTATATGTATATATATATGTATATATATATATATATATATATATATATATATATATATATATATATATATATATATATATATATATATATATATATATATATATATATATTCAGAAAATAGGTATCAAATCTGTTAGAAAATAAAACTAAGAATCAGGAAATTGTTAATCGGCACATAAATCGGAACATTACTAGTTTGCTGGATATGACAAGTATTTTTTTTTTCTGTTAGTAAGAATTTGGAAGATAGTAACTGCAAAAAGTAGGCAAAAAGAAAAAGCAGATACTGACATGTGGATTTACTTTTTATTTTTTGTTCTCCAGATCTGTTTGTTTGAGGATTGAATATTGTAGGTTGTTGCTGTGAAATTTGAGTGTATTTTGGATTATTTATAGACCATTGAAAGAATGTCCTGGGTGGTTTATGAGGGAAAATCTGATTGTTTAGAATAATTGTGATGATTTAACATCAATACTTTAATGCATTTTTAAAACACGAACTAGCTTACATTTCAATTTAAAAGTGCCTTGTAATGTTTTTGGAAGAATCTATCTGAAAACAATTGGAATTGGTTTAATCAAGTTCTCTAATTCAGACATCTATCTCTATGATTAAAGCAATAAAAAGAATTCAAGTTTTGCAGATATGACTTAATATTTTTAGCGTTAAATGGAACTGATCATAAAAAAGAATTCATCAACTGTGATCAGAATGAAAGGAAATAACATGTTGATTTATCACAGTTCTTAACATCTGAACAAACGTTCAGGCTCAGTTAGAAATAGGATGTTTCCTCTTTGCTGAAAGTTCAAGTAAAACCTCTGTACATAATGTTTTATCTCAAATCAGAAGGAAATAATTCATTCGGCAAACCGTTTCTCAGACGGAGCACACAGCATGCGTGTTTAAATTAACATTCAGCTTTTCAGACATAAAAAACAAGATGCTGGATGAAACCTTTGAAGGGAAGAAGTAAAAAAAAAAACATTTCCAATATGTTAAAAACAGCTTGAACATTACTCAAAACATTACATCAACTTTCAGAGAAATAAAAACAGATAAACCCCTACTAAGACAGTAGTAAGAGTACAGGGTTATAAAATAAAGCTTCGTAACTCAAATTTTGAGTGTAATTTTAATATGTCTTGGAGGAGAAATACGAGTAGCAGGAGACTCCATCTGTTGTCCATTTAATTTCCCTGTTGAGATATTAAAGTGCCCCTGTTATGCTTTTTCGGATATTACCATTCATGCATTGTAGCTCTTCGCAAATGTAAGAGGTTTGGAAGGTTTCAGAAAGATATGGACAAAAAGATGAAATAAATTATATAGTTGACGTCAAAATTATTAGCTCTCCTTTTTCTTTTTTTCTTTTTTAAATATTTCCCAAATGATGTTTAACAGAGCAAGAAATTTATCACAGTTTTTTCTATAATATTTTTTTATTTTTTTATTTTGGCATTTTTCATATATATATATATATATATATATATATATATATATATATATATATATATATATATATATATAACACTCGCGAATAGCGTGTTTTTAAAAATACTTAATTAGAACAAATACTTGAAAAACTATTTGTATTTGGGAACAAGAAAAACGTATTATTAAAAAGCTGCAATCCCTCATGTGACCGCAGTGCATGCCCGCATAAGTGAGTGACATTCAGGGGGGCAGGGTGGAGGTAAAAGAGGTGACAGCTTCGAGTCCCGAGACTGCTGAGCGAAAAAAATAAAATAAAATCCAGTGAGCGACAGTTTTTTTTTTTTTATTCCACTACGTAGAAATGTTTATTTATTTATTTATTTATTTATTTATTTATTTATTTATTTGTTTGTTTGTTTGTTTGTTTGTTTATTTGTTTATTTATTTATGTGTGTATTATACCAAGATGTACAAATGTATTTTTTTCTTTCTAATTTATTTGTTTGTTTATTTTATTTATTTATTCCATCACGTTGAAATTTTTGTTTATTTATTTATTCACTTATTTATTTACTTTCTAACCTATTTATTTGTTTATGTATACATTTATTTATTTATTAATTCCACGATGTAAAAATGTTTATTTATTTGTTTATTTATTTACTTTCTAACCTATTTATTTATTTATTTATTTTATTATTTGTTTTATTCGTTTGATGTAACAAACTGATTATTTAAATGAGCACATTAAAACCGTTGCCTTTTTTCACTGTGGCTTGCCTAAGCAGTTGTTGGAGCCTCAGTATGTTGATCAAATGTTATATCATAGAAATAATGCTATTTCCAGGACTTCATATCTGCTAGCAAACTGTATTCCACCATGGCCCGGCAGCGAGACAGAGACAAACACTTTATAAAGTGCCAGACTGATATACCTGCAGTTAATAGTAGAAACTCAATATATAAATGACTAATCAGCCAATCACATGGCAGCAATTCAATGCATTTAGGCATATAGACAAAGATAGTTTAAGAGACTTCAAATGTGTCATGGTTGTTGGTGCCAGACAAGCTGGTCTGAGCATTTCAGAAACTGCTAATACTGGGATTTTCACACACAACCATCTCTAGGGTTTACAGAGAATGGTCCGAAAAAGAGAAAATATCCAGTCAGCGGCAGTTCTGAGGGCACAAATGCCTTGTTGTTGCCTGAGGTCAGAGGAGAATGGCCAGACTGGTTCCAGCTGATAGAAAGGCAACAGTAACTCAAATAACCACTCGTTACAACCACGGTCTGCAGAAGAGCATCTCTGAATACACAGCACATGCTGCTGACCATGTCCCTTTTATGACACACTGTATCTTCTTCCAGCAGGATAACACTCTATGTAATAAAACATAAACATACATCTTGATTTCACACAGACTTTTAACGACTCATTGGTACAAAAAACTCCATCAAGACATCTACTGTATAGGTTTTATTTCTTCCTTTTAGATGAATGTAAACCTGTTGTGCCTCCAAAACTAAATTAGCAACCCTGAAGAGGATCTTGTTTTATTCCTGTTCTATAAATACCAACTTAAGTGGGAGCCTTTAAAGTTCTTGATTCAGCTGGAGAGTTGCAGTAATTGTCTACAGCCGCTCACACTTCCAATAAAGTGTTATTTTGTTGCATTTATTGCGAAGCCGGTTTCATTCTAGTACTCCATTAAACTAAATCTGTCGTTTCTCTACTACTGTTACTGCAGGGGAAACTGGCTTTATCTGATTTTGCCCCGATGATTTCGCTGGATGCCAGAGCCTCTAGATTTGCCTTGATGCAGAATAAATAGGGCTCATCTTGCATTTTAGATCCCTTAAAGCAATGTGGGAATTCATGACAAGCATGTTGTCTTCTTATAGCCTTAAGCCTCAAATGTTTTAAGTTGCATGAATGCTGTTCTGAGCATATGACATATAACAACTCGGCTGATTTAGTGTCATAGCCGAATTGAAAATACCCTCTTGTGCTTTTACAATCTTTGCTGTCTGGCATCAGCACAGTATAATCTGTCTTCGTTTGGGTTGACTGTGTCTTTTGGCAGATCATTACAGACACCCAAATTGAAGGCAAATTGGTTGATGTTGTCATTACCTGAAGTCTTGTCACAGTGCCACAGTGAACACCATTATTGCAACTGAACCATATTTTTTCTACTGTATACTGTACAGTATGTGGGTTGACAAATGGACAAAGACAAAAGCTTTGTTTACCAAATCATTGTTTTAGGTTGCAATAAGGGAAGTATGATATCAGATTTAGTTGCAATCAGTTGATCAGTTTGTTTTATGAATAATGGTCAAGTAAAATGGTTTACAGATGTTATTACGTTTAACTTTAGAGGTGGCAGGTAAAGAAATAACACAATTAAGAGAAAATAAGATGCAGGAAAGAAAATATGCTTTTATTGCCATTCTTTTAATTTTATTTTTTGCTTAACATTTATGTCAAATAAATCACATGCGTACACGCACAAACTTACATAAAGTAGAAATATTAATTAATTAATTAATTAATTAATTAATTAATTTATTTATTTATTTATTTATTTATTTATTTTTTTTTTTTTTTATTATTTTTTATGTTCTAACTTATTTATTTATTCATTGATTTTGAAACATTTATTTATTTATTTACTTGCTAACCAATTTATTTGCTTATTAATTTATTTCATGATGTAGAAATGTGTATTAATGTATGTATTTAGTTATTTATTACTACATAATGTAGACATGTTTGTTTATTTACTTTCTAATTTATTTATTTATTTATTTATTTATTTATTTATTTATTTATTTATTATTTTTTTAATTTTTTTATTTATTCATTATTTTTTATTCCATGATGTAACATGTTTGTTTGTTTATTTATTTTTGTTCCTTTATTTATTTATTTTTATTTATTTACTTACAAACCTATTTATTAGTTTATTTATTTGTTTATTTGCACATTATTTCATGATGTAGACATGTCTTTTTTTGCTTTCTAATTTATTTATTTTATAACATGGAAGTGTTTGTTTATTTATGTATTTCTAACCTATTTATTTGTTGATCTATTTATTATTTCCATGATGTAAAAATGTTTTTTATTTTTTATTTTTATTGTATTTAATCTTTATTTATTTATTTATTTATTTATTTATTTATTTATTTATTTATTTATTCCATAATGTGGAAATGTTCATTTATTTATTTACTTTATAACTTATTCATTTATTTCATATATATATATATATATATATATATATATATATATATATATATATATATATATATATATATATATATATATATATATATATTTATTTATTTATTTAATGTGACAAGCTGATTATTTTAATGCGCCCATTAAAACCGTTGCCTTTTTTTGACCGCACCTAATTCAAGCAGTTGTTAGAGCCTCGGTATGTTGATCAAATTTGATATCATAGAAATAATGCTATTTCCAGAACTTCATATCGGCTGGCAAACTGTATTCCACCATGGCCCGGCAGCGAGACAGAGACAAACACTTTATAAAGTGGCAGACTGATATACCTGCAGTTAATAGTTTGCGATTCATCCCCCATAGACACTACTCATTTTCTCTCTGTCATACTGTCTATTCTTTCCATCTGAAGACGTTTAATTCCGTCTGGACATTCGCACTCTCTTAATTAACTTGTTTGCGGTCCTGCTGACATCTTGCTCATGAGAGAAAGCAGAGATAATCAAAACTTTGCTTAAAATAAGCCACTGAATACAGCTCAAGGTTCGCTTTCATCTTCCCCCAGGTTTTTTTTTTTTTTTTTTTTTGCTGAAGCTATCAAACGGAGACTGAGAAAAGTGAAACAGGGTCTCTTTGAAGATGACTAATTGTTTCAGGTAATCATATTCACTAAAGCTGAAATTGAGCCAATGCTACATGGCAAGTTGAGGGGAAATGATTGAATTTTAAAGTCTGAACCGGAAGCTGCAAACTTTTTTAGATTTTATGTGACGCAGTTCCTGGAGAAAATGAGTATTAAATGAGAAAACAGTGGGCGTGGCTTGTTTTTCTACTGTGAGCTGATTGGATATAGTAAAGTAGGCTTTTTATTTAGAATTATAGGGAAAAGGGGAGAGTTATTACAACCTAACAGACTCCTCATCCTCACCATTTCTGGTTGTTGTCAAAACTGACCGCTGGATGGGGCGTGGTTAAGTATGTTAGCCACGCCCAATACCTCAAACTGGCATAATTTGAGAATTTAACTAAGAACAAACAGGAAGTGCATTTTCAGATTTCAATGCAAGATTAAATGGGCAAACTATTTTTTGTTTTGTTTTCCTTAATACCATGCACAGATATATTTTCCATCACAATATAGCAATGTGAGCTAACACAATCAATATGATTAGTTTTGAATTTTTATGCACTGTAAGATGTTGTGTCTCTACATGTTGTGTTGCTTTTTATGAATGCTTCAAGATGTTTTTTTAACTTATTAATAGAATTAGTATTATTATTATTTGTTCTTTTTTAAATATTTCCCAAATTATATTTGACAGAGCAAGAAAATTTTCACAGTATACCTAATAATATATTTTTTTTTCTTCTGGAGAAAGTATTATTTGTTTTAGGCTAGAATAAAAGCAGTTTTTAATAAAAACTTAACTTTAAAAAAAAATTAGGGACCTTTAGTTAAGCCTTTAAATCAGCCGTCAACAATCTTGGTCCTGGAGGGCCGATGTACCTGCAGGGTTTAGCTCCAACTTGCCTCAACACACCTGCCTGGATGTTTCAAGTATACCTAGTAAGACCTTGATTTGCTTGTTCAGGTGGATTTGATTAGGGTTGGAACTGAAATCTGCTGGACACTGGCCCTCCTGGAGCAAGTTTGGTGACCACTGCTTTAAATGTCACTTTAAGCTGTATAGAAGTGTATTGAAAAATATCTAGTAAAATATAATTTTCAGACATCATGGAAAATGTAAAATAAATCAGTTATCAGAAATTAGTTAAAACTATTATGTTTAGAAGGGTGTTGAAAACATCTCTCAATTAAACAGAAATTGGGGGCAATAAAACAGGGGGGCTAATGATTCTTATTTATTATTTTAGTTTGTATTTAAATTTAAATTTGGGATAAATATATATATATAAAAATAAGTTAATTGCTATTAAAATGTATGAGCTGGGTAACGGGTATTTTAACTTAGGAGAAAGTACCTTGCATGAGCACAGAAAACTCAAAACTTAATGTTTCTGTTGACTTAAAATTAAAAATTTCATAACTTAAAAAATTAGATAAAACTGATTACCTCATTTTTGGAGATACGCCAACTTATTTGGGATTACAGTGTAGTTGAGCAATGGGCACTAATTTGGCTCTAATTTCAATCACAAGTCAAGTTTAGTGAGTTTTATTGTGATTACGCTACATGTATGTGGAC
>NC_133183.1:7455000-7495000 GCF_049306965.1 Danio rerio | reverse complement strand
TAAATCATGGTGCATTAACTAATGTTAACAAGCATTGACTTGAATGATAATAATGCATTAATAAATGTTCAATTATGATTAATAAATGCTGTACGTGTGTTGTTCATTATTAGGTAATGTTAGTAAATGCATTAACTAATGAACCTTATGATGAAATGCACTAACTAATGAAATGCACTAACTAATGACACCTTTAAACGCCACCGCGCGTTCACTGCGTGTCAGGATTGCCTTCTGAGGCGCAAGTCATTTATTAGATGAAGAAAAGATTGATGCAGCTTCTCCCACTGCAGCAAATTCAGTTTTTACTGTTGATATTTGGCGCCAGTTATTCAAGAAGTTACGATTTTGTTTGCTTTGACTCGTTGGATGGAAACGATGCTTCATTCGCACGTCTTTTATGCGATTAATCCAGTTTTGCGCATAAAGTTCATTGACATTTTTAGATGGAAACATAGCTAATGAAGAGAATGCCTGATCTCCTAAAGATTTTAGCTGTGTTTACCAAGCAGTTAAAAGACCAGAATCTGATGAGCGTAAACCATGTCTAGGAGTGTACGGGTTTAAAAGATCACATAAATATAACGTTTATTCGTTTTTTTTTTTTTGTTTTTTTTTTTTTTTGCATTGTTTTTTTTTCGCAGTTTTTGTTTTTGCAAATTCATTAGAGGCCTCTGTGTACGCTTTGACATCTCAGATTTCTCTTGTAAGTGCCATTCGCGCCTACTCTTCTTGTGCTGCCATGCCACCCTGTAGCTTTCGTTTTAAAGACTAAATGCAGCCATACGTACTTCTGGATATAATCCGCTTTAACTGTAAAACTGAATAAATTACTACATACTCTCGACACATGAAAAGCCTGATAAAGGTAAAGCCTGAAGCCTACTGTAAAGTTGAAAAAAGTATTGCATATAATTTTTAACAAACCATATATGATGAATTGTATGTAATTCATAAATAATTGAATATTAATCAGATGATGTCATTACACTGCTCTGACATCATTCAATTGTTGCATTGCTGATCTTGAGTTTGAGGATCGATACATCTGTCCTTCACAACACATGCAACTCAGATCAGTTCTAGACATTTTAATCTGATTTGTTAACTTGTTTGAAGAACCAAATTATCCAGAGATCAGTTATTAAGATTAAAAGCATCTTAGATCATATAAGTGAGGTACGAAGTACAGACCCTTAAGGTTGAGTAAATATACAATATTTTAGTTCTTCTTTTCCTTTTTGGGGTATGTTGCTTTGCGTCAAACTAAAGTGGAAAAATCCTGCAGTTCAGAAGTGAGACTCAACCTTGATTTATTGTTAGCCTCTGCAAAAGCATTTGCAAAGGAAAAAAATTGCGGTTTGCAAACAGAATAAGCACAAACAAAGACGTTTGCATTATTCTGGCTAAGCGAGCGAAGGTCAAAGAATCAACCTCTGGAAAATTTCATCTGCTCCACTGAATACATGCATATATAGATGTCAGGGACTCTTAAAGGCCCACAAGTTCAATGCACTCATGCTTAAGAAACATTTACGTTTTACAGTACAAACTTTTCAGACCTTGTGTACAAGATTAAACTTTTTTGTCTGAAGTTAGTCACTGTATAAACACAACTCTGCACGCTTGCACAGAAAAGAACTGATTATATTTTTGATTGCATAATTGATACGCAATGGACAGAGTAAAGAAAGCTTTCTGTTTAGTGTGTAAAACATTCTTGTGTAATGTAAGGGGAATTGCAGGGATTGTTTACAGTTTGACCCAAAGCATGACCAGTCTGGTAGATGAAGAAGAGGCGGAGTCAGAGATTTAAATAAATAAATCAAGTTTACTGAAGATAGTTTGCAGTTACATCAGCAGAAGCCAGCTTCAACACTCGCAATGAGTTCCTAGGCCGCTCTGCTTACAATCACCAATCAATAACAATTATACTCTCACATAGTGTCATTAACTGCGTCATACATATAGGTGTTCTAACCTGATTGGTTAAAACACAGATAGACTAGGAAATTTTCACATGGGGTTTGTGTGTATATTCTGAACAATATCTTAAGCATAAACGTCAGACATCCCTTAGACCAGGGGTGCTCAATCCTGTTCCTGGAGATCTACCTTCCTGCAGATTTCAGTTGCTACCCATATCAAACACACCTGAACCAATTAATTAGGACCTGAACACCACGTGATAATTACAGGCAGGTGTGTTTGATATGGGTAGCAACTGAAATCTGCAGGAAGGTAGATCTCCAGGAACAGGATTGAGCACCCCTGCCTTAGACTGATTAGAGCTGACTCCAGACCTGTGAAACGGATCAACAGTCAAATAGAACACACACACTTAAAGTATAATCTGTTTCTTATCCAAGGCTGGGTGTACTCTCAGCCGTCTTTATCTAAACTGGTTAAAAACCGGTATAATCTACATTCAGGCAGTTATATTCTTACTATTCAAAGTCTATCTTGAATAAAAGTAAAATCACTTTAAAAGATTTAACCGTAAAAATAGCAAAATCACTTTAGACATTTTAGATAGTATTAACTACTAGAAATAACAATAGAAACGGTTGATTCCAGTCCTCAGCCATCAGTTCCACTCAAGGTCTCTGTGACCTCTGACCTAGTTTGGTGGCTTCTGATAACAGTTATAAAGAGACAGGCAAATGCACTGAACATTCTTATATTAAGCAATGTGTTAACTTATTAATTAATTAAAATCAATTTAAAGTTAAGTACTCATTTAAATGATCAAATAATTATATTTAATAAAAAAATTATGAGAAACAAGATGATGAGAAAAGGATAAACGTTGGTCCATGATGAGACGGATTGGAAAGCAGAAATCCGAATCCTTCAGAATATACACATTCAAAGAAAATCTCGGGGGAAACACACATTTTATTTATTTATTTATTTATTTATTTATTTATTTATTTATTTATTTATTTATTTATTTATTTATTTATTTATTTATTTATTTATTTATTATTATTATTATTATTATTATTATTATTATTATTTTATATAATATATTAATTCCAAATATTTAATTTTATTGTATAACATGACACTTAAAAGGTATTCATATTTGTTTTTAATTATGGTAAGTTAAATTTGTTAAATGTAATTATATAAATAATTAAAGTTTTGATTTTAGTTACATTATGTAATTATTCTTTTAATGAATATTCTGTTTCATTCATTCATTTATTTATTTGTTTTTAATTATTTTTATTTTATTTTAATTCAGGCATTGTTTGTATGTTGTGTTATATAAGGGAAAAACACACTTGTTCATTCATTCAATAATTCACCTGTACCGCATGTCTTTGGACTGTGGGGGAAACCGGAGCACCCGGAGGAAACCCACGCGAATGCAGGAAGAACATGCAAACTCCACACAGAAACGCCAACTGAGCCGAGGCTCGAACCAGCGATCTTCTTGCTGTGAGGCGACAGCACTACCTGCTGCGTCACTGCTTCGCCACACCTGTTTACATCCTTCTCATAATCATGGGTTTGTGTAAAGATACAAATAAAAACTGTACAAAACCAAAAATCTAGTTTAATTAGAAAGTAAAAATACAGCATAGTTTCAATACAGAAAACATAAAAACTAAATGGTACGCATAATTAGTTTTAACTATAATATTTAGTTATTATTTTAATTAATAAATTATTTAAAAACATTTTATTTTATTTTAGCCCAGACATTGTTTGTATGTTGTGTAAGGGACACTTGTTCACATCCTTATCAAACCATGTAAGCAGGTTTGTTGGATATAAATATATAAACTATACAAAAACAAAAATCTAATGTAATAATAAGTTAATTTTGGATACTATACAAATCAACTCAAGCTTAAATAAAGAAAACATGTCAATTTAAAAGGTATTCATATTTGTTTTTAAATAAGGTAAATTAAAATATATGTATGTATGTATGTATATATATATATATATATATATATATATATATATATATATATATATATATATATATATATATACATAAATAATAATGTATTTTTCATTTATAAATGTTAAAATTGTTTATTATTATTATTATTATTTTAACAAATACATTGTTTTATTTTATTTTATTTTAGTCCAGATATTATGCTTGGCACATAGTTCACAGCTGAATATAGGCTATTCTGTCTTCTATTAACCTCAGTTTGGCCTTTTCCACTGATTTAGAAATGCTCTCATGATTAAGATTTTAGTGGAATTAAAAGAGCTGACCTCAGATTTGCCTTTAAGGTCAGAGTTGCCATATATCAGCAGGAGACCAGCAGAGCTGCTGTCCATGGTGCTGAATCCACACACTGGTGCTGAACTAACATATCCTTTGTTATTCAACCCAAAATTAAAAAAAAAATAATAATAATAATAATAACTGGGTTGTTTCAAATTTTAAAATTGTTTTTAAAGTGCTACATGATATTGGAAAATGTGTTGTTGTTGAGTGCCATTAATTGTACTTCTTACGATATAACCTTTTACTAGAAAATGCATTTTTTTTAAGCTGTTTTGAAATCATTTATTTTATTCATTATTTTTATTTATCGTGGGTCGCCACAGCAGAATGAACTGCCAACTTATCCAACATAAGTTTTACGCAGCAGATGGGTTTCCTCCGGGTGCTCCGGTTTCCCCCACAGTCCAAAGACATGTGGTACAGGTGAATTGGGTAGGCTAAATTGTCCGTAGTGTATGAGTATGTGTGTGAATGTGTGTGTGGATGTTTCCAAGAGATGGGTTGTGGCTGGAAGGGCATCCACTGCGTAAAAACTTGCTGGATAAGTTGGCGGTTCATTCCGCTGTGGTGACCCCGGATTAATAAAGGGACTAAGCCGACAAGAAAGTGAATGAATGAATGACTAATCGAACAGAAACTAACACCTAACACAAACACACATTCATACAAATGTAAGAAAGAGTAAAGAAAGTAAAGTAAGAGGTTGAGAGCATGTAATGAAAAACCTCAGATTTTGTAAGAGCAAACCAAGCGAACCAAAAATAATCAATTTAACCCTACTAGGGTCTCTTTAGGGTTGCATTTGGTTTATGCCAGTTCAGATGGAAGCTCCCTTTGTTGAGCACGTGGCTGGCTGGTTCTTTTGTCGTCGAGAGGCTTGGAGTGGGGTGGAGTCGGTCGTTTCAAGTTTGAGGCGGCAACGGTGATGACTACTGGTTTGCGACGCACTAACCTAACTAGACTCTCGATGGAAAATAAAGAAAAGAAGGTATCAGAGATACCGCCTGCCTGCTCCCTGGAGCCCTCTGGGTTCAAGCCTTTCTCTGGCCTGAGGTTTCTGGGTCTCTGGGGTTCCTGCTTTCTTGGAGGTTTCTCTGCTTAGATCTCGTTCTTAGGTTTCTCTTTTTGTCTTGCTTGCTTGGGCATTGGCCTTAGACACAAGCTTTATAGGGATGGTTGGTATCCTCCCTATAGTGCCAAGTTGACCAATCAGAAACTAACTTCCCTGAGACATGCTTTTATGACCCATTGTTCAAAGTATAGGGATTTGAATAGGCAATTTGATGCAAACTGAGGCAGAAATGTTCAAGTCTCTTAAAATGTTAATATGTTGCACTCGTATTAACATAAAATGTAAACAATCGTTCAGTACACCAAATTAGCTTCAAAAGGACTCTAAACATGAGCTGTTTATGAGCTTGTTTAGCTGCGGTAGAGTTAAACCTTGATTGCAGAAGTATTAAACCCATAATGGTAATACAGGAGTAAGGGAAACGTTGCAAAACACATGATTACATATAAGGAGAGAATAAAGTTAAAACAGAGCTTATATAAGTCCTGATCAGGGGCCTCATGCACGAAGACTTGCCTGGAAATCTTACTAAAACATTGCGTACGCACAAAGCTGTAAATGTGCGTGCGCAGAATAAAATTCAGATGTATGAAACACTGCGTACGCCGAATCTCACGCATATTCTTTTGTACATCCGAATGAACGTGAAACTGAGCGCAACATGCATGAGCACAAAACCCCTCCCTGCCTCCTCCCCCGTATGAATATGCAAGTGACTCTACTTTGGCAAAAAAAGAGAAACTTTGAACAGAATGTGAATTGGAGGTGCTCCTTTCGGAGGTAGACCGGAGAAAAGCGATGTTATTTGCAAGTTTGTTCTCTGGAATTAACAACAAATGAAAAAAAAAAATGAGTGGGAGAGTTTAGCTTATGCGGTTAACACAGTTGGGTCTGAACATCGCACTGAGTGAATTAGAAAAGAAATAGTGTGATTTATAGGTGTAAAATTTTGCAGTACCTTTAACAGTCTCTGTGGCGCACCTCGTGAAACGCATGTCAACATGTTTTGACACGTTTGAGCATAAACTCGGTTCGAATCCAGCGTCTGATGAACTTTTTCTTCTTTTTTCCCCCGCTACATATCAGATTTTGCCAACTATTTATCATGAGAAAGACAAGAATGGATCCTTAATAAGTTTGTGAATCATATTTATTTGCACATTTATTTAATGGAAATGTTTTTGATTCACGCATGCAAATTCATCTTCAGATAGTGTCTTTATAGCAATGTGCGTGCAGTAGATAGCTCAGATTACATTGGGAAAACAGGTGACCGCTGCAAATTGCGCTTTAATGTTTAGCTGGTCAACTGTATGGTATGGAAACCTTATATACCTGCTAGATGAACCCAACTCATACAGCTGCCATTGCAAGGCTCAGACACTTTGTAGAGAGTAATTTAACACAACTGCCTCTAGGAGTCGCCAATGAAAAAAAAAAAAGACACGCACAAAAAATGTGCGTACGCCAGCCAGAAAGCTTGCATGGAGCTGCTCACATTCCAACGTTCAGTTCATTGTTAGTAAATCCAAATGTGAGCGATTCTGAGCGTGAAACCTGGCGTACGCAAAATTGATACATGAGTCCCCAGGTCTCTGTTCAGTGCTGTGGGCACATTCCTTTGGGACAAATACCTTTGGAATCAGATTACAACTGACCATTCAGTCCTTTCCTGCAGGAGTTGGTGCTGTGTGGCTGCCTCATTTGTTGAATAAAATTAATATAATTATGTGTCTGGTAGGCCATATTTGTTACAACCTTCTCATTTGTCTTTTCTGATTTTTTGTTTTTAGGCTTTACAGGTTTGGGGTTTGTTCTGGACATCTTCTTTTGCTTTCATAGTTTTGGGGTTGTCAAGTTTGAGTGGGCATTGTCCATGATGTTGACTAGTTTGACTGTTGACTTTTTTTTTTTTTTATTTATTTATTTTTTAACAGAGTGACAGATGGATTTGTGTCAAAACACAGCAGAGTTTGACTGGAAGCGCAGACTTTGACATGCTGTGTTGTTCAGCTAGAATGTCTTCATTCTTTTCATTCCTACTATATAGTCGTATTTATATCTAAAATGGCATTTCATCAAGGCAAACTTGTCAAAAACCAACCAATATTTGGGGTGTTACTTAGTATAAAAACAAATCATTATTTGCCATGGTGTTTCTCATTTTAAATCTGTACATAATGTATGTACAATAAAGTAAATACTTTACATATACATGCAAATTTACCTGCTGTATTGCTATAAAATGTATTTTTGTACTGTTTAAAAGGGAGATTTTTAAAAACATTTTAAAACAATATGGTTTTAATAACATATTTTTGTATAACATGTAGTAATAAGGAAGTAAATAAATAGTGTGTTTATATATGCAAAATAATTAGTTGTAGAATTGTGATATATTTTTTTGTGTTTTTATTTACCATGTGCTGATTTTTAAACATAATAGTTTTAATAACAAATTTGTTTGTCTTTGACTTAACAATACATATTATTTTACTTTTTATTTTGCAATATATAACAATAAATAATTTAATGAAATAATGCATGAATGATTGAATGACTGTTTGAATGAACGAATGAATACATTTTTGAATGAATGATAGAATAAATTACCAGATGAAAGAAAAAAAATGAAAAAATGAATCAACAAAAATGAATAAACAAACAAATAAATGAATTAATAAATGAACAAACAAATGCACGAATGAATGAATGAATGAATAGATGAATGAATGAACGAACAAACAAATTAATGGATTAATGAATGAATATATAGATGAATGAATGAAAGAACAAATAAACTAATAAACAAACTAAAAAAATAAATGAACACAAATGAATGAATAAATTATTTAATTAATGGATTAATAAATTAATAAAAAAACAATTGAATGGATGATCGAATGAATGAATGAATGAATGAATCAATGAACAAACAAATGAATGAATTAATGAACAAGCGAATGAATGAATTATGGAATTAATTATTGAACAAACAAATGATAAAAAAACAAACAAATGAATAAATGAACAAACGAATAAACAAATAATTAAACAAAAAAATAAATTAATGAATGAACAAACACATAAATGAACAAATGAATGAATGATTGAAAGAATTATTGAACAAGTGAATAAAAAACAAATGAACGAACACATGGATGAATAAATTAACGAATAAATTAACAAATGAATTAAATGAATGAATGAAAACCCAAATAAAAATAAGCACACACACAATTAAAAATAAATTTACAAAATTGCTCAAATTTAAATGAAGTCTAGAGAATAAAAAATGTATTAATTATATACGCTGACTATTTTCCACCAAGTGACTTGACGGGCAGACATTGACAAGCAGTGTTCAATATTTTCATTATATAAATTTCTCTTACTAAACATCAGCTATTTTACTAGCCATTATCAATTTAAAAACAGCATATTCCAACTTCCAAGTGCCACATTTCATCAAGCTGAAATAACAACTAAATGTTACTTAATTTGTGTCCAGCAGGAGCAGTAATGAGGCAGAGGGATTGTAAAGTCCTCAATAACCGGAAAATGCGATCGTTTAGAATATTAAAAAGATAACTGTGGGCGTGGCTTGGCATTTAATTAAGAAAGATCAGGAAAAGGATTTGGGGAGAATTATTACAACCTAACAGACTCCTCCTGCTTACTATTTGTGTTTGTAATTAAAACTGTTGGTGGCTGGGGCGTGGTTAGGTATGTAAACCACACCCAATACCTCAGACAGACGTAATCTGAGAATTTAACTTAGAACAAACAGGAAGTGCATTTTCAGATTTTAACTTCAGATTACAAGGATATTTTTTTTTCTTAATGACATGCACAGATGAATTGTTTATCGCTAAACTAGCATTCTGAGGTAAATAAATCAATATAATTAGTTTTGATTTCATTTGTACTTTCACCGCTGTCAAACCCGTCTGCCTTCTCGCTCAACCATTAGTACTCAGAGGAGATCCTACAATACTAAAGGCTTAACGCCATCCTTTTAAATAAAACATTTACCCTTTTTACCAGCTGATCCGTTCTTGCAAATCCTTGGCTTTGAGCAGATAAGCCGTGGCGTGTTTAAAATCTCAGCATCTCATCACCTACAAACATGCGGTCGGTCGGTGTGCGTACGTTGACCTCTGCTATAGAGACGGCGCTTGATACTGGGATTATTCAGCGGCCCGTGACCTTCCGGCACTATCCGTTACACACTATCACCCCGCACTGATCTGTTTATGTGGAGGTTTGTTTGTTAAATGTCACATTTGTTACATCAGTGCACAATTATCTTGTGTCTTCACAGTCTTATCGGATTTATTTGAGACGAGGCTTTGTTTGAGGATGAAAAAAATACAGGCTAAGAAAAAACATAAATGGAACAAATATTAGCCTTTTTTAAACAAACAATCAGAAATGAAATGTAATCACAGCTGAAAATAAATGCAAAAAACAAAAATGTCAGTAAGTCAGATAAATCCTAAAAATATATTAATATATTTTAATAAATAAAAATATTAAATAAATATTTTATGTTCATCAATAGTTTATAATTTCTCATGTTAAACTGAAAAAAAAAATGTTAAAATGACAAATGCCTTTCGACCAAAAGCTGAACTAAAATTTAGGAAATAAATAAAAAAACATAAATAAATATATAAATAAGTATAAACATATCACTATAGTTTTATTCATATATAATTTTAATTCTTTATTAAATCTTTCATTTATTTTCACATTTTTTTTTACAAAAAGGAAATGAAATCACAACTGAAATTAAATTAATCAATATTAATTTAGTAAATAATAGTATTAAGTAAATAATATTTGACTACATATTTTTCAAGACACTTCTATACAGTTTAAAGTGACATTTAAAGGCTTAACTAGGTTAATTAGGTAGGCAGTTTAGGGTGATTGGGCAAGTTATTGTATAACAATGGTTTGTTCTGTAGACTATCGAAAAAATATATATAGCTTAAAGGGGCTAATAATTTTGTCCTTAAAATGATGTTTACAAAAACAAAAACTGCTTTTATTCTAGCCGAAATAAAACAAATAAGAATTTCTCCAGAAGAAAAAATATTATCAGAC
This sequence comes from Danio rerio, assembly GCF_049306965.1. NCBI lineage: Eukaryota > Metazoa > Chordata > Actinopteri > Cypriniformes > Danionidae > Danio > Danio rerio. The sequence goes on along the minus strand of NC_133183.1, from coordinate 7,484,555 downwards.
ATACTGTAAAAATTCCCCTACTCTGTCAAACTTAATTTGGGGAATATTTAAAAAAGAATAAAAAAATCTAACTGGGGCTAATAATTCTGACTTTAACTGTGTGTGTGAATATATATATATATATATATATATATATATATATATATATATATATATATATATATATATATATATATCTATATATATATATATATATATATATATATATATAATAACTACCGTATTATATTTTATTTAATCAATACAATTTTGGGGGTAAAATATGAACAAACCCAGCTATTGAGTTTTAATTTTCCTAAAACATTTTTAACCTAACACGTATCTCCATGACTTCTTTTTAATTTTTATAAAACAAAACTGTGAAATTAAATGAAAGCTATAACAGAAAATTATATTATTGAATTATATTTGAATAAAACTAAAGTGATTTATTTATTTATTTATTTATTTATTTATTTATTTATTTATGTATTTTTAATTTCCTAAATTTTATTTCAGCTCACTGCTTTTGTTCAATTGATTGTTTCCAATGACTTTGGGCATAAACAAAAATTATCAAAATAAAACAAAAATGATAACAATTAACATATTAGGTTGATTTAACCTTTAAAAAATTAAGACAGCAACACTTTTTTTTAACAGTATAAACCTTTTTTTTTTGTTCCTCACAGATGACACAACTCTAAGAAAAGTTGCTATAGCATGAGTTGTAAATGACATTTTACACAACATGACCTTTCATCAAGCCTCAGTGACATCGATCAAACTCTTCTCCAGCAGCTATTGTTACACACACACACACACACACACACAAACACAAGCCTTTTGCTTATTTATGTCATTCAGTAGTGTGTAGCTTTAGGGTTTAAGGTGTAGGGAAGGTGCGTCAAAATGTATATTTTCTTAAAGATACACACATATTGAGTGTCAATGTGTGACACGTCAGGAATGAGAATGTGTTACGCACATACCTTAGCACTGTTTTACACGCTTCACTTTCTCCAGCTGGATCAAACCCAGCTCATAAAACAAAGAGGAGCTTCCCATTCAGATGATTTGATTTCGCTCTGGTCCACTGTCTGAGACACACGAGACACTCTGCATGTTAATAAGAGCACACGGTCTCCATATCTGCATGCTAGATGAAGTGTAAAGAATGAAGCCTCTACTCAATTACCAGCGCTGAGGTGCGGCTTTTCATTTACTGCTCCTGCACTCGGGCCTGATCCTCAAAGGGACGCAGATGAGAGTCGATTGGCTTTGTTTGGGGATGAATCTGGAGGAAGAGGTTTGAAGATCCACTCCAGTCACGGATAAATGTTTGTCATTGGCGTCGCTCCGGCGGTCCTAAAGAAATCCGATAAGACTGTGAAGACACATGATAATTGCGCATTGATGTAACAAACGTGGCATTTAACAAACAGCACATAAACAGATCAGACGAGGTGATAGTGGGTAATGCTGAAGGGATGCTGATATAAACAGAAAACAAATAAATAAGCCGAACACGTGTGTATTGTTTAAAGTTGTAGTTATAGTTAATTTCCACTTACATCATTTAAAACATCAAGTTATTCATTCATTCATTTTCCTTCGGCTTAGTCCCTGATCATCAGGGGTCGACTCAGCAGAATGAACCGCCAACTATTCCAGCATATATTTTTATGCTGCGGATGTCCTTCCTGCTGCAACCCAGTACTGGGAAACACATTCATACACACTCATTCACACACATACACTAAGTGAAACTAAGTCATTGCAGAGATGTATGGATGCAGTCCTCCAAGCTCATGGGAGTCATACACTTTCTTTTTTCCCACTGCACCATGACTTTATATTCTATACTGTACATTTTTTTTGTTAATTGACAAGACTTTTGTCTAAGCAAAGTCAGGCCTTACTGTACTAATTAAATATTTAAAAATCAAGACATGATTATATTTTATTTAGACAAGACTTTTGCCAGGAATGTAGATATACTTCTAACATTAAGTTTCATAATTAACAAAGAGGGCATCTGAAATAGGGCAAGTAACCAAAAGGGTGGGGTTTAGAGATTTTGGTTTATTTGAGGTTTGGTTTGTGACTGCCAGGTTATAGTTTGTTGACTATCTTTCGATGTTGTGCCCTTAAGGGAACTAAACCTATTTGTGTCTGATGAACTTCCATGGAAATTCAAGGGAATTGCCAGCCACATCTGTTAGATAACGTGATAGTGTGAACGGGAACTATAGTTCTGTAGATCAGTTCCACATTGGCAGGTCTCTTTAAATCCAGTGAAAGAAGAAAGTTCTGAGTGTTCCGTTTGATTTCAGTAATGTTAAATGACGTTCAGACTGGAAATTAAAGCACACTATGAGAGAAAAGCCAATGACACATGCATTTTGCCTTTCATTTGAGCCACATCTTATATCAAATGATCAACTAGAAGTCAAGTTATTATTTGTTGTTCCTAAAATTTGTGTGTGTGTGTGTATATATATATATATGTATGTATATATATATATATATATATATATGTATGTATATATATATATATGTGTGTGTGTGTGTGTGTGTGTGTGTGTGTGTGTATGTATATGTGTATATATATATATATATATATATATATATATATGTGTGTATATATATATATATATATATATATATATATATATACATACATATATATATATATATATATATATATATATATATATATATATATATATATATATATATATATATATATATATGAGCAATTCCAGCGTTATGGATGTGACATTTGCAGTAAAAACTCAACACAGAAATTGACAGAGAAAGTATATGTTAACATTATATTGAAAAATTTGATTATATTTTCTAGAGCAACTAGCCACAGGGTTATGGTAGCAGAAAGATATCAATCTGTAAACGTGTTTTGTACTTTAAATGAGGAAAATAAGCATGCGTTATGGATGTGACAAAAAAAGTCTGCGAGTTTACAGTACACAACACACTTTGTAGAAATTATGTGAATTAAACTGCACAACCCAAAAGAAATGATTCTAATCAAAAGGATTAGAGTCGGCTCTCTATAAAACAAAAATGATTGGTTTTATTTTATTTAATATTTTAGGAAAAAGTGTCGTTATGGATGTGACATCTCTCTGTTATGGATGTGACGCATGTGAAATTACCATTTGTGTGACTTTGGTAAATCAAATAGAATAGTTTGAAAACATTGACAGATGCATTTTTGAGTATTTCTAAAGTACTGTAAAATACTTGCTTACACAAAAAACCCAGAAATGGTTTCCGTATTTTGGTAAAAACGTAATTTTTTTTCATGGCAAGGTTGACATTTGCACGGAATTGCTCATATATATATATATATATATATATATATATATATATATATATATATATATATATATATATATATATACATACATACACATTTAGTATTGCTAGATACTTATTTATTAATTAACTATTTCAATCAAATTATGTTCTATATGATCAGTTGCTGTCAATATCTAAAGTTTTAATGTACTTTTTTAATTTGACTTTCATTGCAGCTTCAGAGTTTTGGAGCGCACCGAACCTGTTCTGAGTCATTAATTATGATCCATTACACATTACTGTACAGTACTGAAGTCTTACGACAGTGGAGCAACAACAAAATATTAAGCCACTGTGACAGTATGCAAAGTGGCTCATGGAACCTATTTACTGTTTCCGCATCTCATTTTGTTTAGTGCTTTTGTTGTGCCATTTTCAAGTTTTTAATTTGTTTTGTAGTCCCACTATAAGATGTCCATTAAAGGACTGTTTTTTCTAGTGATATGCACTGCATCATCAGCTATTTCTCCTTAGTGTCTGAAACAGTTTCTCAGTTTCTAAACTTCTCCCGCTTACAGAGTCTGCTCTGCTCTGATTGGTCCAGACTGACCCAGTCTGATTAGTCGACCATATACAGTGTAGAAGTTACTGATTCATTTCATCAGATCAGAATCCCTCCTTTTTTGTTTTGCGTGTTAAACCTTGACATGAACATCTGAAGAATATCTATGTTTAAAGAGCCTCTAATATGGGTTTTTGAAAATGACCTTCCATACGTTGTGTAATGCAACTCTTAGTGAACTGAAATATCCAGCTAAGGCTTAAATCTGAAAGTGCCGCAAATGACGCAATGGCGCGACATCAATACAGAACTCAAGCCCCGGCTGTTTGTTGCACGCGCAGACACTGGAAAATTTAAACCGCCACCCACAAACACTGTAGCAAAAAAAGAGGAAGACAAGCACTGTAGCAGATAGCAGTCAAAGCATGTAATGAAGACTCTGTGCTCTAAAGTGTGAGGGGAAAGTAAGTGTTATTTTCCCCACCCAATATGAGGCTGTGAAGAGTCAATGGTTGAAGTTTATCTTTGCAAAAATACCTCAGCATTATAGCCCCAGCCTGGTGCTGTGTTCCCGTCATTTTTCTGACAAGTGCTTCAGTAATCTACATGCTTACAACTGGGGATTTATCAAAGGAAGGATCCGAAAAGACTATTAATGTATGGGACTATGTGAGAGCTTGACAGGAACTTTACAATACACAGTTCATGTAAATCGTAAGTAACTTAAGTACGATTAAAATGACTGCCTTCATGTTTTCTCTAGCTTGCAAAATATGTATTTAATTGTGTTTTGTTACTTGTAACCGCTTAATGTGGCTTGTAGTGTATCTGGTTAACTTTTTATATGCTTATATCGCATCTGAAGCCCCATTGAAAATGTAAAGCGTGCCACTTTCTTTACGAATTTAAACAAGGACGATTCCACGGGACATTATCAAGGGCCCATGACCATCCAAACCTCCGTTCATCACTTTCGTCAATGAACCTACTACTCAACCCCCTGCCAGCGGTGCCCCTGTCCCAACAAACTAATCATATAGGAGTTGTTGGGATAATTAGGTAAAAATGAATGCTTATTATAAGACGATGAAAGTGTTTTTTGACCTTGCATGCATATCAGCCTGTTGTTGGAAAACCCCAAAACCAAAATATGACCTTTTGAAACACAAATAAGGGGCTCTTTAAAGGAACATTCCACTGTTTTTGAAAATTAGCTTGTTTTAGACCTCCTCCAGAGTTACGCTCCATTAACACAGGCGTCAGCGTGCATTGTGGATCCCTTAGTGCCGCTTCATAGACGTTGCTTGCTGCAGAAGTTAGGACTAGCTCAACATTTCAAGCGCCGACGGAAGCGTCAGCCAATCAGATCGCTGTATGCAAATACTCCAGCTAGACAGTGGCCTATTGCTGACTGAATTTCATTGGCTGACGCTTCTATGACGATCGCTTCAGCCCCAACTTCAGACACGCCTTCAGTCAAGTGTTGACGCTGAAGCCCCGTGTGAATGGGGCGTTAAACAGATGAGTTTTATAATATTTTTAATCATTCAGCCGATCTCTGGGTCTCTAGGAACACTTTTAGCTTAGCATAAATCATTGAATTGGATTAGACCATTAGCATCTTACTTGAAAATTACCAAATTGTTTAGATAATGTTTCTATTTAAAGATATGCCCTTCTATAAGTACATCATGTTTGAAGACTGACGGAAAATGAAAATATATTTAAAAGAAGGTCGCTGGTTAGAGCCTCGGCTGGTTCAGTTGGTGTTTCTGTGTGGAGTTTGCATGTTCTCGCCAGGTTTGCGAGGGTTTCCTCCGGGTGCTCTAGTTTCCCTGACAAGTCCAAAGACATGTGCTATAGGTGAATTGAACAAGCTAAATTGGTCGTAGTGTATGTATGTGAATGCAAGAGTATATGGGTGTTTCCCAGTGTTGGGTTGCAACTGGAAGGGCATCCGCTGTGTAAAACATATGCTGGATAAGTTGGTGGTTCATTCTGCTGTGGTGACCCCTGATGAATAAAGAGAATAAGCCAAAAAATGAATGAATGAACAAGATGCTAATGGTCTAATCTGATTCAATCATCTATGCTAAGCTAAGCTAAAGGTGCTCCTGCCAAACACAGAGATTGGCTGAATGGGTTCAAAAGTGAAAAAAATAACTCAACTATTTAATTTGTTGAGATCATTTCCAAAAAAAAAAAAAAAAAAAAGTGGAGTTTCCCTTTAAGAATAACTTAACCCAAAGCAAACATCACTTGTTTTGTACTGCATGTGTTTGTCATTGTTTTTATCAGATGATGACATCACGAGGACTGTGAGATGAGAACTGTTTTGCAAAAAAAAAAAAAATCTTTCAACCTTTTCCATGAGAGGGGAACGGTGGATAGCAGACTCACTTATTAATCCTTCATAACACAAAAATGTCAACATAAATGTCATATCTTGAAATACGGCCCAAAGTGCAGAACTCGGCTCTTTGCCTCTGCCCTCATACGGCCGGTCAAAAGGGCATCTTTCACAGATGGTTATTATCTCTTCTATGAGGGGGAGAAAAAAAAAAGCTCAGAGAAAAGGTGAAGGAAGTTTCAGGTGAGAACAGAAGAAGAACATGCTGAGAATCAAAGGCGGACGTTCAGGACAGCAGATATTAGATCAAAGTTGGGAGACACTTGTGCTGACAGCTAGAAACGACACAGTTTACATATGGATAAAGCAGAATATAAGACACAATTATTATTGTAAGATATTAGATTTTTTTTAAGGAGATTACATCGTTTGATAGTTTAACATTCATAGTGCAAATTACTGGGGGGTTTAGGGGTGTTTAACACCCTGAATTAACGCTGGAAGAACATCAAAACAAGACATAAGGAGGGGTCAGCCTAAATCATTGAATCCGATTAGACCATTATTATCTTACTCAAGAATGACCAAATAGCTTAGAACATGATGTATTTACAGAAGAGTCTATCTTTAAATAGAAACATTATCGAAGACCAACAGAAACGTTAAATAGTTGTATATTTTTTAAACAAGATGCTAATGGTCTAATCCGATTTGATGATCTATGCTAAGTAGAGCTGCACAATTAATCAAAAAAAGATAGTAATATTTTAAAAACAATAGGGAACTTAACATCATCTCTCACATTTGGTTCATATTTTGGGGCCTTGACAAATCTGAGCTCAGTTTGATCCATTTTTGAAAATCTTTGAGTAACAAGTGGACGTGGCTAAGATCAGGTCAGTTACCTGAGGTGAAGATTTATCTATGATTTTTAGATGAACTGTTTTCTATTACCAACTTGTGTAGTGCTAATTAAGTCTTTGTTTTAGGATTTGATCTTAGATAAAACATTTTTTTTTACCATTATTAAGATCATTCAATTTAACATTATTTGTGGCTATTCCAGAATTTAGGAACCACATATGAGAAGGCTTGACCTCCTTTAGTGGACTTTGCTATTCTTGATAATACCAGATGCCCTGAGTTTTCAGATCTTATAGAGTGTGTTGGATTGTAGCGAGACAGGAGATTGGTTAGATAAACAGGAACAAGATGATTTAAAGCTTTATATGTAAGAAGCAATATTTTATAATCAATACGGAACTTATCATCTCTCATAATTGGAATCATATTTTGGAGTGTTGACAAATCTAAGCTCAGTTTAGGCCAGTATTGAAAGTCTTTCCTTAAAGGCACGTGTCAGACAATAACCAGTCTCTTCGCAGGATATAGATAATAAACAGAAGAGACTATTAAATTGCCCATAAATGTGTTTTGACTCATGAAGCACTTGTCATTCCTATAACAATAAAATGCACCATATACAGCTGCCGAGAAAACATCTGCACCAGTTATTAATGCGTCTTTACTGTTTAGTCACCAAAGGCAGAACAATTGCACGTCAAAGTTAAAATGCAAATCTGGTCACCATAACGAGGCCTGCAGTCTCATGAATATTATAATGTCGTGTCACTGCTTCTCAGGTCATTAAAATAAAGGTGAACACAGGCCTGTGGAAACAGTTCATCAAAGCAAAGACGTCTTTTTCTTTTCATTTTTTTTTTCCTGGCAGGTTTTCATACTTATTAAACTCACAAAGCCACATTGATAGTTTAAAGGTATTGTTTGTATGTAAGGCAAACTGTCTGGAGTTTGTCATCAAACCCTTAAGCTGCGAAACACAGAGGGACCGGAAGCTGTAATTAAACTTAAATACAGGGCTGATGTGAAGCTCTTCTAAAGCCATCGGCTGCGTTATATATTTTTTGTGACCCGCAGGAGCTTTTATTGCTCAGGGATTACAATCTCAGGAGACTGGAGGAGCTGTTTCATTAAACTGTCATTCTCCTAAACATCCACGGGACAAATAACAGTGGCTGTCGAACAGCATAGAGGAAAGAGCTGTAAAACAAGTGCGGACAGCAGCTCAGATCAGCTCACATTTGATGAAGCTAAAGAGAAGGCTTTGAGTTCACACTGAGGTCTCTGGATTTTTAACAAAGAGCAGTTTGTTTGAGGGGTTAATACAATGTTTTGTTTCGAGACTTTATGAATTAATTTGTAATGATGAAAAATGTATTTTTTACGGGTAAGAAAGTTATTATTATTATTTTTTAATACATCTTGTTTTATTATTATTATTAATGTTATTACTATTGTATTATTATTATTATTATTATATTAATTTTGTTTTGTTGTTGTTATTATATTATTATTATTATTATTATTATTGTCATTATTATTATTATTAATATTATTACTATTATTATTATTATTATTATTATTATTAATATATTGTTATTATTAATATTATTATAATTATAAATCTTATTATTATTATTATTATTATTATTATTATTATTATTATTATTATTATTAATGATAATAATAATAATAATATATTGTTATTAATAATATTATTATAATTATAAATCTTGTTTGTATTATTATTATTATTATTATTATTATTGTTAATAATAATAATAAAAATAATAATAATAATAGTAATAATAATAATAATAATAATAATAATAATAATAATGCTACTACTCACACATACACCAACTGACCAAAGTCTTGTTCCTTTTCCAAGTTTTAGGAAAAACAAAAAAATAATTTGACTTTTAATTGACAATTTGGTATCAGAAGTGTTACCAAAATAAAATATGATCATGCCTTGATTTGTTTTATTATTTAATTAGGAAAGTAAAGTCTGACTTTGCTTAGACAAAAGTCTTGTCACTCAACAGTAATGCTTTACAGTATGTAAATATAAAGTCATGGTGCAGTGGAAAAAAAAGTAGTATTCTGTAAGACTCCCTGGGTAGGACTCCCAGAGTTCATCAAGATTCTTTAGATTCAACTTCACTGCCACCTCCTTCATCTTACCCCAGATATGCTCAATAATGTTCATGTCTGGTTACTGTGCTGGCCAATCCTGGAGCATGTTGAGATTGGTATGCAGTTCCACCTTCTGCCACTTTTTCAAATCTTCAACTAGAAGTAAAGTTATTATTTGTTGCTCGTACAACTGGGCTTAATGACAAGACTTATGTAAAAAAAATTGTTAAAATTGTTTTTATATATTGTAGTATTAACTGTATAATTAGTATAGGCTGAAGATTTCTTCTGATAGAAAATATTAGTAGTAATAATAATAATACCCTATAATACAAATGTACACATTATTTACTCTCCATCAAGTGGTTCAAACCATTATGAATACATTGAGGAGAAAAAAAAGCTGAAAATCTGTAACCATTGCCTTCTAGTAAAAAAAAAAAAAAAATTATATATATATATATATATATATATATATATATATATATATATATATATATATATATATATATATATATAATTCATAGTCATTTAGATCCTTGTTTACTTCTCTCTCTATGTCAAAATGTACAATAATATTCTAAAATGTGCGATATTTGTAAATTTTTGAAAATTTCTATAAATAAAGTTGGGGAAAAAAAATAACTTAAGGAAGTCAATGGTTACAGGTTCCCAGCTTCTTTCAAAACATCTTCTTTTGTGTTCAGCAGAAGAAAGAAACGTATTATTTTAAGTTAAGGGCAAAAGAAAAGAGTAAATGATGGCGGATTTTCATTTTGGGGTGAACCTTTTCTTTAAGGTCATTTATTTCGAGCATGAAATCTGGAGCAAAACTGCTGAGTAGCTCTACAATCTCAAACAAGCTACAAGATGACAAAAAGTCCTACAATAAGCGTTACAATTCTTTTTAAACTTTTTTCCTATTTCACACTAAGGTTTACTGCTGGCTTCGTTATCCAGGAAAAAAAAAATCAGGGTTTTCTCTTGTTCAATTATTCACTATGAAGTCACAGACAACCATTAAACTTTCATAGGTAGCAATTTGGAGGTAGAGCCGATAAAAGATGCACCTATGAGGAGCAGCACTGACGGACTGAGAGCAAACATATGGTTAATGTCAGAATTATTAGCCCCCCTTTGATTTATTTATTTAATTTTTTTAATATCTCCCAAATTACGATTAACAACGCAAGAAAATTTTCACAGTATGTCTGATAATATTTTTTTTTATCGAGAAAGCATTAATTGTTTTTTTTTCAGCTAGAATAAAAGCAGTTTTTATTTTTGTAAACACCATTTTAAGGACAAAATTATTAGCCCCTTTAAGCTATATATATATTTTTCGGATAGTTTACAGAACAAACCATCGTTATACAATAACTTGCCTAAGTACCCAATAATTACTTAACCTAATTAACCTAGTTAGGCCTTTAAATGTCACTTTAAACTGTATAGAAGTGTCTTGAAAGATATCTAGTCAAATATTATTCTGTCATCATGGCCAAGATAAAATAAATCAATTATTAGAGATCAGTTATTAAAACTATTATGTTAAGAAATGTGTTGAAAAAGAAATTGGGGAAAAAATAAATGTGGGCTAATTATTCAGACTTCAACTGTATAAAACACTCCGCGACCTGACAACTGTTCTCCGTGTCTTGGAACTGATATATCAGCCTAGGTAGTGAGAAACAGGCTACATGTGAGAGCTTTTACCGTGGTTTGGGTCCACCCACCTCTGCACGCGCTCAAAATAAACAATGAAATAAATAAAACTCCGCTGCTGACATCATCACAGCCGCACAAAAGATATGAGCGATGGCCTGACTGAAAATCTGTCTGCTTCTGAGTCAGATGCGCTTCTCATGTAGAAGGAGGGATTTTTCTTTTCTTTTTTTTTTTTCTGGATTGAGCGAGGCTTCACTCAACTCGTGGGTGGCTTTTTATTTATTTATTTTGCCTCCTTGTTTATGCTTTCTTCTGTTGTAAGTCGATAAACCAGTCACTGCAGAATACACTTATAGAAATAAACCAGAACTATGTATATAGCCTACATTTCACAACTAATATTGGCACTAATACAATGCAGCTGAAGTAATTCTGGCTAGATATGCAGCATTAGAGACTTTAACCAAACAAGTGCTTCTATAATTGGATTTGAATTGTAAAGTTATTTATTTTGTTTGTTTGTTTCATGTGCTTTCATGAGTTTTAGTTGCTTTACCATAATTCTATTCATTCATCCATCCATCCATCGGTCTATTCATTGCTTCATCCACTTATTGTTCTATCCATCTTTCTATTCATCATTTCATCCACTTATTGTTCCATACATCTGTCCATCCATCCCAACCATCCATTACTCGTCCCATCCATTTATTGTTCTATTCATCCATCCATCGTCCTATTCATCCATCCATCACTCATCCCATTCATCAATCCATCCATCCTTCCATCCATCCATCATTCTATTAAACCATCCGTCCATCATCCTATTCATCATCCATCACTTGTCCCATCCACCAATTGTTCTATTCATCCTTCCATCATTCTATTCACCCATCCATAACTCGTCCTATCCCCCCATCGTTCTATACATCCATCCATCACTCATCCCATTCATCAATCCATCCATCCTTCCATTCATCCATTATTCTATTAAACCATCCATCCATCATTCTATTAAACCATCCATCCATCAACCTATTCATCATCCATCACTCGTCCCATCCACCTATTGTTTTATTCATCCTTCCATCATTCTATTCACCCATCCATAACTCGTCCTATCCACCCATCGTTCTATACATCCATCCATCACTCATCCCATTCATCAATCCATCCATCCTTCCATCCATCCATTATTCTATTAAACCATCCATCCATCATTCTATTAAACCATCCATCCATCATCCTATTCATCATCCATCACTCGTCCCATCCACCCATTGTTTTATTCATCCTTCCATCATTCTATTCACCCATCCATCACTCGTCCTATCCACCCATTGTTTTATTCATCCTTCCATCATTCTATTCATCCATCCATCACTCGTCCCATCCATACAATCATCATCCCATACATCCATCCACCTATCGCTCCATACATTCATCTGTCCTATCCATCCATCCATTCATCCATACATTTTCCCATTCACCCATACATAATCCCATCTATCCATGGTTCCATTCATCTGTTTTATCTTTATGTTCGTTTGTCTGTCCATCTATCCGTCCTTTCATCCATCCATCCATTGTTCCATCCATCTATCCATTCTAACATCGTTCTGTCTTTCCGTCTAACATCCATCTTTCCGTCTATTGATCCATATAGACGTCAGTCTGTCCATCTATCCATCGTTCCATCCATCCATCCATCCATCACACCATCTGTCCATCATTCCATGCATCCATAATTTCATTCGTCCCTTCATCTATCTATCCACAGTTCCACCCACCCATCTATCCATCCATACAGATGTAAGTCTATCTATCCATCCATCATGCCATCCATCCATCCATGCATTGTTCCCTCTATCATTTCATCCTTCTCTTCTTCCATCTATTCATGCATCCATCATTCCATTTATCCGTAGGTCCATCCATCTGTCCATGCATTGTTCCGTACATTGTATTTTCCCTCCATCATTCCATCCATTCCTTTTTCCATTTATTCATCCAACCATCATTCCATTTTTCCATAGTTCCATCTGTCCCTCCGTCTGTCCATTCATTGTTCCATACATCATGCCATCAGTCCATCTATTTATTGTCCCATCCATCATACCATCTGTTCATCATTCCATGCATGCATAGTTCCATCCGCCCTTCCATCCATTTCTTCTTCTATCCGTTCGTCCATCCATTCATTTTGTCCCTTGTGCTTTCCATCCATCCGTTCATTTGTATGATTGTACTTTCCATTCATCCGTCCTTCTGTTTTGTCCAATGTTCTTTCCAACCATCCGTCTGTCTTTCTATCTGTCTGTCTATTGTCTGTCTATCTGTCCATTTATCGTTCTACCCATTCGTTCATCATTTCATCCATCCATTGTTCCATTATCCTTTGCTTTGTCTTTTGTGCTTTCCATCTGTCCGTCCGTCCATCATATTTTTTTCATTGTTCTTTCCATCTGTCCATCCATTGTTTCATCCACTTGTCCATCCATCTATCCATCCATATTTTCTTCCTTCCATGCAAGTGAACTATGAGTCTGCTTGATGATGTCAGCTAAAAAGTCATGAATATTCAATATCTCAATAAGGACATTCTTTTAATGCTTGCGCTGATTCTCCATCAACCCACATCTCCCACAGAACACACATGGGCATTTATGTGCGCAGTTGTTGTGTTGTCTTGGGGGTCAGCCAGCTCTTGTGGTCTACAGACAGAAGATTCCCCTTGACTGAAGGACGTAAGATTCACCCTGTGCCTTCAGAATGGAGGAGAGTGGCATGAATCAGGCTGTGTGGGCAGAATAACAGCGACTGACCGAACAAACAACACCCACTCACAGCACTTTCACTTCGCGTCCTCCTGCAGACACACAGCCTCATTTTATTTCCATAACTCACACACGAATGAAGAGCAAGAGAAAAATATGCATGACTTAAGCTGTGGGGAAAGCCATTTTCTTTTGTCCATCACTGAAAATAGCACAAGGACTGGTGGTGTTTGCCAACATTAGGTCTGATTCACTTCTTAAAGGAGCTTTAGTGCTCAAGTGTTGCTCATTTATAACTCAATGTTTACTTAAAGCAATAAAATGAACATCCATGACAGAGTATTGACATGCAGTAAAGGAATAGGGAACAATCCTTATGAATAATATAGATTGATCCTTAGTTAACTTAAATGAGAAATTTTTGAGTTTATACCACGGGAGGACTGAGACAAAAATTCCCCCTGGCATTGTAGCCACACCAGCCCACATTACCACACTGACACAGCCCCACCCACGGACACCCACATTCATTACTTATATTGGTGTACAGATGATGAAATAATGTAAGCAGTACCGTATGTAATACATATTTATTGTCCAACTCTGACAATTAGCTTGTGTTGCACTTACTGTTTGGTTGACATTCTTTGCCAGATTTTGATTACATCTGCGCAACCTCTGATTGGGTCGGCTCATCTGTAATAATAATAATAATAATAATAATAATAATAATAATAATAATAATAATAATAGTATTATTATTACTACTATTATTATCATGATCATCATCATAATATTCACATCTTGCAAGAGATAAAAGCTGCCTGCATGTAAAAACAATACATATTAAAAAAAAAAAAAAAAACTTACCTGCCCACATTTAAAAAGTGGTCTGGCACTTCTGACATTTGTCAAAATTGCCAGATGGCCAAACCGCCCCTGGTTCATACTGAGATCTGGTTGTGATTGGATTATTTGGACATTTTGCAAGATTAGGATCTAGTTTAAAAAGTACTGTTTTGTTTGTTACTTTTTGCAAATAAAGAGGACATTAACATTTTTGTTTGCAAGGTAACATTTTAATTAGCACAATGTTTAGAGCATGTTTTTTGCATGTAATTATCATTTTTAATTTAGAATGTATTTATTTATTAGTAATCTGATGTATAATATCAGCTAGTTTTTCCCTTTTATTAGTGTTTTTTTTTTTTTTTGTGATGAACATGACAAATTTTGTGACGTAATTCCCAGAAAGATTTTGCCATTTAAAGAAAGAAAAAAAAAAAAAAAAAATATATATATATATATATATATATATATATACCTTGTTCATATAACTAATTTGTAAAGTGTGAGTTAATAAATTAGTTAAGTGTTGGTTATTAGCTCAAGTATGTTATTAGGACGCTCTTCTAGTTGCAATTATTCCTCATTTACTAACACTTTATAAATGAAGAAGAGTTGCAAGTTTAGAATAATGTCCCAATAACATATACGCTATTAACTAATATTAATACTTACCTTTAGTAAGTATTTCACTAACAGCTTGTTCATGATCTATTACTAATTTATTTTGTATAGTTATAAATCCTTAAAAAACAGTTAACAAGTCATTTAGAACTTGTTAACTAACAGCTTGTAGGTTATCTATTGACTATCTATAAGGCACAGCTATAAATAAATAAAGTAATAACTTTTATTCATAGTATAATCAATTAACTAACAGTTTATTAATGAACTATTACTTATCTATTAACTTATTCTAAAGTATTACCCATTATTAATATATACATATATAATAAAAAACAAATGATATGATATCTTATATTAGGTACCAAAAATATTTAATAGACATTAGCCCCTTTCACACAATGATACCAATAAATATCCGGAAAATTCTATAATGACTTTAGCGGTAAAAAAAAAAAAAAAAAAAAAAAAACGCCTGTTCACACAAGCGAGGATGTTCCAATTTTTTTTCCAGAACAGACACACATTAATTCCAAAATACCGGAAAATTCTGACATCATTAACCAGAATTGAGCTCTAAACGGCTGTGCTTGTATTTGTAAACATAAAAGTGGTCTGACTTTTGATGATGGTTTAACTTTTATTTAAAACTTTAGCATTCATGCAGCTGCTTTTGTCCCAGAGAAATCCAAAGGCGAAAGTGTGAACCACCGCTAAATGTTTACACACTTGATGACAATACAAGTTCTGTGGATGGATACGTATTGTGAGCAACTTTGATGAAGACATATGGAGAAACAGTTTAGAATGTTGAGATGTACATAATATGTGTGTGTGTGCTGGCACTCACCGGAGTACTCCTTCACGTGCACACACATCAAGCAACTGAAGCAGAGCTTGAAGGCAAACAAACAGCGGTTAATCATAAGCATTTTATAGATATTTTTTTCCACAGTTGGCAGTAAGAAAAAGCATAGAAATGTTATCTGACTAACATCTAGCAGCTAAATGTGTCTGGAAAAATATTCAAAGGCTTTGATTTTCATAAACAGTATAGAGGTGTGAATGCATATGAGTGTTCTAAATGGCATATGAGTGTTCTAAATGGAGTAGATATTCATATCTGGCAACTGTGCATGAGGGTGTTCAACGCTTTACATATTAATTGAGTGGAACATCAGTTATTGACTGTGTTTAGATGGAATCAGAATAACGCTATGATTAATTTAATGTTTACATGAGTTGATTTATGAATGTTTCTTTAATGTCACACCTGAGAAAGTCCTTCGAAGTGTTGTTTGGTGTGCAGAAAACCAGTCAGTACTTTAACATGTATGTGTATTACAAAATATCCGAGAAGATATGGTAAATCTTTCCCATTTCCAGCAATTGGGTTTGACTGGACAAGGAAAAAATGGGAAACAATGACTTTCCTCTGTGCAGATTTTGCGTTTCACTGAGTTGGAAAATTTACTGGACCTGGCAGATTTTGCTTAGATTTTAAAGACCCAAGACACATCTACATTAGACTGCTTTGACTTAGACCAGTAAACACACATACACACACACACACATACAGAGAGAGAGAGAGAGAGAGAGAGAACACTCTAGAAACCTGATGGCTTTTTTTCACCACTCACATGCTTTTTGAAAAAATAAAAAATAAATAAATTTGCATACATGAGTTATGCAAATCCCCTGTCAATCAAATATTTTACTGTCATCTTGTGTTAGAACACAGTAAGATTGCACCACAGAAGCCATAATGATACCGTGCCTACATTTACAGCACATTCATTTATTTAGCAGACACTTTTATACTCAGCAACTAGCAAATAAGGGTAATAGGAGCAAGTCGATTTGCATTTAAAAGCACACACACAAATAAAGAGAAAAATTTGACAATAAATTATGATAATTAGTAATTCTTTGACAAAAATAGAGTGACTGTGGGGTATTTTGAGCTAAAACTAAAACAAAACAGCTAAAACAAAACAGACGTGTTCTTGGGACACCAGAGATTTATTTGACCATTAATAAAATAAAATAAAATAGTAAATATAAATGAAATACTTTCAAACACTAATAAATAAAATGCAACTAAATAAAATGCAATAAAATTTCATTTAAATACAATTAAATTAAATTAATTTTAATAAAATAAAAATAATACTATTAAATACTAATAAAACACAATAAAAAATTCAATACAATTAAATTAAATTAAATTAAACACTTTTAAATAAAATACAATACCCCTAAATAAAATACAAAAAACACAATAAAATATAATTAAATAAAGTTAAAATACAATTAAATCACATAAAAAATAAAATAACATAAAATAAAAATATATATTAAATTAAATTAAAATATTCAATACTATTAAAATACAATTAAATTTAAATTGAATAAATAAAAATAAATACTATTAAATGAAATACAATTAAATTAAATAATAATTATAAATAAAATAAAATACCATTAAACACTATTAAAAAGTATACAATAAATAAAATAAAATACAATTAAATATTTAAAATACAATTAAATTAAATATAAATTAAATAAGATATAAAATGTCAATACAATTAAATAAAACTAAATTAAAAATAATATTAAATACTATTAAATTAATTATTAAATACAATAAAATAAGTAAAATTAAATTAAATTAAATACTATTAAATGAAATACAATTAAATGAAATATTAAATATAAATAAAATAAAATACTATTAAACATTATTAAATAAAATACAATAAATAAAATTAAATACATTTAAATCAAATTAAAACAAAGTTAAATTAAACTAAAATAAATACTATTAAATGAAATACAATTAAATGAAACATTAAATACTAATTAAATATAAAAAAAATAATTTAATTTAATTAAACAGTTGTTGAATATAGTGTAGTGAGGAATAAAGGGCTGCTGGTGAATATGAGTGAGGGCAGATTGTTTGGCCTCTGGATGAACTCTGTACTCAAAGAACTGTATTAACATCTGAGCAGTTTTCATTTCCTTTGCAGAATAAAACATGACTGACCTGTCAGAGCTGAGGTCAAATAACCTTCCTAAAACAAATCAGTTCTCATCCTCCTCAAACTGGGATAGTTTACATTCTGAATAATCAGCTCGGTCTGTCTACTCTTTGTTTTGATGTACAGTGCTCAGTATAATTGAGAACACCCTATTTTAAAAATGAATATTTGTATCCATTTCTCAGTGAATATAGGCAATATATTTTAGTGCATTTAAACAAAACAGATTTATTAAACAGATATATTTATTAAAATAATATTTTAGTCACCAAACATATTTAGAAACTGAAAAATAATACACTTAAATTCAAGCAAAATATTGCAAAAATAAATGACAGCCTACAAAATTTCAACTACATTTTCAATGTTTTTGCTTCTCTTGATTTTTTCCTCTTTTTTTATTTGTATTTAATATTTTTCTAGAACATATACATTTGGGTGTACTAGTTTTTGGACCACTATCATAAGTTAATTTGTTGGATAAACCCAGATTTGGCTTCAGTACTGACTGATCTAATGTAAATGGACATGTATTGGATGAAAATGTTTATGTTGCTAAAAACTTGTTGCAGTGCTGTTAAATCGTCACCTTAGACTTATAAGGTTCTATCTGACATTTTTTGTCAAAATTGAATTATTGACATATTTTTTATTAAAAAAAATATTTTTTATTAAATGACAACTTTGCATGACAACAATATGGGATGTTTTTTTTTTTTTAAGTTGTTTACATTTTAAGACTTTTTACACACATTGTTTTCTGTGGAATGCAAAAACTTTGAAGCTCAATATCTCAAAATCATTCAGAATGCAGATAGAACCTTATAATTCCAAGGTGACACAATGAGCACTGTGATGCTTTCAGGCTGTGATGCTGATGATCTCAAAAAATAAACCTTGTAACATTCAAAATGAAACCTATACAGGCAGTCAGGCAGCATAATACAGAGTCAAGCAAAGCGCATCAAATGATCAGTAATTAATAGGGAAAAAATAATAGAATAAATATATACTTTGTATTTGCACCAGCTCCACATCCACAACTTCGCGCATTGTGTTAAATTATGGCGAGTTAAGACTGCATGATTTTAGCCCCGATTTTGACTTGCTGACAGTTTTTGAGAAATCGTCGACAAATGCCTGAAGTCACAGGCAAATTGGTGTTCAATCACACAGTATTCAAATCAAGCCTTGTGAAATGAGTTTTGACTGAAAATAACATCGGCGATCGCCTACAGCCAATGATAGAGCAGCATAGGAGGACTGAAAGCCCCGCCCTATAAAAGACAGATAGCAATGCCCACTAAAGTAATGATAAGAGAGAGATGGCCCCGCCCTATAGAGGAATAAAAGCCCCGCCCATAAAGGACATATAGGTCCACCTGATGAAGGACTGATACTTTTTTTTTAACAGTCCCCACCATAGAAGACTGAAAAACTCACCCTATAAAGAACTGATAGCCCCACCCATTAAACTGATAAGGGCGAGATAGCCTCACTCTATAGAGGCCTTAAAACCCACGTTATAAAGGACAGATAGCCCTGCCCTATAAAAGGACTGATAAAGGAGAGCTAGCCCAACCCTATAGGAGGACTGAAAGCCCTGCCCTATAAAGGACAGATAGCCCCGCCATGGCCACGTACCTGCAGGCCAGCGGGAGGTTGAGGGAGAAGTTAAAAGTGCTCATTTTCAGTATATTTGGACCCAATTAATGTAAGAAAAACTAATGGAGGTTTGACAGGAGCACTCACGTCTGCTTAACATTTCATACAGAAAGTAAAAAAGAAGGTTGTGTACACATTGCTAATTCCCTTCAAACCCAGGTGAGCAAATATGTAAATTTTTTACCCCATTAAAGGTTTCTTTCTAGTTATGTAGTGAATAACAAAAGATATACTACATGTTTTTTGGTTGTGAGACGTAGTTTGGACGAAGTTGTCGGCGATTCTTCCGATTGTAAAGTCACACAATGTGAAACCCCCTGTCGCCGATCCATCTTGCAATGGAAACAAAGCAGCGACAAAACACTAACCCAAATAGTCAAGCAGTTTGATCTGTGACACGACTACATTGAAAATCATGCAGTCTGAACTCTGCATTAGGCTTTACAGTCTCAGTGTTCAGTTTTTTACTTCCACTGTATCTGTTCAGTGGAGGGAACGAAACCCACCCAGTGACATCAGACACAGCGTTATACCAAGATGGCGATGCATTAGGTCTAAAAATCAATTGTAAAACATGCTGTTTTCTTCTTAATGGTTACATTGAGTTTGTTTGATATATTTTCATTAAAGTGGAGTCCAATATACAAAATAATGTAAACTTGACTCCATGTCCCCTTTAATGCACTCTTAACTGCACTGTAAAAATGTTGTGAAGCGGAAAATATTTCACTCAGAAATTGCATGATATATTTATGATTCCAATTATCAGTTCAGTATTTATCACATTACTGTGCAATTAATTAAAGAAAAACTTTGGATGAAGAACGGAAAAAAACCCTTCATTTCTGTTTTGATTAGAATAATCTCTTCAATATGATGTCATGGCATTTGCTCAGAAATTAAATGGATTTTTTATTTTTTATTTTTTTGTTAATCCAGGGTCCCTTGATGCGGATGGCAATCTTTCAGCGGTATGAGCACATCCCCCTGTGGCATCCCTATGAGCTTCACTGCTGGATTTACAGAGCAGCAGTCTGGACTTGGGATAAACACACCCAAGAAATGCTGTACAAACTATTTCAGTCAGAAATTGCCAGCGAATTGCATAAACAATGACATAATGGCAAGTAACAAATAGAACACAAAGTTTTGCAAATAAAAAAAAAATAGTATTTTATTTTAAGCAAACCAAACCTCAAATATATGTTTAACTTATTTATTTATATATTTATTTATTTATTTAATTTGTTTGTTTATTTGTTTGTTTAATAAAATTTTATTTTTTGTTTATTTGTATGTATTTATATATTTTATATGTATTTTTTATTATATTTATTTTTTTATTTATTATTATTTATTTATTCATAATTTATTTATTTGTTTGTTTATTTATATTTTTATTTATTTTTGTCATTTATTTATATTTTTAATTAATTTATTCATTTATGCATTTATTTATTTGTATTATTTATGTAATTATATTTTTATTTATTTTCGTCATTTTTTATATTTCATTTATTTATTCATTTATGCATTTATTTATTTGTATTATTTATTTATTTTAATTTTTTCATGTATTTGTATTTATTTGCATTTATTTTTATTCCCTCTTCACTTCCATCCACAACCACACCACAACCCAACCCCTTTCTCTTATGGCAGATGGCTGCTTCTCACTCAGGGCTGTCTATGCTAATGAGGGAGAGATTATAATAAATGGATGAGACTTCCACTTTGATGACTCGTACAAAGGAAGAATCTGAGTGTTTCTGCTGTGTTTGTTTTATCAAGTGTGATCATAAAAGCAGAACTGATCATGACCGTAAATCCTGGGGGGGATGGGGGGGACATGTCCCCTCCCATCCGAGGGTTGTCCCCCCCCCCAAAAACAATGTTTGATTATTTAAAAAAGCTCTCAATTGTGAAAAATATATGTATATATACCTAAAATAAGTAGGTAAAATAATTTACTAAGTAGAAAGAAAACCAAATTCATCATTTAAAATGCATTTAGAAACAGTTGTTTTCCCCCTCCCCTTCCTGAGAGTGGTTCGGTCCACTGCGTGCTTTCCCCAGCTCTTCTCACCTAGTCACACACAAGCATACGTCAGGTGTGCGGCTGTGGCCCAGTAAATGTTGAATTTCAGCAAGTAAGTAGGGGATTTTATCCAACTTAAATAAAGCGATTCTCTTCAATTTAGTTAATAAAGACTCGTTCATAAATTATTTGCTGCAAAAATGCTGATTACTGACGTAATTGTCCATGAATCTGCTGTATTAGCGGTAAAAAGAACTTATCTAGTTAACGTTAGCTTGATGCTAACGCTAAAGCCGTTTCCCATGCATTGTTTTATTTGTGACGACTTGGCATAATGTTAACTTAACATTAACGACCACAATTAGCATATTGTTTAGCTGTATATTTGCTAAATGAGCACTGTGCTACGTCCAGTCTAACCTCACTGTATTTTTGTATAATCAGTTTCTATTCTGTTCTTTAGTGACTCAATTAATTTGAAATAAAAAAAATGTCCTAAAATGACAGAGAAAATGGACATAAGATCATTTTTCAGTGCAGCTAAACGCCAAGTACAAAAAGTTCACATATTAAGCAATTTGGCTTTTAGAATGAGTGCTTATGAAAATACTAATGTCACAATGGCCCCTTTCACACAGTGATACCGGTAAATATCTGGAAAATTTCCGGAACAACTTTACCGGTAAATTCAAAAAGCGCTGTTCACACAGGCGAGGACGTTACGGAATTTTTCCGGAAAAGAGCATTCACACATCCAACGCAAAATGCCGGTAAATTCTGACATCATTAACCAGAAATGACCTCTAAACGGCTGCGCTTGTGTTTGTAAACATTTGACTACATTACAAACTCTTTGGGTGGATCAGTCTTGAGTACAATTCCAATGAAAACATATAGAGGAACACTTTCGCATGTCGAGATGTGCATGATATGTGTGTGTGCTCGCGATATGGGCGCTCACGGGCACACGCAAAGCTTGAAGGTAAACAAACAACGGATTATCATAAACATTTTATCGATAATTTTTTACACAGTTAGCATTAAGAAGGAACATGGAAACGTGATCTGACTAACATCTAGCAGCTAAAGGTGTCTGGAAAAATATTCAAAGGCTTTTATTCTCATTAACTGTGCGCACGTGAATGCGTCTGACTGTTCTGATTGGCTAAAGCAGGTGTCTCACGTCAGCATGTTCTAGACGTGGACGCGCTCTTTCCGGCAATCTTCCTTCTGCGTTCACACAGCGCAGAATTCCGGCAAATTGCCGGTAATGTTACAACTTCTCTTTCCGGAAAACAGCCAGAACAAAATTACCGGTATTTTCAAAAAGGGCCTGTTCACACATACAACCTTTCCGGAAAATTGCCGGTAATTTTCCGGAAAGGTCTGTATGTGTGAAAGGGGCTAATATCAATCACAGGCAATGGAGAAAGAAATGATCGAGGAACAGGCAGAGCAGGGTCAGTCAGATGTACAGTGTCAGGTAAGGGTTTTGTGGTCTATTGAAGGGATAATGATAATTCTATTGGGGGGTGAACAATTTTTTTTTAATGTTTTTTGGAGTCGTGGCTGTTTATCAGATGAACTTCACAGGCTCACCTATTTACAATATGATCGGTCAATTTAACAAGTGTAATGTAAACTAGTTATTATGAGTATGGAAAATGTCTTTTCCTGCATTTATTCTGCTTCAGTAGTCAGTCTGCTGACTGTAAACAACACAACAAACAATGCAATAAATAGTTTTTAAGAAAAATTTGCTTTATCTTTGAACCCGATAAATTTTTTAAAAAATAATCATAATGACGTAGTCTCCATGCTATAATAATAATGATGATGAAACTATTTTTAAAAGAGGGGACATATCTTTATTAGTACAATTCGGCTGTATTATTTGTGTCCCCTTCAAAAAAATGATAGAAAGAAATTTTATATTTATTGTCCCCCCCTACTGTTAAATCAGATTTACGCCCATGGAACTGATAAATTTTTACCATTAGAGTCTGGCTATATTCACCCACTGTTGCTATACAACTGTTTTTAAACTCCTTATAAAAGTGAGTTTTGCATAGTAGGTCTTCTTTAAGACTGGTTTTGTGGTCCAGGGTCACGAATATGGTTAGATTAACAAAGAGCTCATTCAAAACCAACATGTTGTGTGTTATGGCTAGTTTTCTAGGCAGGCAGCTCACTATAGAAACAGACCCAACATGTGTCCCTCTCACTGTGGGGAGGAATGGACTTGACTTATTGATTTATTTCTCTCGATGGTAAACAAAGATTCTATGCATTGGGAATAACAGTGCCACTTCACTAATGCTGCACTTCATTGGTCAGTGGGTAATTTTCCAGCCAGGTCACTCATTGATTCTCCTTTGACCTGCGAATCTTTATCCGTTCGCATGTTTCTGTATTCATGACTTTTCTTTTTTTTACCGATGGTCATAATCTGGGCCTGTCATTCAGACGAACACTGGACAGCTTATGCACAGCTATAAATAAGTATGAGTAAATAGCCTCATCTATTAACTCAGATCGCATCTTTTTAAGCCTGTGATTGGAAGTGATGTAATTAAGAGATTGTGGGGAGTGGATTTTGAAGATGCTTGTGTCAGAATTGACATTGTGCATCAGTGTCAGAGATGAGGATAAACACAGATTACGGTTGAGTTGGTTCTTTGAGGCAACTGTTAGTTAACTGGAAGGGATTTTCACATTAATAGTCATTAAAGACTGTACTGTTTTTAGTGTTGTTTAGTGTTATTATGATATTTAGTGAGGGACTCCAGGTTTCTACAAGTCAGATAAAGTCCTTGGGATAAAAAATGAAAAAAAAAAAAAAATGTTGATTTATAGAGGGAAAAAAAGCAAACATTTAAGCAAGTAATGCTGGAACGAATGAGTAAATAAACAAATAAATAAAAGAATGGATAAATAAGTAAATGAATGAATGAATGAATGAATGAATGAATGAATGAATGAATGAATGAATGAATGAATAAATGAATGAAAAATAAATGGGTGTGGCGGTGGCGCAGTGGGTAGCACAAACGCCTAACAGCAAGAAGGTTACTGGTACGATCCCCGGCTGGGTCAGTTGGCATTTCTGTGTAGAGTTTGCATGTTCTCCCTGTGTTCGCCTGGGTTTCCTTCAGGTGTTCCGGTTTCCCCCACACTCCAAAGACATGGGTTACAGGTGAATTGAATAAGCTGAATTGGCCGTTGTGTATGTGTGTAAATGCTAGAGTGTATGGGTGATTCCCAGTGTTGGGTTGTGGCTGGAAGGGCATCCGCTGCATAAAATTTATGCTGGAGAATTTGGCAATTCATTCTGCTGTGGCGACTCCTGATATATAAAGGGACTAAGCTGAATAGAAAATGAAAGAATGAATAAAATATTAAATAAAATTAGTTTATTTCTTTATTGATTGATTGATTGATTGATTGATTGATTGATTGATTGATTTATTGATTTGTTCATTCTTAAAAAAAAAGATCCCATTGAAATATAAATTCAACTTTTTTTGTTCACCTGTTTGGCATGTAGAACTCAGTTTTAATTTTAAAATGCAAAGTAAATTGTATATTTTTAAAGCACAATATAACAAACATTAAACCTTAAATTAACTTTATTTTACTCAATTGCAAGTGATTTTCACAAGACACTTTTTTAAAAAGTGTCAATCCCTCTATTATTCTGCAAGTCCAATGGTTCTTGGGATCAAAATAGAAACATACAAGATTGTATGTATTTCCAGAGCAAAAAAAAACAAAATAAAAAAAAAACAATTTAAGCAAATAGCGCCATAAGTTTTGAGAAAAGCTGTCACAAATTTACACATTTCTTACATGCAGGCAGCTTTTATCTCTTGCTAGTTGTGATATTATAATAATAATGATGATGATGATGAGGATAATATTAGTAAATGTTAAGCATTTGGCCCAATTGGCATCGTGTGCTCCGGGTGCTCCGGTTTCCCCCACAGTCCAAAGACATGCAGTACATGTAAAATGGGTAAGCTAGATTGTCCGTAGTTTATGAGTGTGAATGAGTATCTATAGAGGTTTCCCAGTGATTGGTTACAGCTGTAAGGGCATCCTCTGCGTAAAACATATGCCGAATAAGTTGGTGGTTCATTCCTCTGTGGCAACCCCTGATTAATAAAGGGACTAAGCTGAAAATAAAATGATTGATGATATATAATATAATATAATATAATATAATATAATATAATATAATATATAAAAAAGTTTATTTTGATGGACCATTTGAGTATTAGTAGACTGTCTGCTTAATATCTGTTGATCTGCTCCTACAACAGACATTTAACTGACTAGAAACTTTGCAAGTACATGTCAACTTACACTAACCCTAACCCCAATCCTAACAGTCTACTTATAATCTAATCAGAATTAGTTGTGCAATGCAACTTAAATTAAACATACGACCCATCAAAATAAAGTGACCAAAAGTCCTCTAAGTCTGAAGTTTTATTCATAATGGTCTTAAAAAGACTTATATTTGACTTTGTGAAACCTGCTGAATCCCTGAAATAACTCTCTCCAATCAACATCACAACGGATTCACTTTGGCAGCGTTTTTCCTTTTTAATTTGAAACAGGCAGCTTCATGACCCTTTATATGTGAAGTTTACAGTCCCTGCTAAATCTGTTTGGTCTCTTAAATTCAATTTCCAACTCTTTAATGTGAAATTCCTAAATTCCCTGCTTCATGCCGGTCATCTGCTTTGCTGCATTCTAAAACAAGCACTTTGTTCCTGCAAAGTACAGTTAACGATGCAATTCACACAAATTGCTTTTTAATGAAGACTCATGACATCTGTAATTGCTTTTAACGGCTATTATCTGAACGTAACCTGGAATAAAGAGGCTTCTTTCCTGAAATCTTAAAGAGAGAAAAAAAAACAGGCTATGAAAATGTCAAGGCTACATAAATCATGTCATGATTGCGGTTAAATGACACCAGCTTTTAAACTTGCGGTCAAAAAAGAACATGGAAAAAAATGTTTTGACACTTCATCCCTGTTTAAAGCACTTGCTTGGTTTTGGGAGATAAACAGGCAAACGCAGCGGGAATATGATAATTTTTTGTGGATATTTAATGGGCCCTTCAGCTGGCAGTTAATATAAATTAATGACAGACTTAACTTGAGAAAGGAAGATCCAGGATTCACCACTAAGCAGAGAGGTCAATTCTTTCTCCAAACGCAAGCAATTTTCTGCAGTAATGGATGGGTCAGTTCAAGGACAGATGACGCGTTAGTGATCAGAACTGAATCTTAAAGCATGCATGACATGTTACAGTTGTTATTGAACTGAAGACATTGTGACAAATGCATCATCGATATGTGGTTATCTGTTTAGAAACTTAAGACATGTAGTTCTACACATTATGTTTCATTAGTTCAACCTATTAAGCCACAGCTTTTCTGTTTTAACAAATAATGGTGTGTGTGTGTTTGTGAGTATATTGCGTGATCATCTGTTAAGTGAAATGGATGGTGGATGAATGAATGTCTAAACACACAGAAAATAAAGGAAAATTGGATGAAGGTAAGGGAAAATTGGAAGAGAATGATGGATGAATGGGTGGAATGATTGGTAGATGAATGGATAAACGAACATAGTATGATGAATGGTTGGATGAAGGTATGAAAAAATGGAGAAATATAATGATGGAT
This sequence comes from Danio rerio, assembly GCF_049306965.1. NCBI lineage: Eukaryota > Metazoa > Chordata > Actinopteri > Cypriniformes > Danionidae > Danio > Danio rerio. The sequence goes on along the minus strand of NC_133183.1, from coordinate 7,456,973 downwards.
GCCACAGACAGATGCATTTGATAGAGATATGGATAGTTTGCTGGAATGATGGGTAGTTAAATTGGTAATTGGACATAAAATGATGAATGTTTGGGTAAAAGTAAAAAAAATGAAGTGATAAAATAATGAATGGGTGGATGGAGCAATAGACAGGTAAACAGATATAGGGATTGATGGATGCAGTTATAAGTTGATAAATGGATAAACAAACTGAATGGTGGATGGTTTGATGAATGTATAGATGGGTGGAACGATGTGTAGATAAATTGATTTGCAAACAGAATGATTAATAGTTGGATGAATATAGGGAAAATGGAGGTAATAGAATGATGGATGGATGAATGGAACAACAGACAGGTAATTTCATAGAGGTATTGGATGGAATGATAAGTATATAAATGGATAAACAATTCTGGATGCATGGATGGACCATTTGGTAGATAATGAACATAATTATGTATGGATGTATGGATGGATGCACTGATTAGATAAATGGATGAACAGAATGATGGATGGTTGGATAAAGGTAGGAAAAGAATAGTTAGATTGATGGATTGTTGGATGAAGATATGGACAAATGGAGGGAAAAAACGATGGATGGGTGGATGGAGCAACAGACAGGTAAATGGATTTAGGGATTGATGGATGGAACGATAAGTGGATGGATAAACAGAATAGTGGATGGTTGGATGAATATATGGATGGGTGGAACAATTTGTAGATAAATGGATTTACAAACAGAATGAAAAAAAACTTGATTTCTGCTGTGACATTTGGATGGTAGGGTCAGAATTTGGCGTTTAGGCTGGTGGTGGTGGTGTAATGGTGTGGGGGATATTTCCTTGGCACACTTTGGGCCTATTAGTGCCATTTGAGCATTGTGTCAACACCACAGCCTACCTGAGTATTGCTTCTGACCATGTCCATGACCACAGTGTATCCATCTTCTGATGGCTACTTCCAGCAAGATTACAAGCCATGTCATAAAGTGTGAATTAGACTGGTTTCTTGAACATGACAATGAGTTCACTGTACTCGAATGGCTTCCACAGACCTCAATCCAATAGAGCACCTTTGGCATGTGGTGGAACAGGAGATTCATAGCCGACAAATCCGCAGCAACTGCATGATGCTATCATGTCAATATGGGCAAAATTTCTGAGGAATATTTCCAGTACCTTCTTGTTGAATCTCTCCCTCGAAGGATTAAGGCAGTTCTTAAAGCCAAAAGGGATCCAACCTGGTACTAGTAAAGTGTACCTAATTAAGTGGCCGGTGAGTGTATATAAAAATATGGTGTGCAGTTGTTTACAGCACTCTGTTCCAGGAACCCACATTTGCAGTCCAGTTTAATAGGTGTCACTTCCAGTCGAGCTCACAATTTACATCTGCCACAGTTATTCTGACATTTTAAAATAAAACCTATTATGGGATGTGACATATCGGAGCCAACTGATATTTCGCAAGCATCCACTGTAAAGTCAGAGATTAATTTTTTAAGAAAACTGTCAAGATATCAGCCGTATCAGATTGAAATATGTAGGATGTGAAGAAAGGGAGGATATGGGTCAGAGCGTGCTGTTAAAAATATTGTGTGACAGATGATGGTCACACACTTTCACCCAACAGGAGGTTCCCAGACTCGCTGCGGGAAGGCATGATGGGATGCTTGCAGGAAATAACAGGCCAAATGAGGGCTAATAATTGGAGAGAAGCCCTGCTGTTAATGCTGTGTGATGAGAGCGGAGAGGAAACTGTCCAAGCATTACCGAAAACAGACGAAGATAGATAGATAGATAGATAGATAGATAGATAGATAGATAGATAGATAGATAGATAGATAGATAGATAGATAGATAGATAGATAGATAGATAGATAGATAGATTATTGGGTGGATGGATGGATGGATGGATGGATGGATGGATGGATGGATGGATGGATGGATGGATGGATGGATGGATGGATTAATGGG
>NC_133183.1:7432500-7450000 GCF_049306965.1 Danio rerio | reverse complement strand
AAGACTATTGTGAATCCTTTATAATTCTGACATTTTAAGTCTTGAATATGAATGAGATTTTATACATATTTATGACAACTGTCATTAGACGTCATTAGCTCAGTTGTCATTTTTAATTCAAACCTGACAGTGTTTGAGATGCCTGTGACAGATTTGCATAAGTACTTTACAACCTGTCTTTATCTTTGTCATCACAGCTTGACATTACTATTGTAACATAACTTGTCATGAATCTGGCATAAACATTATTGTCATGAGGCCATTGTATTTGTGTCATGAATTGTTTAACAGTGTCATTACTGTTTTTCTTGACCTCAACTACAGCGGTACAAATTGAATTTGTCATTTTAAAAACCCAGTTATATCCCAGCAGACCAGGGGCATCGCTAGCCGGTACAGGCCCTATGACAACATTTAAAGGGTGTTGACGATGAAAGTGAAGAGCGGGGTGGGAGAGGGGGTTTAGTCGCGAAGGAAAGTAATAGTAATAGTATCTCTGGGGGCCCCAAAATGGCGTGGGTCTTTAGAATCGTCCTAACTTTCTGCCTCCCTAACGGCGCCCCTGCAGCAGACACACAATGTTATAAGACGTTAATATCAGGTTAAATTTAGGTCCCGGTGTCAAAGGACGCTGTCTTTTCTGTCTTACATGTCTTTGGACTGTGGGGAAAACCGGAGCACCCAGAGGAAACCCACGCGAACGCAGGGAGAACATGCAAACACAGAAACGCCAACTGACCCAGATGAGGCTCGAACCAGCGACCTTCTTGCTGTGAGGCGACAGCACTACCTACTGCACCACTGCGCAAATATCTGAACTTCCCATCACTACTGTGTATTTAACCTCAGAAGCAGCCTAGCACACATAGGCTTGTACATAAGGCTGCTATCTTGTGGGCTGTATTTTGAGGATGGGTAGATGGTAGTGGTAGATAATAGTGTTTATGTGTGTTCCAAATACAGGTTTTAAAAAATGGTATGACTGAGTTTTTATAATACAATATTTATTTTGAATCTAGCATCTAACAAATATCCTTATTTAGAAAAAAAAAAAAACTAAAACTAATACTGAAACTAATAAAAACTAAACTAAAACTACATAATTTCAAAATGTAAAAACTAATGAAAATTAGTAAATCTGCCTCTGAAAGAACTAATTAAAACTAAATTAAAAAAAAAAAAAGTCAAAACAAAATAGAAACTAAAACTAATGAAAAATCCAAAACTTTTATAACCTTGAATCCCTCCCCCACACCACTGAACATCAGTTAGAGAAGAGGGATTTGCGTTAAATAAATATTATATTCAAATCAATGATATGCACAGTTAATAACAGCGCGATTTTCCATAAAAAAAGAACAGTCAATTTAGTTTTTATAGCGACGCCATCTGGATTAAAAAAAGTAAATGACTGCCTCACTTTATTAAGTGAAGAGTGCTAACAACCTGCAATCATGGCTTTATTGCACCTTTTTGGCCATGTTGAATTTAATAATGCATGCAGAAAACTTAGCTGCAATAACAGAAATTATTTAGACAACTTTAACGGATGGACACACAGGCATTTTTCCAGTGTCACGCAATCACCAGCAACTGTTAAAAAAAAGTGCACAGGCCCCTGAAGGGTTGGAGCTACACATTTAGCCACCCTCCACTCCAGTGACCACACACACACACATACTCGCCAGACTAAGATGTTTCACTTTCACACTCCTTATTTAAAAACCACACAGAAGCTGACAAATCATGGCCACGGGGGAGAAAACTAATTCAGCTGCATCTCTGCGTACTGGAGCCGGCATCTGTTCCTCGCACCTCACAGCTCCACGGCCTTTACTGAGTCTATGCAACAAATACAATTATCAGCCGGCAATGCCTACCCGCGAGCTTTGATGCCCAATAATGGGCCTGTGCGGCAAGATTAACTTTGTTTTATGATGCAGAACATGAAGTTATGAGGCTTGATTTTACTGCCTCCAACAGTGTAATTATTAAGGAAAGGTAAATCATGAAAGCAATGATGATGACTTCAGTGAAATGCCACTATGGAGAAAGTTAGTTGTTTTTCAGGAGAGCAACCTTTCAGCTTTCCTGATGGATGGGTGGCTGATGTCTATACTGCGGCTCTACGGCAGGTTGTGCACAATGTACTCACATTGAGTTTTTCACGACAGCAGTTCCACATGCATTTAAGCTAAGGGTATCTGACTTAAGAAAATATCAAATCAAAGCTGCAAAATGTAAGTAAAAACTCCCCGCCCCCTTCAAGTCAAGTTCATTTTATTTACTATATAGCACCAGATCATAATTTGTTTTAAGAAACAAGCTAAATCGATGTACGTAATATCTTATTTACACAATATTCAATTCAATTCAATTCAGCTTTATTTGTATAGCGCTTTTACAATTGTGTCAAAGCAGCTTCACATAAATGGTCATAGTAACTGGATCAGGGTAGTTCAGTTTTTAGTGTTTAAGTTCAGTTCAGTTTAGCTCAGTTCAGTGTGGTTTGAAGTCATTACTCAGAGTTCAAACACTGAAGAGCAAATCCATCGATGAATAGCTTTTCAGATCCTGAACCATGCAAGAGAGGGAAGAGGGAAATGCGACAGCGGAGAGGGAAAAAAAAACTTCACCTGTAGGAGAGTGAAGAAAAAAAAACCTTGAGAGAACCAGACAACCATTTTAATTTCTCCGCTGGCCAAAAGTCTTGTGCAGAGCTGCAGTCTCAGCAGTGGAGGCTGGAAGCTGGCCTCAGAGAAGACTCGTCTGACCGTGGAGCGTCACTGGAATCAGTCTCATGCTCTCCACTCCCCCATGACCAACAGCGCAGCAGTAGCTCAGGATACAGCCTGGTCCCGGATATGGACACCTTGGGACAATATGTCATTTCTGTCTACAAATTTTGCGCGGTAAAGTTCCACACATCCACTCTCTGCTGTATGGGAATGAGAGTGCGCATCACATCTGAAAGGTGAATCATTTTGAACTAATCTTTTGTATGACTCGAGAACGATGAGTCTTCTGCATGTAGTGATTTATTCATTTGTGCAAGCGCACATTTGTGCAGGTGGAGTAGAAGATTAGTTCCTTCTTCGAGTCTTCTATTGGGTTTAAGTAGTTCGTTCATCATGTGAAAGACAGAAGCCAGTCATATGCATTTACAGCTGGAAAATGATTTGATTTGTTCATCTCTCGTCTTCGTGTTGAGTCATTCGTTCATCACGTGAGGGACAGAAGCCAATCATATGCATTTAGAGCCGGAAAACGATTTGATCCGTTCATCTCTCATCTTCGTATTGAGTCATTCGTTCATCATGTGAGGGACAGAAGCCAATCATATGCATTTAGAGCAGGAAAACGATTTGATTCGTTCATCTCTCGAGTCCTTGGTTTGAGTTGTTCTTTCATCATGAGAGGGACAGAAGCCAATCATATGCATTTAGAGCGGGAAACGATTTGATTCGTTCATCTCTCGAGTCCTTGGTTTGAGTTGTTCTTTCATCATGTGAGGGACAGAAGCCAATCATATGCATTTAGAGCGGGAAACGATTTGATCCGTTCATCTCTCGAGTCCTTGGTTTGAGTCGTTCGTTCATCATGTGAGGGACAGAAGCCAATCATATGCATTTAGAGCGGGAAACGATTTGATCCGTTCATCTCTCGAGTCCTTGATTTGAGTCGTTTGTTTATCACGTGAGGGACAGAAACCAATCATATGCATTTAGCCGGAAAAAGATTTGATCCGTTCATCTCTTGAGTTCTCGGTTTGGGTCGTTCGTTCATTACGTGAGGGACAGAAGCCAATCATATGCATTTAGAGCTGGAAAACAATTGGATTAATTAATCTCTCAAATCCTCAGTTTGAGTCGCTAGTTAATCACGTGAAAAACAGAAGCCAATCATACGCATTTAGAGCCGGAAATGGATTTGATCTGTTTATCTCTCGTTTCCTCGGTTTGAATTATTTGTTCGTCATGCATAGGACAAAAGCCAATCATATGCATTTAAAGCCGACTACAAATTACTCAGAAATTTTTTTTTTTATCTTACTGAACGAGACTTAAAAGTCAGAGTCAGTTAATTGATCTGAACTTTCTACCACTACACCGGATGACAGGTTATGACCCAAGTTGGCTGTCAGAGCGGCAATACTTAATATTACAATGCTATTATACAATAGGTTATTATACAATACAATTTGTGCCGGAAAGAGTCACCTTATTTTACCGCTCCCCCTCCTCACACACACCCCCACTCTTCACGCTCTTCTACATCCCCAAAACCCAAACCACCCTCAAACCTCATATCCCGCCCTCCTGCTCTTCACTTTTAACCATGACAACTCCCCATAGCCCCCCCACCCCCTACCCCGCTTCTCATTCTTAACTTTCGCTGGCAACAACCTGCACATGCCCTATCCCCCCACCTCCACCCCCCAACCTCCTCACTTTCGCCCCCCAAACCTATCCCTTCTCTGATACATGCCCAGATCTGTTCATACAGACGCAATCTCAGAATTTAACTTGGAACAAACATAAAGTTAATTTGCAGATTTCAGTTAAAGATTACGAAGGCAAACTTTTTTATTTTACTTAATTACATGCACAGATGAATTGTTAATCACAAAATTAGCAATGTGAGATAACAAAATCAAAATAGTTTTGATTTCATTTGTGCTTTAAACAAAAGTGTATTGGTGTGGAGATGGCTAACGATAGTTTTCGGAAACGCAGTTCAGATGGGATTGCTCATACTGGCATGAAACATGCAAACTGTTTCAAACATGTATCATTGGGGTCAACGAAGACGGAAACTTGTAACCCACTGAAGGGACAGTGTCTGCACACAGAAGCAGTAATGTATGTAGATTTGGAGGTAGGGGCGATTCTTCACTGATGTGCTGTTCAGATGGGGCGCACCTGCTCACATCAACCTAAATTATCGGCTTTGCTCTGTAGACTCATGCTAATTACACCCTGGTGATACATCAATGCGGATTGATTTAGCTTTGCTCCATAGAGCACAAAAAGCCCTTTTAATCATTTCCCCATCTCTTTCCCGATCGGAGAGCGGTGGTCTTCAACAAGGCCACAGGAATGAGGTACAGTAATTACACGCAGAGGCTCCAGAAGGAATGAGATGCGTCCCACTATGCACTCATTGTGTTTTCTGTCTCTAGCACCGCCGTCATGGATAAGGGTTTGTTATGAAAAGCGTTCATGGTCACAGTTTGGACATTGACCTTTAAGAAGAGCATCATTTTTTTTTTCTCCGCCTGCGATAAGAAATATTATGAATTATCCACCTTTATTCTACACTTCAGGATGCTTTATGAGAATTATGTGAATAACTTCTGTTATACACTAAATAAGAAACAGGGTACATTGAGGTGTCTTTATTCTCACAGTTTGTGCGTTCAATATTAAAAAGAGGAGAGTTATCAGAATTACCCAGTGCTAACATTGTGAATTGCGAGGTCCCGGAACAGATCGTAGTAATGGATCTGGCATGTGGATAGAGAGGTGCCGCACACGAAAGTGGTGAGCGAGGGGGGTGTTGGTGCAGTGAATTGCTGCAGAGTTGCGGACACAGTTAGCAAAAGTGAGCAGGGTGGGGGTGTCATGGACAACAGTGAAGAGGGTTGGAGAGTCGCAGAAGAAAGCGAAAGAGCGGACAGGGGGAGAAGGGCAGTAGAGGAGGGGGATCAGTAAAATGAGGTGTTGGAGCAGATTTCATTGGATCCACATCTGGCATATTCAAGCACAAATTAAGCCCTGGAAATACCCAGTTACTTTCAGCAGACCATAAAAGAAAAGTGTTTCTGTAGCAGAACTTCAAATGTGTATTGACTTTAACTTTTAAATTAATCTTTATTTCTATAGCGCTTTTATAATGTAGACTGTGTCAAAGAAGCATTACATAGAAGTTTATAGTAAATTGAAACAGTGACAGTCCAGTTTTGAAGTTCAGTTTAGTTTAGTGTGGTTAATTTTCACTGCTGAGAGTTCAAACACTGAAGAGCAAGTCCATCGATGCGCAGCTCCACAAGTCCCGAACCATGCAAGCCAGTGTCGACAGTGGTGAGGAAAAAACTTTACCTATTAGCGAAAGTGAAGACTTAAAAAACCTCAGTTAGGCACGACCATTTCTCCTCTGGCCAAACGTGTTGTGCAAAGCTGCAGTCTAGGTGCCGGAGGCTGGAGAGCGCTGTACGTCTACCTTGGAGAAGCTGCTTGTGTGAGTAGGTCACCAGCTGGTGTAAAGGCTGTCTCTTCAGGATCAATGTGAGGACTTGTCTGCCACTGGGGTCAGTCTCATGCTCTTCACTCCTCCATGACGACCACCACAGCAGTTGCTCAGGATACTGCCTGGTCCAAAATTATGGAAATAATAAAAAAAGACTAACATATGTGCAGATGCCATTCAAATTATGATGTCTTTTGGGAAGTGTTCCCGACTCCGGTTGCCCTTCATAATGCAGACTAAAAATCCTCAAGAGGACTTGGATTTCAACAGTATTTGTGTTTTATGTGTATGCTAATGCAAAGAGATGTATTTAATCTAGTTTTAAACTGACAGTGTGTCTGCTTCCCGAACTATGCTAGGAAAGCTGTTCCAGAGTTTAGCTTTCAGATATGAGAAAGATCTACTCTGCCTACAGTTGATTTTAATATTTTGGGAATAATCAGTTGTCCAGTATTAATTGAGCGTAGAGCACGGCTGTTCAGACTGACACTGACTACGTTTACATGGACATCAGTAATCAAATTATTTGCTCTAATCTAATTGAGAGAATAATAAGATTAAGGTGTTTTACATGAGTTGCTTTTCGATAGACTTTCATGGTCCTGTTTTACATGTTATAGCACATAATTTGATTAACATCATTGCGTCACATCGCTGTCCGCATTTCCTCCAGAGTTTCATGTAGTTTCGGGTGTTTCAATTTGAATTTGTGGATTTTAACTGCAGTTTGGCACTTTCACTTTCATTCAGGAACATTTCATGCACGCCCTCCGTGACAAACGAGATATTGGATGCAACTATGAACTGCTGGAGGAGTGTAGTTTTAATGGAATTTGATACCGTACGCAGTATGGGGATATGTGTGTGGACTATCCCTTATGTGTGTGGAATATCCTGTCGAAAATGCTGCGAAAGTCCTACATGGTATGGTACGAATTCAATTAAGGTGTTTACATGTCTGTACTGGACTTCAATAATGCGACTAAAATTGCCATACACCACACGTCTTAATTCGATTTCTCTTAAGTTCGATTATGACCTTAATCTGATTAAATGAAACAAAAATCGCTGTTTACATGGTTAACTCTTAATCAGAGTATTGTCTTAATCGCAATAAAATCAAATTATTGGTGTCCATGTAAACATATTCACTTATAGGAGGAGTCATGGTGTTAATTTGTTTTTTTTAAAACAGCAGTAAAAAAACGAACAACTATTTAAACTGTACAACCATATAAGCTAAAAAATTTATTTTTATATCTTGTTTTTTTCACAAAGTGTGCGTCTTTTGTCACTGCAGTGTATCTTTATGGACTTTTGGAAGACACTGGACACTGTTGGACACTGGAAATGCAATCGCTACACTTGTAACAAAAGAGCGCATCACTCGCGCGAGTCGCTCTATTGAACTGTATAGACAAAGGTCGCACCGCATTTGTATATATTTTAGCTGTTGTAACGAGAGCATGTGCGTCTTCGATCCTGTCAGATGTGGCAAGCGCTTTCATTACCGTTGTATATTAATACAGCGTTACATAAATATTACATACGGCTATTTAGCTTGTTTATTAAAAGAAGTTGTAATATGGCACTTTATAGAAAATAACATTAACTTGACTTTATTGGGGGCGGGGAAAGCCGATGGGAGGGCGAGGCGCCCCCCTAAGATCATGGTAGGGGAAACACTGAACTTACAGTATTTACACAGCAGAGGCACAGTGCGTGATATTAGAGGTGTGCCGCTTTTCCTGGTGAGGTGGAGCCAATCTGTGGATCACAGCACATTGTTAGCTGACCAATCAGACAAATCTCCTCTGAGTAAATTAACAAATGTAGGCGGGGCTTAATTGTATCCATTGGTTTGTCTGTGAAGGTAGTGCTTTCCTATTGGTGGATCTCCTAAGTGAATTTACATATGTAGAAGGGGTTTAAAGTTTTACATTGATGTGTTTGTGTAGGTAGCACTTTGCTATTAGGGGAATTAATTTACTGATGGCGAAGCAGTGGCACAGTATGTAGTGCTGTCGCCTCACAGCAAGAAGGTCGCTGGGTTGCTGGTTCGAGCTTCGGCTCAGTTGGCGTTTTTGTGCGGAGTTTGCATGTTCTCCCTGCGTTCGCGTAGGTTTCCTCTGGGTGCTCCGGTTTCCTCCGGGTGCTCTGGTTTTCCCCACTGTCCAAAGACATGCGGTACAGGTGAATTAGGTAGGCTAAATTGTCTGTAGTGTATGAGTGTGTGTGTGTGAATGTGTGTGTGGATGTTTCCAAGAGATGGGCGGCGGCTGGAAGGGCATCTGCTGCGTAAAAACTTGCTGGATAAATTGGCAGTTCATTCCACTGTTGCGACCCCGGATTAATAAAGGGACTAAGCCAACAAGAAAATGAATAAATGAATAATTTACTGATGTAGGCGGGGCTTAATTTTATCAATTTTATCCATTTTATCCATTGGTGTATTGGGTAGTTATTTGCCATTGGTGGATCTCATTGGTGGATCTCATTTGAGTGAAATAACAAATGTAGGCGGGGCTTGATTTTATCCATTGGTTTATTTGTGTAGGTACCGCTTTCCTGTTGGTGGATCTTTTGCATTAATTAAATGTAGGCGTGTCTTGATTTTATCTATTGGTGTATTTGTGTAGCTAGCGTTTTCCTATTGGTGGATTTCCTGTCAATTAATTAAATGTAGGGGGGGGTTATTTGCATCTATTGGTGGATTTATGAAGGTAGCACTTTGCTTGGTGGATCTTCTTTGAGTTATTTAAACAATGTAGGCAGGATTTGATTTTATTCATTGGTGCATTTGTGTAGGTTGCACTTTGCTGTTGGTGATTTCCTGTAAGTGATAGCTTAATCCCGCCCTCAAATTAGTAAACACCATTCAAATATGTCAATGAAGAGGGACGGTTGTTATTTTTATGAGAGGTTATGAGGGTATATGATATGAATTTAAAACAAAAAATGGTGATCACACATAACAAATAGCTTAATGTTTCATAAAAGTTAAGGGTTTGTTATGAAAAGCTTTCATGGTCACAGATTTCAGACTGACCTTTGAGAAGAGCGGCTGGAAATGAGGGTGATTTTTCCCCAGCCTGCGATAAGAAATATTCTGAATTATACAAGGCTGTAAGATCAAGCTCAATGTTGTGATTCAGATGGATTACAGATGCTCTATTGCAGAATTAATTCGTCTTTGGGATCTCAGACAAATTTGAAAACAAACACTGCAGTCCACAAATAATCACATGAGGAGGCGGAAAGATAATTACAATTTATTAAAGATTTTAAAAGAAGTATCTAATGCTCTCCAACTGCATCAGTTTGATTGAAAATAAATAGCAATATTGAAGGTCGCTGGTTCGAGTCGCGGCAGGGTCAGTTGGCATTTCGGTGTGGAGTTTGCATGCTGTCCCCGTGTTTATGTGGGTTTCCTCGGGGTCCTCCGGTTTCCCCCACAGTCCAAAGACATGTCCTAGGTGAACAGAATAAACTAAATTGGTCGTAGTGATTGTGTGTGATTGAGTGTGTATGGGTGTTTCCCAGTACTGGGTTGCAGCTGGAAGGCATGTGTAAAACATACGCTGGACAATTTGGTGGTTCATTCCGCTGTGGTGACCCTGATAAATAAAGGGACTTAACTGAAGGAACTTCATTGAATGAATGAATACAAACAGTTAAATGTATTAATATTTCAAAATGTTACTTTTATTATTGCATTTTTGATCCAAAAAGTTCAACCTTGGTAAAAAAAAAAAAGATTAAACAAACTTGATTGCATTTATTTGATTTTATATATATATATATATATATATATATATATATATATATATATATATATATATATATATATATATATATATATATATATATATATATATATATATTTTTTTTTTTTAATATATATACAACAAAACTGCAACATTCTTGTGATGACTACAATTTAAAATAAGACAAATTATTATTATTATTATTATTATTAGTAGTAGTAGTAGTAGTAGTAGTATATTTTGATTACTTTTTTTTACTATTATTATTATTTTTTTTTTTTCATTCATTCATTTACTTCAGTTTAGTCCCTTTATTAATCTGGGGTCACCACATCGAAACGAAACGCTTACTTATGCAGTATATGTTTTACACAGCAGATGCCCATCCAGCTGCAACTTATCACTGGGAAACACCCATGCACTCTTATTCATACACATACACTACAGACAATTTAGTTTACCCAATTGACTCCAAAGGGACTAAACTGAAGAAAAATGAGTGAATGAAAGAATAATAATAATAATAATAATTGTAAAAAAGTAATCAAAATATACTAATAATAATAATAATAATTTGTCTAATTTTAAATTGTAGTCATTTAAGAATGTTGCAGTTTTGTTGTATTTTGGTAAATTCGCCAGAAAAAAAAAATAAAACAATTATTTGGATTATTATTTTGTTTTATGTTTTTAATAAATAGATTAAAAAAGAACAATAATATGTGAGCGTATCTGCATGTGTAAGTTAACTTTTTATGCAAGCATCACTTTATTTCTCACTATAAAACACCTTCAGGATTTGAGTATTATTTTTGAGTATTATTTTCCAGTGCATTATTTTACATGTCTTGTTTTGTCTATATGAGAGAGAGAGAGAGGCGCAGGCACAGGCGAGTGTTGCGCTGCAGGAGGTTTTGCGGTAAAAGCAACACAAACACACACTCACATACACACACACACACACACACATTAGTGCTGTTGCCAAGGAGATTGATGGAGGCTGGCAGTAATCAAGGATGTGATGCTCCTGCATGCTGGAACAACACTGAAACACAGAGGCCAGAAGCACACACACACACACACACACACACGCTTGTCTTTGAGTTGCTGGATGGAGGATTTCATTCCTCCACAAACACAACTCTTCATGATGACTGCAGATTATTAAGGATTTATCTCTATAGGCTGACACATTGTATGGCCGCTGGTCATTCAGAGTGCTGTGAGCAGAGTGTGTGTGTTTCTTCTGCAGACATAACTAAAATAACAGTTTACTAGAAAAGCAGAAACAAAGTTAAGAAGCAGAGCTTTATTTACCACTGTTACGTTGGAGGGAGGTTTCTTCTACTTCTACTTCCTTTTCCTTCTCCTCCTCCTTCATCATCTCCTCCTCTGCCTCATTCTTCTTCTTCTTTTTCTCATCCTCCTCCTAATCTTCCTTCTCCTTCTCCTCCTTCTCCTCCTCTTCTTCTTCTTCTTATCCTCCTCATTTTTCTCCTTCTTATTGTTCCTCTTCTCTTTCTAGCCTTCTTCCTTCTTCTCCTTCTTCTTCTCCTCCTCATTCTCCTTTTCTCCTCCTCCTCCTTGTCCCTCTTCTTTTTCTAGCTCTCCTCATTCTTCTTCTTCTCCTCCTCTTACACCATCTCCACCTTCTTCTTCTCCTTCTTTTTCTTCTCCTCATTCTCCTCCATCTTCTCCTCCTCCTCCTCCTCTATCTTATTCTCCTCCTTTTTCTTCTCCTCCTCCTTATTCTCCTCCTCCTCCTTCTCCTCCTTTTTCTCCTCCTCCTTATTTTCCTTCTCCTCCTCCTTCTTCTTTTTCTCCTCCTCTTTTTCTCCTCCTTCTTCTCATCCTTCTTCTTCTCCTCCTTCTTCTTTTTCTCCTCCTCTTTTTCTCCTCCTTCTTCTCATCCTTCTTCTTCTCCTCCTTTTTCTCCTCTTCCTCCTTCTTCTTCTCCCCCTTCTTCTCCTCCTCTTTCTTCACTTCCTCCTTCTTATCCTCCTCCTCCTCTCTCTTCTTCTTCTTCTTCTCCTCCTCCTCTTTCTTCTTCTCTTTTTTCTCCTCCCTTTTCTCCTTTTTCATTTTCTCCTTTTTCTTCATCAGTTGCATCTCACTTGGCACACTATTCATTGTGCACTTATGCGCTTACACACACAGCATAGTCCATGTATGTAGTGTCATCCCAAATGGAGTATTAATGTTTTTTTTTTTTTCAAACCGTATCCTTGATGACGTTTGATGGTTGCCAAATCAGTAAAATAAATGACAAAACTGTCTACTAACACAATCTGAGGTGCTATAATCACTCTTGTAAGAGAATTTTGCTTTCACCATCCAAAATAAATAAAGTTATCCAACATGTGCGCTCGATAGCTCCGCCCCCTCCACTAAGTGAGCAAACTTGCAGTCATTAAGTGCGTGAAGTGTCCAACATTCCACACTTCATTTATCGGCTGAATAAGTGCATCATCAGGGTATTTAAAGTGCACTTAATATTTTTAGACTTTTCAGTATGAACACACTACTTACACTCTTTATACTACAAAACGGCATAGAATAGTGCATAAGTATGTGATTTGGGACGCAGCTATTCTTTTCCTCTCTTCAACTTTTTTCTCATTCTTCATCTTCTTTATGATCATTTTACCTTCAAGTTCTTTTGTTCTTTTTTTTCTCTTCCTTCTTTTGCTCCTCCTCCTCTTTTTTCCTCTTCTCTTTCTAGCCCTCCCTGTTCATTCTCTCCTCCTCCTCACCTTCTTTTTCTTCTCCTTTTTCTCGTCCTTCTCCACCTCCTTATCCACCTTCTTCACCTCCTTCATCTTCTCCTCCTCCTTCTTCTCCTCCTTCTCCTCCTCCTTCGTCTCCTCCTCCTCCTCCTCCTCCATCTTCTTCTCCTTCTCTTCCTCCTCTTTTTCCTCCTCCTTCTCTTTCTCCTCCTCCTTCTATTCCTCCTTATTTTTCTCCTCCCCCTCCTCCTTCTATTCCTCCTTCTTTTTCTCCTCCCCCTCCTTCTCCTCCTCCTTCTTCTTCTTCTCCTTTAGTTTCTGCTTCTTCTCCGCCTCAATCTTCTTCTCCTTTCTTTTTCTCCTCATTCTCCTTTTTCATCTCCTTCTCCTCCACCTCCTTCTTCTTCTCCTCCTCCTTATTATCTTCCTTCACATTCTTCTTCTTCCCCTCCTTCTCCTCATCCTCCTTCTCCTCCTCCTTCTTCTCCTCCTCCTCATTCTTTTCCTCCTTCTCATCCTCCTCCTCGTTCTTCTTCTTCTTCTTCTCTTCCTTCTTATCCTTCTCCTTTTTCTTTTTCTTAATCCTTTTTTTTTTACTTTTTTCTCCCTTTTCATCTTCTTTATCATTTTATCTTCAAGTTCTTTTGTTGATTTTGTCTTCAACTTTTTCCATCTTCGTCTCCCTCATCATTTTCATCATCAATCAAGAACGGTTCCAGAAAGCTGTTAAGATAAAAACAGAAGGCAAAAAATAAAATAAACAAGTAAATGACAGCGTGAGAATGTGGTAAAATCTGAAAATGTGGTAAAAATCAGGTGGCGAGGAAGGCTTTTCTGGATTATTTTTTAAACTGTTGGTTGGGTTTAGGAAAATGGGTGGGTAGTTCAATCAGTGCTTTTGAAAACACTATTGGTGAGGTTTAGGGAAGGAGGAGGGTGGGTCAGACAGCCAGGCAGTCATTCAGACAGTCAGCGAGTCGACATCGGCCTCGTGGATTTATGAGCAGGCAGGAACAGCACTCACGAGAGAAATTTTGAGATCAAATTTAGAGTTTGAAAAACCCGTAGGCTTTTGGGCAGCAACAAGTTCTCCCTCACGACTCCTACAGCAGTTCAATCCTCACTTCCACAAACACTCAGTTAATTGCTCCATACGAAGTCTTAATTAATTGAAGCTCTAAACGCTCCTAGACCTCCAAACTCATCAAAACATCAGATTTAGCTTTATTGGATGATGTCTCGGGTTGCGGTTATTTGTTATGTCATGGCTGAAGCTGATAAATGGATTGGAGGGTCTCATTATCCTTGAGCAGATGGCAGCTCTCCAGAGGTCAATAGACTGATTAGACACATGATGCAGAAATCACTACATATCCCACAATGTTTAGGAGCCGTTCGAAAAATCAACAAAGCCAATGAGTACACCGGGGCACATGTGTTTTTTTATTTTTTTATTTTTTTTATCATGTGTGCTTAACATAAATTTTGATCTTCACTGTGCACCGGTGCAGTATTTTACAGTTACTGTTATATTTATTGATTTTATGGCATGAGTAGAACTGCATTTAAAGAATGATTGGATAAGTGGAAAAGTTCATATTTTTGCTGATTCTGCAAAGTTGAGAGATCGTTTTTGGCCACACTTTGTTTTAATGTACAACTCGCACTTTTAACAAACCATTAACAAAGATTTTAGATAGATAAAGTATTTAACTGCTTATTAAAAGCAAAGTCCCTTTAAGGCTAGTCATTTTACTGGGCAGTATGCTCAGGCATTCAGTCTGAATTCAATTCAAATCACCTTTATTTCTATAGCACTTTTACAATGTAGATTGTGTCAAAGCAGCTTAACATAGAAGATTATGGTAAATTGAAACAGTGTAGTTCAGTTTTCAGAGTTTAAGTTCAGTTCGGTTTAGCTCAGTTCAGTGTGGTTTAATAATCAGTACTGAGAGTCCAAACACTGAAGAGCAAAGCCATCGATGCGCAGCTCTACAGATCCCGAGCCATGCAGCCAGTGGTGACCGCGGTGAGGAAAAAACTTCACCAACTGGCGAAAGTGAAGAATTAAAAAACCTCGAGAGAAACCAGGCTCAGTTGGGCACGACCATTTCTCCTCTGGCCAAACGTCTTGTGCAGAGCTGCAGTCTGGGCTGGAGAAGCTGGACCTCAGCGAAGACTTGTCTGTCCCTGGAGCATCACAAGACTAATGCTCTCCACTCCTCCAAGACCACCACAGCAGCTGCTCAGGATACGGCCTGGTCCAGGATTATGGAAACCTTGGGATCATCTTGTCGCTAGTCGTGGATCGAAACATCCCAGGTAGCACAGAACTCTGGCCCAGATTTGGCAAAAAAGCTGGCACAGCAGGCATTCATTCAGCACTGGAATGCAGCTTGTGGGTCAAATATAGGTCAGGATTGGCAGAGGTGATGGCTTTTAGATGGCATGAACCAGATGTCAAATGTAGGATTTGGCCCAGATGTTAAAAATTGATATGTGGGTCACATAAGTTTATTGACCCACATTTAAAATACATACAAGTTATTTTTGGGTAAAAAAAATGTTAAATACACAAAGTCATCTCCATCTTCCTGTTTGTATCTTATGTCTTCATAATCCAGGAAATGGCAGTTTAATCCAGGAAATAATCAAGATTATATTATTTTAATTGATTAATCTATTTTTCCTGTATGTTGCAAAATAACTGAATTTAACCTACAATGCATACATACCTGTCAACCCTCCCGTTTTTCCCGGCATTCTCCCGTATTTCACAGTTCTATCCCACTATCATCCCGTAAAGGTATTTTCCCATAGTTCTCCTGTATTTTCAGTCTTTCTCTGAAGGGTGGCAAATAAACATTCAAAGAGTCAAGCCTAAAATAAGTCTTAAATGCGAGTCTGTTCTGTGCTTTCGCTTTGTTTAGGCATGAAAACACTTTGAAATAAACATAAAAACGGCACGATTCCCTTTCCTTTTCATTACATTTCCGCCCCTTCATATGCAATCCTCAAAACAGTCCTATATATGTGCGGGACTGTCAGCTGACGCGCTCCA
Source organism: Danio rerio (assembly GCF_049306965.1). Taxonomy (NCBI): domain Eukaryota; kingdom Metazoa; phylum Chordata; class Actinopteri; order Cypriniformes; family Danionidae; genus Danio; species Danio rerio. The sequence continues at coordinate 7,434,197 of NC_133183.1, read as the reverse complement.
TAATGATAAATAGACTGTTTCCCAAACGGATTCTGTACTCGTGATTTGAAGCGTTTAAACAGACATATACACATAATTAATAATATGTAAAAATGTTGATCTTGGAGGTTTTTTTTTTTTTTTCTCAAACACAAGTAGTTTTGTCCTAAATGAGCCTTAACAGTCAGGAAAACAGTCAGATGCTTTTACTATAACCTTAGATGTGTGCAATTTTAACGTGACACCTCTCATTTAATGTAAACAAAAAAATAAAAAAATAAAAAATCTAAATTAATCATTCATTCGTTGCTCTTTAATCAGAATGTGCAAGTTATACAGTGAAGAAATGACTAATAAGCTTGATTCTATTTGATTATAACAGCTATTAATGTTAATAAGCTGAACTGTTTGCTAATGTATTTGCTGCTTATGTATATTATTTATTTTTTATTTTGTAAATAATAATAAAACATATTACTGACCAATTAACTGTTTATGTACAATGAAACAGCTCCAAATGAGCCTATTTAGTAATTAGGGTTTTTTTTTTTAAGGGGGTCAGGGGAATCCCTTATTTTGGTGGGCATATGCCTTAATTTCACATCCCAATGTTGACAGGTATGTGCATATATTTTAATAACCAAGACACACCAAGTCTGACTTCCAGACAATCATTAAACATTGTGTATCTCTGGCCCAGGTCAGGCCTAGTTATTGGTTGTTAAATTGGCCAAGACTTGGTCCAGATATTAAATTCAATTCACCTTTATTTGTGACATTTTGGACATTATGAGGAAGGCTACTGCAGAATTTAGGGGCCATAAATGAGAAGGCTTGACCTCTTTTACTCGAATTAGCTATTCTAGGTACTGCCAGAAGCCCGGAGTTTTGAGATCTTAAAGATCTATCAGATTATATATATATATATAATCTGATTGGCTAATAGTGTGATATCAATAAACTCACTAGAATTTGACAATTATTGCAGCTAATGGACAACATCATGTACTTTTGAGGCTTTTTTAGTCAAGAAAGTAGTTGTTTAGATTGCAGTTACTTAATTTATTTATAGGAATAGTATCTATTTTAAAATATTTATAATTTCTGAGAGAGATCGCGTCGGTGTCCATTAGTCTAAGACGATTGACGTTGTCTATACACAAGATGGCGCCAGGAGTGCATAATAAGCTCTTGCTTAGAGGATTAAAACTGCGTGTTTTCTAACTACATCTGATCAAATCATTATTAAACTGGTAAGTGATATTATAAGTGGATCTCTCTCTTTTGTATAGATTGCAACTATGCAGTTAATTTATAAGGACAGTGCCTATTTTAATACAGTTACTTCCTATCCCGGTTCTCAACAGAGTTATTTAGAGACCTCACCCCCGAACACCCCCTCCTTATCGCAAACACAATAGCAGTCTGTTAGTGAATGCGTTGTTTTTTTTAGGGTTAAATATTGTGATATCCTGATTGCAACAGAGAAATACTGTAGACTGTAACACTGTTAAGTTTCTGTAGACCAGTGCTGATATACAGTGCATAGATACATATCACACTGCTACTTGTGTGATATTGCTCATATATATATATATATATATATATATATATATATATATATATATATATATATATATATATATATATATATATATATATATATATATATATATATATATATGTAAATAATTATATATTTTAATATTTTAATAAAA
>NC_133183.1:7417500-7430000 GCF_049306965.1 Danio rerio | reverse complement strand
CGGGGAAGTCTTTGTAGACTGATGGCATTTCCTGCCGTTCAGCCTTATAATCTTAAAATGTGACCAAAGTTAGCTGTTTTGTCATCATTTTAGACATTACGCAAGAGAATCATTCAAATACTAGCTCTAAATTGACGTTTGTGAAGTAGCGACTGTTTCTGCTGTTCTGACGTCAGCTGCAGATGTAAATGAATGACAGAAGAAAGTAGTTCCTTGCACAAAAGGATATTGAGGTTCTCAGTATTACGTTTTCTTTTTTATATACATGATTATGCTTTCAAAATTTTGTATAAATGCAATATTACACCTGTAGCAGTGCGATTTGGCTGTATATCGTCACTGGTGAGACACTAAGGCAACACACACCTTCCACCAGTGCTAATTTACAGCCATATCGCACCGCTATGACTGTGTTATTGCTCATATATACAGTTGAATTCACAATTATCATCCCTTCTGATTTATTAGCCCCTCCGTATATTTTTTCTCTCCAATTTCTGTTTAAAGAAAATAATACATTTTTGTTGCTTGGCTAATAATATTGACCTTTAAATGGTTTTAAAAAATGAACTGCTTTTATTCCAGCTGAAATAAAACAAACAAGACTTCTCAAGAAGAAAAAATATTATAGGAAAGACTGTGAAAAAATTCCTTGCTCTGTTAAACATCATTTGGGAATTATTTAAAAAAGAAAATCACAGGAGGGCGATTCATTTTGACTTCAACTGTATTAAGGTGTCCGTGGAGTGTGTTTTGCGGTAGCTGTGTTGATTATGAGCGTGCTGGTGTTTGTCGGCTGTCAGTCAGACTCTGGACGCAGATTGACAGAGCCTCGGGGTCCCGCTGCTGCTCATACAGTAAAGCCCCTCGCGGATCCGTGCTCTCTGACAGCACCAGCTCATGTGAAGCTGAACTCACACAAACACCAGGCTCTTCTGAACGTCTCTTCACGACTGAGGAGCTCCTCTGACAGACGCCACAGAGAGAGAAAGAGAGCGTTAAATGGCTGCCATGGCCGATCCGCTGCCCGCTGCGCAAGACCATATTTTGGCATTTACTTGTCAGGCATATACAAACACCGGTAACACACCTGGACAGAAATGGAGAAGGGCTGTTTGTCCAGGATGAATTTTGCATGGGGTTTTCAGAAAGATGGTTTCTTGAAGTTACCTTGATGGAGCTTTCAAAATGCTCATGCTTTCACGAATGCAGCGGATTGATTCATTATTTGATCAACTCTAATTAGCAAACATGCTTATTTATAGTTGAAGAAAAATGATTAGCCTTCCTGTGAAATGTTAATTTGGTAACCATTTAAATTAATAGTCTATTAGTTAATGTAATTACTAAGATGAACAAACAATTAATATACATTTATTATGGTATTAACATCTTTGTTAACATTAGTTCATGTTATTTAAGTTAAAAGACGACACTTCATGATAAATCACAGTGCATTAACTGGATTTTAATCATTAATTTGGATTTTAATAATTAATTCATTCATTTATTAATTTTCCTTCAGCTTAGTCTCTTTATTTATTAAGGGTTTGCATGTTCTCCCTGCGATAGCGTGGGTTTCCTCCGGGTGCTCCGGTTTCCCCCACAGTTCAAAGACATGCAGTACAGTGAATTGGGTAGGCTAAATTATCCGTAGTGTATGAGTGTGTGTGTGAATGTGTGTGTGGATGTTTCCCAGAGATGGGTTGCAGCTGGAAGGGCATCCGCTGCGTAAAAAGGTGCTGGATAAGTTGGTGGTTCATTCCGCTGTGGCGACCCCGGATTAATAAAGGGACTAAGCCGACAAGAAAATGAATGAATGAATTCATCTGTGTTAATTGTTACCACAGCATCTTGTGTGCATAAAATTAGCATTTAGCTCTTCCCTAGTTTCAACTTTTTGTTCAACAGTGTTTGAGATTAAAAATAAACGCATTACTGACCTTTTTCATTTTGCTACGGCAGGCGTCTTAACCATTAAACCCATTTTCCAACCTAACCTTCCAGTGTCTGTTTTATAACTCACAAGTCCGGTGGCCTTTTCTGCACCTCTCCTAATGACTGTAGGCTTTTCCTCCTCCATCTTCCCAGGCGCTCACCGATGCAGCTCCAGCGACACCCTTATTAGTACAATAAGGTTAATTAGCGAGCAACGCCATTGAGCAAATTCCATTTTCTGTTGTAACCTTGGAGGATTTTTCATGCGGCTCACTGAATGGACGTGTCAGACGTGCCCGAATTAGTCAGAGCAAAGGTATAATCATGGATCAGATTCAAAATTACTAGAGATGTTTGAAATAATAACACAAAATAAAATCTGTCAGGAAAGTAGCGCAAGTGTCAGTGGGCGTCTTTTCAATTTTGTATTGTGCTTCTGCAGACAGGCATGAAACAAAATTGATTTCTTTATATGCTATTTGGGCACAGTTAGAAAAAAAAAAAAAAGTTAGCTTTTTTTCCAGGCTGAATAAAAGCAAATGTAACATCAGGCTGTGCAGATTTCTAAGGATCATTCATGCTTTAAATGGACATGCTATTCAAATACAGACATGACTTTATTTACATTTACCTTTAGTCATCTGGAAGACGCTCTTGTCCAATGTGAGTTACAATTGAAGAGGCATTCAGTGATTCAACAAGAAGTGTTTACTACAATTACAATGGACCCTTCCCTAAGCCCCGCCTTCCTTAGTTACTGTTGCCTGTCAAGCTTTCATGCCTGGCACAGCTTTTTCAATGTGTGTGCTTCGGTGTCAGACATTGCCAGGGAAATAATGTCATTTTCGGCGAACAGGTGAGATTTCTGAGAAAGCCAGACAAAAAAAGGACTGCAGTATGCATTACAGGGGTATATTCACGACATAATAGGCAACCGATTAGAGAATAATTCAATCAAAATTGAAGCTAGCTTAGCCTAGCCGCCTCATATGCTAACCATTCATCAGCTTAGCTCATGCTCAGCAGGAGAGGTGAAATTTAAAAGTAATCTAATAAAAACTATTCAAACTGTGATTTCTCTATTTTTAGCCAAAAAGCCTGATAGATTATTTGTTGTGCAATAAAATATAGCGTTACTAGCCGACGAGGAAACTCGCATGACAGTGCTTTTACATCATTCATTCATAGCAAGAGCAGCCAGAAAGGGGAAACTGATGAATTTGGGCCGAATATTAGCATCATTGACCCATAACAGTGTACTGTAAGTTACCTATAACTGTCAGTATGTTTGTGTACTCTTTATAAATTACTGAACAAAAGCTGCTGGTAAGGTATATTGATCACAAGTGCTCAGTTTGTGATCATATCTCGTTTTTGTCTGTTGATTTGTAATTTCAAATAGTCGTAGCTTGAAATAAGATGGAAATATGAAGTTCGTAAAGTTAGCAACAGATTGACAGATTTGTATTTTCCGGACTAAGTTACTGACGTTATGGCGAAGGCTTAAACGGAGCATTACTCACAATATCGAGCGAAACAAAAAAAAAAAAGGAATAAGACAGCTGGGAAACATAACCTGCTTTGTGTATTTGTAGGAAGCACAGTTTAGATCTGTTTAGGCTAAGATGTTTGTGAGTTATTGTCGTCTGTCTATCACTGAATGTGTCTGGAATATCAAAACAAAACCAACTTAGATCCGCTCCTTTAGCGCCCCTCACACAGCTGGATCCACACTGGCATTTCTCCTCTTGGGTTTTTGGTTTTGAAAAGGGAAAAAAAATCCACCATCCCGTCCAAACTTTAAGGATACCGGGTATCAGATTTGCACAATCCATATGCACTCGCTCGAAAGCTTGACAAAGCCCCTGCACGTAGCTACAGTTGCTAAGCCACGATTGGTGGGTGGTGGTTTTTGGGTGTGGCTTAGCGAAGGGTCAATTACGTCCAAAGTACACGCACATTTGTGTCAGAGCGCGGTGTTTAGTGATTATTCATATTGGCCCTCATTTGTGTAATAAACAAACAAGTTGAGAATCAAAAGACATGTGAAAAAGAAACCATATTAGAGCCGCACTATTCTTAAAGAGACCGTGCGCAATATTCCTGCTGCCGCCTGTTTTTATTATTGATTAAACAACAAAAGGAGAAAATCCCTCACTGCTCTTCACTGAAGGCTTTTTGTAACTAAAGTGTTATTTTTCCTACAGTGAAGATGCTTAAAGCACAGTTTAAATGTAACAGTTTTAATAATTAATTTCTAATAACTGATTTCTTTTATCTTTGCCATGACAGTGCATTATATTTTACTTGATATTTTTCAAGATATTAGTATTCGGCTTAAAGTGACATTCAAAGGCTTTATAATGTAATTAGGCTAGTCATCATATAAAAGTAGTTTCTTCTGTAGACATTAAAAATATATATATTGCTTAAAGGGGCTAATTATATTGAGCTATTTAAATAGATTTCAAAATATTTAAAACGGCTTCTATTCTAGCCGAAATAAAGCAAATAAGCCTTTTTCCAGAAGATAAAATATTATAGGAAATACTGTGAGAAATTCCTCTGTTAAACATCATTTGGAAAATATTTGTATATAAAGAAAAGCACAGAAGGGCGAATAATTTTGACTTCAACTGTATTCATTTTGAATAATCATGATTACAATAATGACCAAAATAATCGTGATTATGATTTTTCCCATAATCAAGAAGCCCTACTACAGGCCTGTGCAAGTGTCGTTTAAAGTGTCAGAGAGATGAAAGAGTGTGTTTTCTACAGGTGGTTTGTCAAGCCCACTCACCTGTATGAGGCACACTTCATAAATGCTAGTTTTTGTTGAGATATTTAGTAATTTTAAGAAGGAGTCTGGTGCAAAACTAGTGCAAGTGTCAGTTAAAGTGTCAGAGAGTAAAAAAAGTTTGTTGTTTACAGGTGGTTTGTTAAGCCCACTCACCTGTGTGAGGCACACTTGATAAATGCTCATTTTTGTCGGCGGCCATTAGTCTGTCATACTGAGCAGAGCAAAGACAATTGATGTTGTCCATCCACAAGATGGCAACAGAGATCGCATAATAAGCCCTTAGAGGGAAAAAGATCAGAGTATTTTCAACTACAGCTGATCAAAACCTTATAAAATTGGTGAGTGAGATTCTAAGTCAATCTCTCTCTTTTGTCTGTTGTAGTGCTGTGTTTATTCCATAATAATTGTAGCGTATTGAGTGTGAGATAAGACTCATATCAGGAATGCATGTATTTAGTGTTGGCCACTCTTTGTATAACCCTGAGTTACTTTTCATGGTTGGCCGTCTGTTTGTTTCTAATAAGTCTCCTGTTTTAGTTACTGCAGACTAGTTTGGTAAAAAGAAAGAAGAAATACTCGCATGTGTTTAGCGTTTTTCCTTATCGCAAACACAACAGTAATCTGGTATTGTTTGCGCTGCTTTGGCTTTTTTTGGGGTCTTGCAACAGAGAAATACTGGGAAATCACTGTTGGCTGATGGCATTTCATGCCGTTCAGCCTTATTATCTTTAAATATGTGAGCAAAACTGTGCTCAATCATGTTTTGTCATCACTTTAGACATTACGCTAAAGAATCATTCAAATAGGCCTGAGCTCAGCTTTTTTTTTTTGGCTCTAGTGTTTGACTTTCTTTCCTTTTTATAAGCACGATTATGTTGCTGAACGGTTTTTAATGCAATATCACACTCGTAGCAGTGCGATATGGCTATATATCATCACTGGTGTGAAATTGCTCAGATATCTGGCCTTTTGGATGAGTTTGCTGTGCATTATTGACTTTTTTTATCACTGGATTGCGTTCTTTGTTTTGATTGGATGTTACAGTTTGACACTAAAGCATTACGGGTAACACTTTATTTAAAGGTAGTGTTCATAAATTATTATGAAACATTTATAATGAAGCATGCTTATGACAACTGTCATTTAGTGTCATTAGCTCAGTTTTGCAATTTTAAATGCAAAGATGAATACAATTACAGTCGTATGACCATTCATTCAAGTGTTAATAATAATTTTGGTATTTTGAAAAACATACTTTTATTGGTACTAATTTTGTAGGTTAGGTTGCCAAAATCAAAATATACTAAAACTAAACCTCAAATATGGACTTTTGTCATATACAGTTGAAGATAAAATTATTTGTGAAATTGTAATTTTTAAAAAATCAATATACATTTATCTTGTCATAGTGAATAAGTGTATGAATGTTTCTCAGTACTGGGTTGCAGTTCGAAGGGCACCCACCGCATAAAACATATGCTGGAATAGTTGGCGGTTAATAAAATTCACAAAAAGGCTGATAATTTTGACTTCAGCTGTATGTAATTTGCATATATTGTCATCTATGAGTCAATATGGGTCCTGTTGCACGCACACCTGTGGATAAGCGATGTTGATTTGCTCTGGTTTGTTTGCATCTTGCGTCCAGAGCTCATTGTCAGATCAGAGACAAGCATAAACACTGTTCTCCACCGAGGCCTGAACCTGCTGTCTGTCAGCATCTGTATCCTCAGCAGCGACGCACACATTCCCCTCAGCCTCCAGCCTGTTGCCAGATTTGGCGCGATTTAAGCCTCCCAGCTGTATTTTCCGCAGCCAAACGCAGCATATTACAGTTCTGAGCTCAAGTGTCCATTATCTCTAATTAGATGGAGCGTTCGGGTTTAGCAACGGACAGGCACTTTGAAAACGATGGTGTTGACCCTGATGCGCAATGACATTAGGAGGTCGTATTCGCTTCATAAGGTGAGTGGCATGTTTGTTATAGTGGCTTACAAACACAAACGCACTGTTTATATAAACCGCAGAACCTTTTAAAGATGCTTTTGGTTTGGGTGGTACGATATTGGAAAACCACTGACATTGCAATTATTTAAGTGATTTTACAGTAGACAAGTCCTAATTATTAGCATTCCTGAAATATATATATATATATATATATATATATATATATATATATATATATATATATATATATATATATATATATATATATATGTAATAAAAAATATGTATGTATATATATATATATATATATATATATATATATATATATATATATATATATATATATATATATATATATATATATATACATACATACATATTTTTTATACATATATATTTTATACATATATACACACACACACACACATATATATATATATATATATATATATATATATATATATATATATATATATATATTTTTTTTTTTTTTTTTTTTTTTTTTTTCCTCAAATGATGTTTAACAAAGCAAGGAATTCTTCACAGTATTTCACTTTAATAGTTTTTCTGCGGGAGAAAGTCTTATTTGTTTTATTTTGGCTAGAATGAAAGTAACACGCTGCATTTTCTCAACACTTTCAAATAGACACTTTCAACGTTACCACTACAAAACAGTGGACACGTTTCAAGGGGACCCTAAAACGTGACGGACCTGGCTATTTAGGTTATGGTTATTTAGGCCTATAAAATACAAAAGACAAGGAAAGAGACAGTGTTTTAAAACAGTGTTTTAAAGGTTTGCACTGATTTTATGAGATGAGTGAACCTCTCTGGGTGCCGGTCAGAGCACAAATATTATTAAAGGATGAGGAGTCAGGTGGTCGGATTAATGTACTGGATTGTATTAGCAGATTGTATGCCACAAATGTACAGGCAGTAGAGAAATTAGTCTGAAACACAGAACATATAATAAATATAATAAGTAACAGCATTTAATTGTGTATATGCACTTATACAGCAATTTTCCATATATACGTACATAAGGGATGGCCAAATATACACCAAATGTTCAGTCAAAATACTCAAAGGGAAATAAAGTTTAACATTATACACATTTAAACTAAACGCAATCATTTGACATAATGAACAGGGTCTCCATATATGGAATAGAGCATGTCACATCAAACAGTTCAGCATTTAAACAGTTTAACTGGCTTTAAATAATAAAACCACAGCAAAGAGCATTATCCGCAATGGCGGATAACATTACTACGATGTCAGAATAAAAGTCTCCTCACAAATAAGCCTTTGCAACAGCCGCCCCCAAAGATGAAAAGAGATGAAGTTGATGAAGAGATGAGAATCAGGAAGTTTTTTTTGGATGTTGTGTAAGTTATGTTTTGTTTTTGTCTTCTGGTGTTATTATTATGTGATTGTGATTAATTGTGGAATCCCCTTGAAAATGAGCGGGGACATCTCAAGAGGTTTGTCCCAATAAATAAATATCAATATCAAAATAAACAAACAAAAAAACTCACCTTTCAAAGATTACCTACAACTTCACTGAGCGCTAGGCTGCACCCAAAACTGCATACTACTCAGTAGGTCCTACAGTTGAGTTTGAATTTAAATTCATCCGTTAGAATGCTCTACACGGTATGATTTTGAGTAGTATGAATAGAACTCAGACACACTATATCGGTCATTTTGTCATGAACACGTGCATCGATTCACGCCCATTCATAAATTCTCTTAGGTGCATCATGGGATAGCGTAGCATCCTTCGGATACGCACTTCAGAATCTTGCCGGAAGTAGTAGGTCATCCAGGAACGTACTCATACTTTTTTTCTAATTTAATGAATTCAGACATACTACTCAGCTCACATACTGTTTTTAGAGTACTATATAGTATGGAAGTTTGTGAATCCGGATGCAGCCATAGTTATGGCACATCTGCATCTGTCACATATTTGGGTCCCCTTGAAACATTTTAATTGTATTCGGTTGTTTTTGCAAGTGTTGTGAGAAAATTCAACACGTTTTCGTAAATTGTTTGTGTGTTGAGAAAATGCAGCACACTTTATTAGTTTGTTTGTTGTGTGAGAAAATGCAGCACACTTTATTAGTTTGTTTGTGTTGTGAGAAAATGCAGCACACTTTATTAGTTTAATTGTGTTATGAGAAAATGCAGCACACTTTATTAGTTTAATTGTGTTATGAGAAAATGCAGCACACTTTATCAGTTTGTTTGTGTTGTGAGAAAATGCAGCACACTTTATTAGTTTAATTGTGTTATGAGAAAATGCAGCACACTTTATCAGTTTGTTTGTGTTGTGAGAAAATGCAGCACACTTTATCAGTTTGTTTGTGTTGTGAGAAAATGCAGCACACTTTATTAGTTTGTTTGTGTTGTGAGAAAATGCAGCACACTTTATTAGTTTAATTGTGTTATGAGAAAATGCAGCACACTTTATCAGTTTGTTTGTGTTGTGAGAAAATGCAGCACACTATTAGTTTGTTTGTGTTGTGAGAAAATGCAGCACACTATTAGTTTGTTTGTGTTGTGAGAAAATGCAGCACACTTTATTAGTTTAATTGTGTTATGAGAAAATGCAGCACACGTTATCAGTTTGTTTGTGTTGTGAGAAAATGCAGCACACTTTATCAGTTTGTTTGTGTTGTGAGAAAATGCAGCACACTTTATTAGTTTGTTTGTGTTGTGAGAAAATGCAGCACACTTTATTAGTTTGTTTGTGTTATGAGAAAATGCAGCACACTTTATTAGTTTAATTGTGTGTGAGAAAATGCAGCACACTTTATCAGTTTGTTTGTGTTGTGAGAAAATGCAGCACACTATTAGTTTGTTTGTGTTGTGAGAAAATGCAGCACACTATTAGTTTGTTTGTGTTGTGAGAAAATGCAGCATGTTTTATTCATTTATTTGTTTTGTGAGAAAATGCAGCATTTTATTAGTTTGTTTGTGTTGCGAGAAAATGCAGCACACGTTATTAGTTTGTTTGTGTTGTGAAAAAATGCAGCGTGTTTTATTAGTTTGTTTGTTTTGTGAGATAAGGCAGTGCGTTATCATAAATTGCGTTGTGAGAAAATGCAGCACGTTTTCATAAATTACATTGTGAGAAAATGCAGTACATTTTATTAATTTGTTTGGGTTGTGAGAAAATACAACTTGTTTAATTAGTTTGTTTGAGTTGAGAAAATGCAGCGCGATTTTGTAAATGAGTTGCATTGTGTGAAAATGCAGCGCATTTTATTTGTTTGCGTTGTGAGAAAATGCAGAGCATTTTATTAATTTGTTTGATTTGGGAGAAAATCCAGCGCATTTTGTAAATTGTTTGCTCTGTGTAAAAACTCAGCACACTTTTGAAAAATGTGTTTGCAAGGTGAGGATTTGCAACACGTGTGCTGTAAAACGGATGTAGATCATTTCCTGATTTGCTGGCGTTTTTGTAATCGCACGTGTTTTCTTAAATTGTAGCACATTAAGCTATCTTGGCCACCATCCATTTAAAGGTCACAATTATTAGCCCCTTTAAGCATTTTTTTTTCTCTGATTGTCAACAGAACCATCGTTGTACATTGATTTGCCAAACTTGCCTACTTAAACTAGTTAAGCCTTTAAATTACCCTTTTAACTAAATACTATGTACTGTCATCATGGCAAATATAAAACATATCAGTTATTAGATATAAGTTAATAAATGGTAACACTTTATTTTGTCGGTCATTAGCAGATCGCTTGTATGTCAGCTTATAGAAAAAAACAGCTGATTAACGTGACTTTGAAATGCTCCAGTGTCCCTGTATCTGTGGTTACACTCAGTAAACAGCAGTGAGTTCGGTGAACTGATGACCTTCACGACCAATCACAGTCATTTCTCTTGAGCACATGAACACCATGGCAAATCAATGCTGTTTAAGAATGTGCTGAACAGCGCTCAAATGTTCATGGAAAATAAACATTTTTAAAATGTCAGTATGGATTAGTACCGAATTCAGTATCATGACATAGAGCTGCAATCGGGCTTTAAAAATTAGTGCCGATGGGGCCCGAGCCCGACAGAATTCAGCCCGAGCCCGACAGGTACATTTTGATGTTTAAAAGCCCAAACCGGTTTACAGCCTGACATTATTCAAATGTGCACAGGTACACAGCTCTTTTGCCTTTTTTACAAGAACGAGTCATTTATATGTTTTAACATAATCTATTCGTAACTAACGTAGGCTATAGGCCACTTGGAAGTTGGAACAAAGAAATAAGATAAGTCCTCTGTAACATCGTAACATCTCAGCACTCTAAATAGGCCTATACATACACTTAGCCTTTAAATTGGCCAACACACCAATGAAAAGAAGTCTTGCTTAACAAATTAAATTAAAAAAATTATAAATGATGACGGGTATTTGGCAATAACAAAATTAAGATAAAGACTCCTCTGGATTTGTTTTGCCACTTCTCTTCACAATCTTTCATTAAGGCGACGGTGAAGCTGAATAATAAAATAATAGCCTAATGCCAACATTAGCCTGTATTCTCTGTCTACTTTAAGATTTTATGGTTTAATTCATATTTTTTAGAATTTAAAAATCCTGTACTCACCAAGATTAGGCTATGTGCTTTTCTGGAGGAACTTTATTTAATCCACTGGCTTTAGCGCAGTCCTGCCCTCAGGATGGTTCGTCCAGCAGCATCGAACACCCTTTCACTGCTGCTGCTAGAGGCCGAGATGCATAGTTTTGATCTGGCTAATTTTGCAAGTTTTGGGATTTTTTGTTCATCTTCTACCAGCCAGCTACATCTATTTTATTTTCCATGACAGCGTTTTCAATGTGGTAAATGACCTCATCTTTTTACCTGTCAACTAACTGTTTTGTGCTCTACCGTAATACGCAGTGTATGAGCGACCGCCGAAATACCTTGGCGGCTAGAGTGACCGTTCCTTCTGAACTTTTTTGACTTTTACAGGCCCGGATTGGCTAATCGGGAGGACCGGGAGAATTCCTGGTGGGCCGGTGCGTTTTTTGGCCGCGAGGGCCGTTGTTCCTAGCTCCAGAATCTGTTGCTCTCAGCAGTCACACTTTTTACATTAATTATTATTTTTTTACTTGACCACAGTCTTCTTATTAATTATTTTACCAAAGCTCTGCTCTTTTTCTTTTTAGCTATCACAGTTGTCGTGGTCCAGTGGTTAGCGCGTTAGGCTATGACACTGCGGACCCGGGTTTGATCCTCGTCTTTGTAGGTTTTTTATTTTTTTATTTTTATTGTTAAGGCATATAATACTGTTAGGGTTGTTGAACATTTGAAGTTCTAAAGCAGCTGTTTTCTCAAAAAATATGTGATAGTGTCATTAGAAACTGATTTGGAAATGACCTTATTCTAATATAGTCAGTCGTGAACTGAGGTGGGCCGGTCTGAGGCTTGAAACTCCAGGGCTGAAAAGGAGTCCCACTCCGGCCCTGGACTTTTCCATCATTATTTGTTTCACCTTTGCAGGGATGGATTTTAATGTTGTAACAAACGATTTGATTACTTTCTTGCGCTAATCGAAATGCATCACATGACTTTTCATTTACCTACTGTGCAAGCCAAGCCCGGCCCGACCCCATCTAAAATGATAAAAATCAAACCCAAGTCCCGTTGGGTTCAGGCAAAGATCTTTAGCTCTATCATGACAACCCTAATCTCAGCAAGCAATCCTTTTTTTGGATACAAACGCTTTTCAACATTAATTAATTTCAATCCCTTCAATTTTTTTTTCAATTGATTAATCAAATAAAAATACAGCTGT
>NC_133183.1:7330000-7412500 GCF_049306965.1 Danio rerio | reverse complement strand
GTGCACGCATGCTATTTATATCCCACCGAATAATTGGTTTTTACACCGGTGTTGTGCTTGAATCGATGATCAACAGGCTGTCTTTCTATCTGATTGGTTTCTATGTGATGCTCAGATGTTGTCCTGTTGGAGAGGCTCTGTGCAGCCGCGCACTGTATTGTGTCCTTGTGTGTGTGTGTGTGTGTGTGTGTGTGTGTGTGTGTGTGTGTCAGATTGAGATTTTAGGAATTACAGGAACATCCATAGTTCAGTGTGTGGGACTCGTATAATAACTCTGCTTTTCTTGAAGAGTGTCAGTTGCATCCTTAAAGAACAAAATTGATAGATGCATCCGATCAAATGATGCTGTCTTAGAGGAAAGCTGTGATTTACTGATTGATTTTTATATTTGCGGTCAATCATATTTCTTGGAGCTCAGAGGTCTTGTTTTTTTTTGTCTTCCCCTTTTTATTATGTATTTTGACTGGATGTCACCTTAATATAAGCCTTTAAAAAAAGTCATACTGTCATTTTTAGATAGCGCAGATGGTTTTTCCCCAATCATAAATAATCATAATCAGATCATAAATAACACCCCGCCTCCTCTCTTTTCACAGGGACCGCCCTGTGTGCCGTATGGAAAGTCATTCATTCAAAGTGTGACTTAATGAAATGAGAGGAAGTGTGTGTGTTTGTGTGTGTGAGTGAATGGGCTGCATCAATGCGATGCTTGTGTTCAGAATATGAGCATTGTCATCATTATGGGGTTTCTGGCTGTTCTGTGCAGATGATGTGCATTTCTGAGCCTCACAGGTGTATGTGCTGCTGCTCGCTCCACTCGGCCAGTTCACACTCATTCTGCTCACATTGCACATGCTGGAGGAAAGATTGAAAATAAAATAACATCAGACCTTCAGAGGAAATGTTGGGGTGCATGTCAGCATGAACAAAACATGAACACAGAATAACATCGGCTGTACATTTCACCAGAATGTTTTTAAGAAACGGGAAATGCTAAGAAAGATAAACACCATAAAGAATCTGGTATTTAGACTGATACTTGCACATATAATGTTATACATCCGGGCAGTATTTGTTGGATGGGATAGAAGTCATTTCAAAGAAAAAAGAACTAGACTAAAAACATGACATTGCATTTTCTTGTGGAATGCATTCCAGTCCTTTATTTACAACCTTATTATTTTGAAAGCACTCCATGGAAGAAAAAGCTATTTGAAGAAAGTGCATATGTTTCAGATTTTTTAAAACGTATTGTTACATACATAAATAAATAAATAAATAAAGACAGCACATACATAAAATCTTATTGCTGTATAACAGAAATGACAGTCATCATCTGTGGACAGAAATGTTTTTACACCTAATTTATTTGCAATACATCCAACAAATACTGCCCTGATGTATAAAGTTATACTTACAGTTATTAATATAAACAATGCATACATTTTAAAGCGGTTCTTAGGGTTTTTTTCACCTTTAATTGAGAAGACAGTGAAGGTTACAGACAGGAAAGTATTGGCCGAAGATGGGGAAGGGCTGGCAAAAGGACCTCTAGCCGGTAAACGAACTCTGGTCGCTGTGGTGCTATCTGCGCGCTTAACCACTAGGCTATTGGAGTTGACATGATGCATATATTTTCTATTACAGTAATTAGGTTTATTTATAGTACAATAGTGCTGAATAAAATGTAAATAAGCATACAATTCATTAAAAAGTATCCAGGGAAAAATTATACATATATATTTTTTTTTCGGTAAAACAACTTTTTAAAAAAAAAATAAATAAAATCACTCACCGGCCACATTATTAGGTACACCTTACTAGCACTGGGTTGAACCCAGTCTTCAGAACTTCCTTAATCCTTCGTGGCATGGATTCAACAAGGTACTGGAAACATTCCTCAGAGATTTTGCTCCATATTGACATGAAAGCATCACACAGCTGCTTCACATTTGTCTGCTGCGAATCTCCCGTTCCACCACATTCCAAAGGTGCTCATTTGGATTGGGCGCTGGTGACTGTGGAGGCCATTTGAGTGCAGTGAACTCATTGTCATGTTCAAGAACTCAGTCTGAGATGATTCGTGCTTTATGACATGTTAAATTATTCTGCTGGAAGTAGGACCATCAGAAGATGGTCACTGTGGTCATGAAGGGATGGACATGGTCAGCAACAACACTCAGGTAGGCTGTGGCATTGATTGACACAATGCTTAATTGGTACTAATGGGCCCAAAGTGTGCCAAGAAAATATCTCCCAAACCATTACACCGCCACCAGCCTGAACCATTGATACAAGGCAGGATGGATCCATGTTTTCATGTTGTTGATGCCAAATTGTAACGAGTGGTTATTTAGTGTTGCTGTTAAAACTGTTGCTTTTCTATCAGCTGGAACCAGCCTGGCCATTCTCCTCTGACCTCTGGCATCAACAAGGCATTTGCGCCCACAGAGCTGCTGCTCACTGGATATTTTCTCTTTTGCAGACCATTTTTTGTAAACCCTGGAGAAGGTTGTGTGAGAAAATTCTAGTAGATAAGCAGTTTCTGAAATACTCAGACCAGCCCGTCTGGCACAAACAACCAAGCAACGTTCAAAGTCACTTAAATCACCTTTTTTCCTTATTCTGATGTTCGGTTTGAACTGCAGCAGATCGTCTTGACTATATCTACATACCTAAATGCATTGAGTTGTTGCTATGTGATTTGCTGATTAGAAATTTGTGTCGACGCGTAGTTGGACAGGTGTACCTAATAAAGTGGCCCGGGATTTAAATTTTTTTTTATATATTTATTTTTTAAATAAAATAATGATTATTTATTTATATATTTATTTATCATTCTATATGCAAAACAATTTTTTCATGATCTATAATGTTTTTTTAAGTATTTAAATTCCGGGTGTATTATGAAAAAAAAAAATCTATTAAATATGTCATTAACATTTCTTGCTAGTCTATTATTTCTGTCTGTGGCATTAACTGCGCTGTGAATGCAGTGAGCGGAAGGGAAATGCATGTCGCAATATTTACCAGTAACATCAACATTGTCAGTAGCATGTATCTGTCACTCGGTTATGCTGATACTATTGTCCCACGCTGGTAAGCTAAAACAAGCTGTAAGGAAATATTATAATGGCCCAGCATGAAGAACAAGTACTTACTGTCATATTCCTGTTAAGTACCTTGGCGCTACAGAAAGGATAAGACCCTGAGCTAATTCCTCAAGTCTCCCTTCTGTCGCTCTCTCTGCCTGTCTGCCAATACCACATCACACTGAAGATGTCTGGACATGTCAACAGTTCATTATTAAAGGTCCCCTGAAGGGCCTTCAAATGCGCAGCTGTGTTTCGAAGACATTGAGGAGTTCCGCCCCTTTACAAAATAGCCAGTAGTGTTCTGTTCATATTTCACAGCTCCACCAGTTAGATGCTGTGACACAATTAGCATACTTTTCCTTTCTCAATACAGTATTTGAAAAATGAATTGGCGTGTACTAAATAATAATATGTTGAAAAGAGTATTCCAAAATTACCAGGGTGTTTAACTACTTTGTGATGCTCTGGGCTTATTTTTTAACAGCAGACAGTGCTCTAGGGTTAGCATTAAGCAACAGATGATGCTCTAGGGTTAGTTTTTAACAGCAGATGGCACTCTATGCTAGTTTTGAACAGCAGATGTCCCTCTAGGGTTACATTTTAAGAGCAAACGATTGTCTTGGCTAGTTTTTAACAGCGGGCAGTACTCTAGGCTTAGCTTTAAACAGCAGATGGTGCTCTAGTCTAGTTTTTAACATCAGATGGCACTCCAGGCTTAGTTTTTAACAGTAGATGGGGCTGTAGGCTTGGTTTTTAAGAGCAGACGTTGCTCTAGTGTTAGCTTTTAACAGCAGATGGCTTTCTAGGCTAGTTTTTAACACCAGATGGTGCCCCAGGTTTAGTTTTAACAGCAGACAGGGATCTAGGCTTGATTTTTAACAGCAGACGTTGCTCTAGGGTTAGCTTTAAACAACAAACAGTGCTCTAGGTTTAGCTTTTAACGGCAGATGGCGCTCTAGACTAGCTTTAAACAGCAGAGAGAGTTCTAGGGTAAGTTTTTAACAGCAGACAGGGCTCTAGGGTTAGTTTTTAACAGCAGATGGCACTCTATGCTAGTTTTTGACAGCAGACGGTCCTCTAGGGTTGGCTTTTAACAGCAGATGATGCCCTAGGTTACATTTTAAGAGCAGACGGTTGTCTTAGCTGGTTTTTAACAGCAGGCAGTACTCTAGGTTTAGCTTTAAACAGCAGATGTTGCTCTAGTCTAGTTTTTAACAACAGTCAGCACTCCAGGCTTAGTTTTTAACAGCAGTTGGGACTGTAGGCTTGGTTTTTAACAGCAGACGTTGCTCTAGGGTTAGCTTTAACCAACAGACAGTGCTCTAGGGTTAGCTTTTAACAGCAGATGGCGCTTTACACTAGCTTTAAAAAGCAGACAGTGCTCTAGGGTTAGCTATTAAGAGCAAATGGCGCTCTTTGCTATTTTTTAACATCAGACGGCCCTTTAGGGGTTAGCTTTTAACAGCAGATGGCGCTCTAGGCTACTTTTTAAGAGCAGGCGGTGCTCTATACTAGTTTTTAACAGCGGACGGCCCTCTAGGGTCAGCTTTTAACAGCAGATGATGCCCTAGGCTACTTTTTAACAGCAGGCGGTACTCTAGGTTTAGCTTTGAAGAGCAGATGGTGCTCTAGTCTAGTTTTTTAAAGCAGACAGTGCTTTAGTCTAGTTTTTAAAAGCAGACGATGCTTTAGGTTAGTTTTTATTAGTAGGCAGCCTTCTAGTCTTTTGACAGCAGAGTGTGGTCTATGCTAGTTTTTAACAGCAGATGGCCCTCTAAGGTTAGCTTTTAACGGCAGATTAAATTTTAAAAAGAGACAGTTTTCTTGGCTAGTTTTTAACAGCAGATGGTGATCTAGGCTTAGTTTTTAACAGCAGATGGTGCTCTAGGTTTAGTTTTTAACAGCAGTTGGCGCTCTAGGCTTAGTTTTTTAACAGCAGATGGAGCTATAAGCTTAGTTTTTAACAGAAGGTTGTGCACTAGGCTAGTTTTTAAGAGCAGATGGCGCTCTAGGCTAGTTCCCAGCAGCAGACAGTGCTTTAGGCTTGGTTTATAACAGCAAACAGTGCTCTAGGGTTGGCTTTAAACAACATGCTAGCTTTTAACAGCAGATGGCGCTCTAGACTAGATTTAAACAGCAGACTTTGCTCTATGGTTAGCTTTTGACAGCAGAGAGCTCTCTATGCTAGTCTTTAACAGTAGACGACCCTCTAGGGTTGGCCTTTAACAGCAGATGGTACCCTAGTCTAGTTTTTAAAAGCAGACGGTGCTCTAGGCTACTTTTTGATAGCAGACAGCACTCTAGGGTTAGTTTTAAACAGCAGATGGCGCTCTAGGCTTAGTTTTTACAGCAGATGGAGCTTTAGGTTTAGTTTTTAACAGAAAGTTGTGCACTAGGCTAGTTTTTAAGAGCAGATGGCGCTCTAAACTTAGTTTTTAACAGCTGGGGGTGCTCTAGGGTTAGCTTTAAACAAACCACGCTATAGGGTTAGCTTTTAACCACAAGTGAGTCTCTTGACTAGATTTTAACAGCAGACAGAACCTCTAGGCTCAGCTTTTAATAGTAGATGATGCCCTAGGTTACTTTTTTAAGAGGAGACGGCCCTCTCGGCTAGTTTTTAACAGTAGGCGGTACTCTATGGTTAGCTTTTGACAGCAGAGAGCTCTCTATGCTAGTTTTTAACAGTAGACAACCCTCTAGGGTTGGCCTTTAACAGCAGATGGTGTTCTAGTCTAGTTTTTAAAAGCAGACAGTGCTCTTGGCTACGTTTTGATAGCAGGCAGCACTCTAGGGTTAGTTTTAAACAGCAGATGGCGCTCTAGTCTAGTTTTTAAAAGCAAACTGTGCTATAGGGTTAGCTTTAAACAGAACTCTAGGCTTATTTTTGAATAGCAGACAATGCTCTAGGTTTCCTTTTAGCAGGAGATTGCTGTTTTTTAGCTATTTTTTAACAACTGATGGCGCTCTGTTGTTAAATTTAACACCACATCGCACTAGGTTCAGTTTTTAAATAGCAGACCATGTTTTAGGCAAGTTTTTATGAGCAAATGACACTCTAGACTAGTTTTTAACTGCAGATTGTGCACTAGGCTTGGTTTTAAAAGCAGATGGTGTGCTAGGCTAGTTTTTAACAGCAGAATGTGGCCTAAGCTGGTTTTTAACATCAAATGGTGCTCTATAGTTAGTCTTCAACAACATACAATGCTCTTGGCTAGTTTTTAAGGATAGATGACACTTTAGGCTAGTTTTTAAAAGCAGATGGTGCACTAGGCTAGTTTTTAACAGCAGAATGTGCCCTTAGCTGTTTTTTTAACATCAAATGGTGCTCTATAGTTAGTCTTTAACAGCATACAATGCTCGTTTTAAGGATAGCATTCAACTAACAGCATGCAATGCTAGTTTTTAAGGACAGATGACACTTTAGGCTAGTTTTTAAGAGCAGATGGTGCTCTAGACTAGTTTCTAAGAGCAGATGGAGCTCTAGACTAGTTTGTAATGGCAGATGGCGCTCTAGGCTGCCTTCGAATTTGATAAGAACTACCAGTATTATAAAAAGTTTTACAGGTTTACAGGTTTGGGTGAAGAGTTTTGAATGATTATTAGTTAACCAGATTTAATAATTTAATTTAATATATATATATATATATATATATATATATATATATATATATATATATATATATATATATATATATATATATATATATATATATATATATTTATATATATATATATGTGTGTGTGTGTGTGTGTGTGTGTGTATATATATATATATATATATATATATATATATATATATATATATATATATATATATATATAATATTATATATTAATATGTAATATTTCATATTGTCCACATTATGATTTTTATTTGCAGCAATTTGTGTTGACTTTTATAAGGACACATTTGGTCATTAACATTTTTATTTCTCTACATAAAATCATATCCGCAAACATTTTGCTACACAAAAGACCCAGAAATGGCAGATATATGGGCTACTACAGTACATGTCCAATGCAATTCTAAACAAAATGTGGAAAAGGATTGAATAGATGATT
Organism: Danio rerio; assembly: GCF_049306965.1. NCBI lineage: Eukaryota > Metazoa > Chordata > Actinopteri > Cypriniformes > Danionidae > Danio > Danio rerio. Next base: position 7,405,343 of record NC_133183.1, on the reverse strand, counting down.
GACAGGGCATGTAACTAAGCAACCGAAAAGTACATTAATGATTAAGTATTATATCCCAAAGCATGCCTACTCTCCTGTCAGAAGCACACACAAAAGTATGCTTTTTCCCACAAAAAGAGTACATATTTTAGGGTGTATTATAAGTGAGCAGACTGGGACATGGCAAGATTTGCTAAACTAAAGCGCATCAAACTCATGGCAGCCACAGTCTATAATAGCAGTGCAGAGCCTCAACTTTAAAATACAGCATTCAGTGTAATTCAATGGGTCAGATACAATTTGTGGTTCATGTCATTTCATGCATATGAGCCCCTTCATGCTACTGTGTCTGCAGATTGTGTGAGTGTGTGTGCGCTATATTGGTTTGTGTGATATTATTGCAAAACCAGACTTTATTCACACCAACAGAAAGCATGTTTACACTCTTTAAATCATTAAGAGCCTATTTGGTGTACTACGTGGCATTCACTTCAATGAAATGTATAATGGTGCGTGTGTAACAGACTTAGTTTTGAATTTCCCAGTGATATAGGCTATTCTGACTCTGTGTAGTTATTAGGGATGCAACAATTAGAGAGTTTGGTTGTGCGATAATAGTCTGAGGAATAATCACGACTATCACACTTATTATGCATTCATTCATTTCAAAACACTGCTAGTTTAGAAAAATCACATGACCAAATAATATGACACAAACAAAAATAATAAAAACAAAAAAACAAAAGTCCATTTCTCTTTAGACTTAAAAATAATTGAAAACATGTTGGCATTTAAAAAGTAATAATTTTACACTGAAAATAAATGTCAATAAAAAATAAAAAAAATAAAATAAAATCAAATTTAAATAAATAAATTTTAAGTAAATATTAATTAATTAATTAATTTTTAATAAATAAAATGAATTTAATTTAAAAAAAATAAAATTTAAATAAATTCATATAGAATAAAAAATTGTAATTAATTAATTACATGTAAATTAATTAAAATGAATGAAAATATATTTTAAAATAAATTACAAATTAATAAATAAATTTAAAAGTATTTTTAAATAAATTAAAATAAAAATAAAAATAAAAAAATAAAAATAAAAATCAATAAATAAATGAATAAATAAATAAGTAGTGTTTGTCTAATGTAAATCTAAGTTACATAATAGCTAAGTATTTTCCTTTTACAGTGAAGAAATATATTCAAAGGCTGCTGAAGCTTTTGATCAACTATTTAACAAAATTGTTTGGTATTTTTAATTTAGTATTTTTTTTTATTTTTTATTTCTTTTTCTCTGTTTTGGGCACTCGTGGCATTCTTTTAACTAGTTGGTGCATCTGGAAAGCACAAGTCCGTTGCTCCATATATGCAAACTCAGTTGGCATCACTTTAAGTTGCAACAGTTTTGTTCCATGCAGAAACACGGAGTTGAGAAAACTTCACGATCCCTAGTAGTTATGCCATCTATTTTCCTCTTCTGGTCAAGCCATATATTGTTGAGTGTACATGGATTTATTTTTTTATCTGCTATTGCTGTAGTTAAATTAATGAAAATAAGATCTGAATAAACATGATACGGCTTTAACTGATAATTTACACTATTGCAACAGTAAATGGTTTATATGTGTTCTTCCAGCCATTTTAGGTATTTTCATAAGAATAAAGTCGATTTATAATTCGGTGCTAACTGATATAGCATGTTATAATAGAAGCTATAAAATAATAAGCTAGATGCATTAACTCATTGTGATTTAACTATTACAGAAACAGATGTGCCATATCATATCTAGATAAATACGTCTAGATATCTATATCATATGTAGAAAGCTAGTACAATTTATGTATTTCTGACTAATTTGCATGTATTAACCTTGATATGATACACATTTGATCGATTAGTTATTTTATTTCACCAAAACTACACACATTGTACACTGTGAAAACAAACATTAAACTTCAGAAGTTAAAACTATTCAGTTTGAATTATGATGACGGGATTTTTTTAACACCATGTGACAACAGTGCCACTCCCACCTGCAGGTAGAAACCGGTACTGCTGAACAGCTGACTATTTAATTACATGACACAAACAATGCGTTAAGTGGAGCTTGTGATGTATGTGGTTAGCACTTACATAACAAAATACATTGTCATACAACCAATTTTTATGTAAGTGCAACATATTCCAAAAGATCAGGGACTTTTGACAATACATCAGTGGCTTAAAGCCCCAAAGCCCTTCCACAACACCCCCACCACTCCCCCACTGGAATGCCACTGATCTTTAGTATCAGCACACTAGTTTATAGATAACCTTAAGACTAAAATTTTCATACTGACACTCTTAAATTTTAATTTTGATTTGAGGAGGACTTTAAATGCCAAAGAGCTTTCCTTGGTAATAGAGACGGTGTCAAAACAGATAACCAGGGAGAGAGATTGAAACATGTCAGCCAATGAGAAACGGACGCAGGAATAGTGGTCTCTGTTTCCGGCATACTCTGTTCTGACCTGTGCTGTCTGGGGAAATTAAAATGGGGGTAATAGAAATATCATTAAGTTTGATAGGAGGAATAATGATAGTAAAAAAAAAGAGGCTGAGATGTGAAATCTCTTTTGTGGCTGCTGCATGCGAATGTGATGGGATTACTTCAGAGCTGTTCAATTTTGTGTCAGATTATCTTTGCTTGAGATTAGCACTGCTGTTTTGGGATTATGACTTTCTTGCTCGTGCAGAAACGAATCACAGATGGGATTAGCGCTGAAAAGTTGGCCACCGTTACGGTTATATAGTTTTTCCACCGAGCTCTGGTGATGTTGTGTGTACTTGAAATGCTTGTGGTTTATTGTATGCAGATGCAGTGACTTGAATTCCATTAGGAAGTAGGTAAAGATCTAATTCATCCTTGAAGAATGATGTTGCTTACTTGTAAACCAGAACAATTGTTTTCCAGGGGAAAAAAAAACATTCAACTAATAAATCTTTATTGACAGATCTGCTGTGAGCTACGGTATGAGGTCTAGAGGTTGACTGATATTGGATTTTGCCGATACAGATAGCTAGGTTGAACCGTACTTGCTGGTAACAAATTAATTAGCAACACTCAATGTACAACACTTCATGTGAAATAGGGCTGAACTTAATTGCATGCACACACACACACAAACCAATAAAAATTTTTTATAAATTAATTGAAGAGGTAAATCAAAGACATGAAAATGAAATCAAAACTTAAAATAGATTCCTTTTATTATTATTATTATTATTATTATTATTATTATTATTATTATTATTATTATTATTATTATTATTATTATTATTATTATTATGGCAGCACGGTGGCGAAGTGGGCTGTACAATCGCTTCACAGCAAGAAGGTCGCTGATTCGAGCCCCGGCTGGGTCAGTTGGCATTTCTGTGTGGAGTTTGCACGTTCTTCTCGTGTTCGCTAGGGTTTCCTCCCGGTGCTCCAGTTTCTCCCACAGTCCAAAATCATGTGGTGTAGGTGAATTGGGTAAGCTAAATTGTCTGTAGTGTATGAGTATAAAGAAGTGTGTATGGGTGTTTTCCAGTGATGGGTTGCAGCTGGAAGTGCATCCGCTGCATAAAACATGTGCTGGATAAGTTGACAGTTCATTCTGCTTTGGCCCCCCAGATTAATAAAGGGACTAAGCCGAAAGAAAATTCTTCTTCTTCTTCTTCTTCTTCTTTTTCTTCTTCTTCTTCTTCTTCTTCTTTAAAGAAAAAAATAATAATTTAATTAATAAATTAAATAAATAAATTTAAATTCAGGTGTAACACTTTTTAAAATAACTGTAGATTTAAAAAAAAAAAAAAAAAAAAAAAAAWATATATATATATATATATATATATATATATATATATACATATATATATATATATATATATATATATATATATATATATATATATATATATACACACATACATATACACATATATATATATATATATATATATATATATATATATATATGTATATATGTATATATATATATATATATATATATATATATATATATATATATATATATATATATATATATATATATATATTTTTTTTTTTTTTTAAATATATATATATATATATATCTGTGTCTGTGTGTAAATAAAAAAAAATTAAATTCTAAATATATGTGTAGATTTTTTTTTATAATAACAAAACAATGTCAAATTAGGGATTATGAATATAGACAGATATGTATATTTCAGTCATTTATAAAAATTGTTAACTGGAAAAATTATTATTTAGAAATAAATGCATTTATTTATTTATTTATTTATTAAATAAAAAGACTGATTGTTTCATGTATCTGCAAATCTGATACATCTGAGATACATAAACGCTTTGTAAATTATTTTGCTTCTATATGTCATCATTTTATTTTTAAAACAATTCTGTAATAGCAAAAATCTATGCAAAACAAACTTCACTACCCATGAAGCTGTACAGAAAATTGCACCAATCAGAGTCACCAAGTGCGTCAAGATATCTTTAACCCCATCCGCTCCCATGAAACGCCACAAATGACATGATCATGTCTCTACACTTTCAAAATGTGTGTATGTTTTGCAGTAAACTTTTGTTTCTGTGAATAAAACAAACAACTTGAAATAAATTATTACATACAATCACAGGCACTTTATTAGGTACACCTTACTAGTACCGGGAACTTAATCCTTAATTTTAATCCTTCGTGGCATAGATTCAACAAGATACTGGAAATATTCCTCAGAGATTTTGGTCCAAATTGACATGATAGCATCGCGCAGTTGTTGCAGATTTGTCGGCTGCACATCCATGATGTGAATCTCCCGTTCCACCACATCCCAAAGGTGCTCTATTGGATTGAGAGCTGGTGACTGTGGAGAACATTTGAGTACAGTGAACTCATTGTCATGTTCAAGAAACTAGTCTGAGATGATTAGATTGACATGGCGTGTTATCCTGCTGGAAGTAGCCATCAGAAGATGTGTACAATGTGGTCATAAATGGATGGACCTGGTCAGCAACAATACTTATTGGCTGTGGCATTGACACAGTGCTCAATTGGTACTGATGGGCCCAAGGTGTGCCAAGAAAATATTCTCCACACCATTACACCACTACCAGCCTGAACCATTGATACAAGGCAGGTTGGATCCATGAATTCATGTTGTTGATGCCAAATTCTGACCCTACCATCCGAGTGTCGCAACAGAAATCGATACTCATCACACCAGACAACTTTTTTCCAATCTTCTGTTGTCCAATTTTGGTGAGCCTGTGCAAATTATAGCCTCAGTTTCCTGTTCTTAGCTGACAGAAGTGGCACCTTGTGTGGTCTTTTGCTGCTGTAGCCCATCCATCTCAAGGTTGGATGTTGTTGTGCGTTCAGAGATGCTCTTCTGCAGACCTCAGTTGTAGCGTATTTAAGTTAATGTTGCCTTTCTATCAGCTGGAACCAGTCTGGCCATTCTCCTCTGACCTCTGGCATCAACAAGGAATTTGCTCCCACAGAACTGCCACTCACTGGATATATTCTCGTTTCCGGACCATTCTCTGTAAACCCTAAAGATGGGTAGATCAGCAGTTTCAGAAGTACTCAGACTAGCCCATGTGGCACAACAACCATGCCACATTTAAAGTCACTTAAATCACCTTTCTTTCCCCATTCTGATGTTCGGTTTGAACTGCAAAAGATTTTCTTGACTATATCTACATACCTAAATGCATTAAGTTGCTGCCATGTGATTGGCTGATTAGAAATTTGCACTAATAAACAGTTGGACAGGTGTATCTAATAAAGTGGCCGCTGAGTTTATTCATTAACCTTTAATTTTATTTAATTGTCACCTAAGTCTCTTTAAGGCAAGTTATTTCACTGATTGTTTCATGAATCTGCAAATCTGATACATCTGAGATACATCTCAGATACATTTCACATACATTTCAAAGAGATACATTTCACATCTTTGAAACGCCTCTCAGGCAGTATGCTCAGGCAGTCTGTTTAAATAGTTTGCCAAGCTTATGATTTCATGTTTGGAATCACCAATGAAACTAAACAACAACTATCTCTTCAATTTAATTTCTAAATGCTAGAATCACACAAAATCCACAGAAAGTCACATCTAGTTCAAGCCCCTCCCCCAGTGAATCTTCAGTCTATAGTGATCGCTGATTGGCTCCTGTACTAGAAGGCGGGGCTCTATTCCAATATTGATCGCTACACTTTTTCCCATTGAAAACAATGCGAGTGACATGTCTTGTGTACTCTATAGTCTTTGTTGTCACTTACAGTGCTTCAAGGGATTGTAATACTTTCCCTTATTGAATACAGATTTGAATGTCTATAAGAATGGTTGCGGACAACACAGTTGATTTGATCTTGGGAGAATTTGATTACACATGAGTTTGATTTTTGACATTGTATATTAAGACGTTGAGATATGCCAAAGGCATATATAAGATTACCGAGTCTTACATAGGATAACAAGCTGAGAGTTTAGAGTCTTTCTTTACTCTCTGTGTCATTGCTATGCTGTGTAGGAAAAACAATTGCGATAATAAAGGGATTTCATTTAGATATTTCTTTCCCGTGGGAATCTAGCATGCAGTTGGTGAGATTGCTTTTACCACAGAAAAAAAGGCTTTACAGAGACTGTGGTTGCGAGACCTGGATGTGGATGTGTTTTAATGTTGGTGGCATGATGAATGAGCTCTAAGATCAAGGGCTGGTTTACACGCACTGTTTGACTGCATCTTGGCTGCCGTTCCTTTATCGTGATGAATTGGATGCAGGAAGGTGGGGGAGGCCAAGATGCACTTATGTTATCATGCATATATGCAGCGGAAGACAAATTAAATGGAGGTTTTCAAGTTTGGGCTTTTTGTAAGTAAAGCATGACTCATGAGGGTGACTCCAGCCGTTACGCTGTGAGAGTTAATTAAAACTTAGAGAATTTGCATGCAAACCCTATTGGCTTGTACATTTGCTCCTTGTGTCCTTGCGTACCTTTGCATAACTTTATGTGATCTTGCCCAAGGTGGTGCTCTGTGTAGCTGGTTATATTGCAGAGGCTAAATTGATTTACCTGTCTCTCTTTTTCTAATTAGGCTGCTCTAAACCTCCCTGAGCAACACATGGACCATTTAAAAACCTAAAATGCTTTACATTAAAGTGAATAGTGTTTTGAGCGATCTATGAGGATTCTAATGTGAAAAAAAAAACACATTCCAAAACACTCACAACACCCCAGCAACCACATTCTAAAACACTCACAACACCATAGCAACCACATTCTAAAAGCACTCACAACACCATAACTACCACATTCTAAAAGCACTCACAACACCATAGCAACCACATTTTAAGAACACTCACAACATCCTAGTAACCACATTCTAAAATTATTCACAACACCCTAGCAACCACATTCTAAAAGCACTTACAACATCATAGCAACCACATTCTAAAAGCACTCTCAGCACCATAGCAACCACATTCTAAAACACTCACAACACCATAGCAACCACATTCTAAAAGCACTCACAACACCATAGCAACCACATTTTAAGAACACTCACAACATCCTAGTAACCACATTCTAAAATTATTCACAACACCCTAGCAACCACATTCTAAAAGCACTTACAACACCATAGCAACCACATTCTAAAAGCACTCTCAGCACCATAGCAACCACATTTTAAACAGCTCACAACACCATTGCAACCACATTTTAAAAGCACTCACAACACTATAGCAACCACATTTTAAAACACTCACAACACCATAGCAACCACATTTTAAAACACTCACAACACCATAGCAACCACATTCTAAAAACATTCACAGCACCATAGCAACCACATTTAAAAACACTCACAACATCCTAGCAACCACATTCTAAAAGTACTCACAACACCCTAGCAACCACATTCTAAAAGCACTCACAACACCATAGCAACGACATTCTAAAAGCACTCACAACACCATAGCAACCAAATTCTAAAAGCACTCACAACACCCTAGCAACCACATTCTAAAAGCACTCACAGCACCATAGCAACCACATTCTAAAAGCACTCACAACACCATAACAACCACATTCTAAAACACTCACAACACCATAACAACCACATTCTGAAAGCACTCACAACACCATAGCAACCACATTTTAAGAACACTCACAACATCCTAGTTACCACATTCTAAAATTATTCACAACACCCTAGCAACCACATTCTAAAAGCACTTACAACACCATAGCAACCACATTCTAAAAGCACTCTCAGCACCATAGCAACCACATTTTAAACAGCTCACAACACCATTGCAACCACATTTTAAAAGCACTCACAACACCATAGCAACCACATTCTAAAAGCACTCACAGCACCATAGCAACCACATTTAAAAACACTCACAACATCCTAGCAACCACATTCTAAAAGTACTCACAACACCCTAGCAACCACATTCTAAAAGTACTCACAACACCCTAGCAACCACATTCTAAAAGCACTCACAACACCATAGCAACCACATTCTAAAAGCACTCACAACACCATAGCAACCAAATTTTAAAAGCACTCACAACACCCTAGCAACCACATTCTAAAAGCACTCACAACACCCCAGCAACCACATTCTAAAAGCACTCACAACACCATAGCAACCACATTCTAAAACACTCACAACACCATAGCAACCACATTCTAAAAGCACTCACAACACCATAGCAACCACATTTTAAGAACACTCACAACATCCTAGTAACCACATTCTAAAATTATTCACAACACCCTAGCAACCACATTCTAAAAGCACTTACAACACCATAGCAACCACATTCTAAAAGCACTCTCAGCACCATAGCAACCACATTTTAAACAGCTCACAACACCATTGCAACCACATTTTAAAAGCACTCACAACACCATAGCAACCACATTTTAAAACACTCACAACACCATAGCAACCACATTCTAAAAGCACTCACAACACCATAGCAACCACATTCTAAAAGCACTCACAACACCATAGCAACCACATTCTAAAAGCACTCACAACACCATAGAAACCACGTTCTAAAGCACTCACAACACCCTAGCAAGCACATTCTAAAAACGACCAGGACATCATTGCGACAACCTCCAGTACAGTAACAACATTTTGAAAACACCATAACGACCCCATAGAAATGCCCTGGCAACCACGAGCAGCGCAACAATCTTTGTTGGCTTGTTTGTACTTTTCTTTCTTATTTTTCTTGAGACAGTTGTTTTAGTTTAGTAAGTTTGCGTATCTGTTTTTATTTCACAGTGTGAACTACAATCACCGTCACCGGCCACTTTATTAGGTACACCTGGTCCAACTGCTCGTTAACGCAAATTTCAACTGGCAGCAACTCAATGCATTTAGGCCTGTAGACATGGTCAAGACGATCTGCCGCAGTTCAAACCGAGCATCAGAATAGGGACGAAAGGTGATTTAAGTGACTTTGACCGTGGCATGGTTGTTAGACAGGCTGATCTGAGTATTTCAGAAACTGCAGCTCTACTAGGTTTTTTACGCAGAACCATCACTAGGGTTTACAGAGAATGGTCCAAAAAAGAGAAATATCCAGTGAGCAGCAGTTCTGTGGGCACAAATGCCTTGTTTATGCCAGAGTGTCGCATCATAGATGTGCAGCCGACAAATCTGCAGCAACTGTGTGATGCTGCCATGTCAATATGGACCACAATCTCTGTGGAATATTTCAAGTACTTTGTTGAATCTATTCCATGAAGGATTAAGGCAGTTCTGAAAGCAAAAGAGGGTCCAACCCAGTACTAATAAGGTGTACCTAATAAAGTGGCCAGTGAGTGTAGGACTAGAGAAGGACATCTGGCAGTAAAGCTACTAATAGGGTTCTGTTATGAACATACTGCAGTGCCTCCCTCATGTAGTTTTCACTTAAGCGGGCTTCTCTGGTATATTAACATCCGCCCAAATATATTTGCTGGTGAAACATAATACTATTATCATCTTTTTACACTTTTTTTTTTTTTGTATCAGCATACGAAAAGCCAAACATTCGCGATTGATTAATCAGTGGAAACTCTAGTCTTGCTCCAGTGGAAACTCTTCTCTTGCTCTGCTAGTTTTCTACTGCTGTTCATCAGCACTCACATAGACAATCTCATGTGCTATGCCGACCCGCAGAGATGCGCCTTTTGTGGCAAAATGCTTTGGGTCGTAGTTTTAGAATCTCCTAAAATTTCCAGGATTTGGGTTTTACATTGGTTTTTTTAGGTTGCCGTTATTTGCATTACCTTTTCGCATCTGACTGCGCATGCACAGTCGCGAGAGAAACATTACATTATTATTTATTAAACAACTCAGATAAACTTTACTATAAACTCGGAGAAAACTAAATATAATGGCTGCAAAATATCTGTACACCATTAAAAATGGCAATCAACTAATTTGCCTTATTTAAATCTACACTTTTTATTTTTGTAATGATTATATATATATATATATATATATATATATATATATATATATATATATATATATAATATATATATATATATATATATATATATATATATATATATATATATATATATATATATATATATATATATAATATATATAATATATATATATATATATATATATATATATATAATATATATAATATATATATATATATATATATATATATATATATATATATATATATATATATATATATATATATATGTATGTATATAGCAATATTGTGTATTTTTTGTGTTATTTGTTTCTCATTTGCTGTATATTTTATTGATTTAATCATGTTAATATATTATATGCTTTATATATAACTAAAATGCTTTGGTAATACTGTAAATGTCATGCCAATAAAGCAACTTTAGAGAGAGAGAGAGCAGCTTTTACCTGTCAACAAGGCTACTAAACATAAAAGTATGACAAATAGTGGATTTATTTTATTTCAACAGCCTTTTTTTTTATAACTTTAGCCCATTAAAAAGAAAAGGTGTATAACAATGTCATAATAAATAATAATATAGTGAAAAATAACATTATTTATTGGTGTGCAAAAGGTGTGCTTCAATCCAGCTACCAATTCGATTCAATTCAGCTTTATTTGTATAGCTCTTTTACAATGTATATTGTGTCAAAGCAGCTTCACATAAATGGCCATACCACAGGAACGGACTGGCCATCTGGCAATTTTGGAAACTGCCAGAAGGGCCGGACCATTTTTTAAATGTGGGCCGCTCATTTTTATTTATTTATTTTTTTTTATGTGTATTGTTTTTACATGCAGGCAGCTTTTATCTATTGCTAGATGTGATATTATGATGATGAGGATAATAATAATAGTAATAATAATAATAAAAAAATAATAATAATAAATGTTAAGCATTTGGCCCAATCGGCGATGGCTGCCTGATTTCGTGCAGCAAGAGACTCTACATTAGGTCATAATTATTAATATTTATTCATTAGGTCACCTATAATTGTTTAATAAGCACCTTATTATTCAAAAGAATAATGAGGCATAGCCTAGCATAAGCAGTGATCCAAATAAGTGAGAGAGTTAAAAGGGTTGAGAAGATGTAGCATCAGACAATTTGTACAATGCCAACTTAGATACAAGAAGCCGACATATAGACAGTGGCAATAAATGACCTGCAGAGACACTGCAGAGAATGACATATATAGTGATTTGTGAATAAAATTATGCTGAAGTGTTGCTAGTGCTGCATGTCCATTTGTGTGTAAAGGTGTGTGCACATTCACAGGTTACTCCTAATATAAGTTATAGCAGACAAACGGTATTAACAGACAGCCAACGGACTCGACAAGATGCACAGATTATTTTTTATTTAGTGTTTACATATGTATAAATTTGATATAAACAGGTTGTTTTTGTTTCAGTCACATACATCAAGGGCCCTATCATACACCCGGCGCAGTGTGGCGCAAGGCGTGGCGCAGTAGTCTTTTGGTAATTTAAGCTTGGCGCAAGAGTTGTTTTGAGGCGTTGCGCTACGCTGTTTAAATAGCAAATGCATTAGCGCTCATTTGTGGCTCATTAGGCGTTCTGAGGCGGACCGCTGGCGCGTTGCTATTTTGAGAAACTATAATAGATTTTTCATTAGACCAAAACTAACCCGGTCTAAACTGCGGCGCAGAGTTGCGCCTCGCTCACGCACTGCTTAATACGCACAAGAGAGCAATAGGCAAATATCTTTACATATGAAAAAATTTAAATATTAAGGATATATATAGGATATAATAAGAATAGATATAGAATATAAATATAAAGGATTAAAATATTACAAAACATATTATTTTCTAGCCTACATAAATATGAAAAATCACTGCTTTTATGTCTTCTTCATCTCGGGAGGCTTTTTCAGTTCATTCATAACAATTTGCTTTTGTATAATGTTATTATTATTATTAGCAGTATTATTTATTATATCCATATGTATATTTTTTTATTAAAAACAAGCTTAGATTTGCCCACCTGTTTTAGACCATATGGGGCACAGCATGTGTTTTAGGATATAACACATTTTGCTATTATTATTCATTTGAATATTAGAACTGAATTTAGAAATAGTTTTGAAACGAATATTTGCACTTAACAAACAAAAGTATTTATTTATAGACTAATTGATGTCTGTGCGTAAAGGTTTCCCTATCCAAGAGCGAAAGTGAAAGGGATCCATTATCCTCATTCTCACGCAGTAGATGCTCTGTTTAACGGTTTTCTGTTAAAAAAAAACTATCAACTGTTAACTGTTTGCTAGTGAAATGCTCATTTTTTCCACTTAGACTTACTTTGCGTCCTGTAATGCTCTCTTGGCGCGACGCAGCTGACTCTTAAAGGGAATGGTAGATGAGACTGTAATTGGTTTATTCTTAAAACACACCTATAACTCATTAAGAAAATAAACTCAACCCTTTTAGACCATGCGCCGAAGCGCAAGGCAGATTTCCCGTCCTTAAATTAGCAAAAACGCGTCCTGACACGCCCTGAAAGCATTTGCGCCCTGCGTTTTGCGCTTTGCGCATGGACCGTCAAAATAGAGCCCCAAATGTTTAAATATCTATTACGTATAGTACTGCTATTATTTCACCATCTGTACACCAGAAGTAGTGAATGTGTGGTACTGTGGGTGGGGCTGTTGTGGTAGTGGGCTAGTGTGGCTACATTGCCAGGGCTGAATTTTTGTCCCAGTCCGCCCCTGAGCTACCACCTCAAGTATATTTCAAACCTGTGGGAAGCACTGTACTGTGTTTTTACTATAGCACTTTAAAATATACAGCAACATAGACAGTTACTTAAAATACGTAAATAGGCCTTAAGCTACACAATAAACATGACTTATTTGTGCTATAACTCGAGACTCCTCAAAAGAAGATTAGGGACTGTGTTTTTCTCTCATTATTTCAAATGAATTCAAAGGCAATTTGTAATGCCACACTGAACTGATTGTCCTGTAGATAACAGGTTGTTCGGCCAGCCTACGCTCTGTCTTCAAGACTATTAGATTAGCCCGTTTCATTCAATTGACCTACACAAAATGTTTCGATTAGATCTGAATCTGGAGGCTAGTAAACAGTGGTCAGACCGGAGGATTCAAACGCATTGCTGCTCACCATTGAGCATTTATACGATCACTTTTATATGTACTCAATAGTTGTAATATGATTAAAGGATCAGATGGTAAGCCTTTTGTGTTGGCCACTCAAGATAAACCAATAATTTCCGGTTTTTGCTCCGAGAGCAGGAGAGAAAGGACTGTTATCAACTTTGGCACACCCTTAGCTTCATTTTTGCCCAAACTGAAGAACAATCAGATAACAAAGCATAAAGAGACACTGAGCCAGCCAACGGGGGGAAAGGAAATGTTCATTGTCCTTCATCGATTGGCAAAGATGTTGTCATTTATTTCAAATCTTCTCTCTTAAAATAGTCATTTATTTACACTGTGAAACCCATATTTCTTCCAGGCAGCACAGAAAGGGAAAGGCTGGGTTTTCCGTGCAATTACAGTAACGCTTTCAAGCTCCAAAAAGAGCGCAAAAGCACCGTAAACGTATCACAAAAATAGTCTGACTCATGCACTGTATTCTGATTCATCAGATAGCTTTGTAATGAAAAGACCTAGATTTACATCATTATTCACTAATTATCTTCTTCTCTAGTGAGCTGTTAACCTCCGTGACCGGCTCATTGAGTGAGTTAGTTGAGCCGGAGAACCACATCAGTTTAATTTGTGAATGAATCATTTCGAATCGCAAATTATTCAGTTGTGAACTGGATTAAATGATTCATCAGATTTTTAAAAAAGTTGACTCATGAATCATAACATCTCATCACTACTTGTCATCAGCACACCAAAGATAGGGAGAATTTTCAGTAAAGGGAATGTGACCATGTATATTTTTCACCCAGCTGGAGTGCTTTAAGATTTTGGATACTGCACAAGGATTTAGGGCTTTTATCATGAAGCAATGCACATTTGATTCTACCCTTATTCATTTAGAGAACAAAACAATCACAAGGACATGCAGGCCCAATCTATCTCTCTCTCTCTCTTCAATGTTGCTGTCTTGCTTTTGTTTCTATCTTCTTTCTTGGTTGACACAGTAATCTTTGAATATATTTATTTGTGTACATTTGAAGTCAGAATTATTAGCCCCCTGTATTAACCCCCCCCCCCCACCCACCCACCACCACACCCCCGTAAAAATTTTCCCTCAATTTCTGTTTCTGTTCTGTTTTCTTATTTTATTGGTAGGTTAATTAGGTATACTAGGCAGGTTAGGGTAATTAGGCAAGTTAATGCATAATGATGGTTTGTTCTGTAGACTATTAAAAATATATAGCTTAAAAGGGGTAATAATTTTGTACTTAAAATGTTAAATAAAAAAAAAATAAATAAAACTGCTTTTATTCTAGCCGAAATTAAACAAATAAGACTTTCTCCAGAAGAAAAAATATTATCAGACATACTGTGAAAATTTCCTTGCTCTGTTAAACATCATTTGGGAAAAATTTAAAAAGGAAAAAAAAATCTAAGCGGGGCTAATAATTCAGACTTCAACTGTATATTGTGTGATAATGTCATACTGTTGACCATGAGCAGAGGAGACGCGATCTGTTATTTTAACAGTCTGGATTCTCTACCACACAGGCAGTGTAATTATGATTATTGAGGAAACCTTTAGGGGAAGTACTGTTTTTCTGCATTATTTTAATAAAAAAACAAGTCAAGTTACTCTTGAGTGTCTTGCTTTTTTGGTTGCCACAAAATGAATGTGTATATTTGCTTTCGTTTGTAATTAAAGTACATGAAATAAGCAAGGAAAATCAATTGAGCCTGACATAATTTTAAGAACGCCAAATGCTCCGCTACAAGGGCCATTTGCATAATAATCTCATTATTGCCAAACGAAAAAGAAGGTAAATAAAATTCCCACTTGAAGCAGCACATAAATTCATACTTATACAGTTGAAGTCAGAATTATTAGCGCCCCTGAATTATTAGGCCCCCTGTTTATTTTACCCCCAATTTCTTTTGAACAAAAATAAGCTTTTTTCAGCACATTTCTAAACATAATAGTTTTAATAACTCATTTCTAATAACTGATTTTTTTTAACCTTGTCATGATGACAGTACATAATATTTGACTAGATATTTTTTAAGACACTTCTATACAGCTTAAAGTGACATTTAAAGGCTTATCTAGACTAATAAGGTTAACTAGGCAGGTTAGGGTAATTAGGCAAGTTATTGTATAACAGTAGTTTGCTCTGTAGACCGTTGAAAAAAAAAAAAAAGCTTAAAGGGGCTAATTATTTTGAACTTAAAATGGTTCATAAAAATAAAAACTGCTTTTATCCTAGCCGGAATAAAACAAGACTTTCTCTTGAAGAAAAAAATATTATCTGACATACTGTGAAAATGTCCTTTTTCCTTCTGTTAAACATCATTTGGAAAATATTTAAAAAAGAAAAATAAAATCAAAGAGGGGCTAATAATTCTGACTTCAACTGTATATACAAAATATTATTCTGTGAAGATTTACTATATACTCTGATGCAAAATGAGACTAATTATGTATTAACTAATCTTTGCAAGGAAGTAATCATCAGTTAACTGTAATGCCAAACAAGGAGGAGTACTGACCAAATTATGGCTCATCCTTTCTTTCTTTTTGTGTTTAATGCAGGGTCCCTGGTGAGATCCCGTTGGCTGATGATCCCCCTGCTCGTGCAGGCCTGGCTCTTGGCATCCCAAGGCAGAGTCCGAGAGAAACCATGTCCCCGAAGCTGCCGCTGCGATGGCAAAATAGTATATTGTGAGTCAAATGCCTTCCGCGATGTGCCAAAGAACGTTTCCATTGGATGCCAGGGACTTTCTCTGCGGTACAACAGCTTGGTGAACCTCAGGGCTGGTCAGTTTGCCAGCCTCAGCCAGTTAGTCTGGCTGTACCTTGACCACAACTACATCAGTGGAGTGGACAAACAAGCCTTTCAGGGTGTTCGAAGACTAAAGGAGTTGATTCTCAGCTCCAACAAGATCACTCATTTGGAAAACAGCACGTTCCATTCGATTCCCAACCTACGCAACCTGGACCTCTCCTACAACAAACTTCAAATCCTGCAGCCAAATCAATTTCAAGGCTTGCGCAAACTGTTGAGTCTCCACATCAGATCAAACTCCCTCAAGACGGTTCCTATGCGAGTGTTTCAGGATTGTCGAAATCTGGAGTTCCTTGATTTGGGGTATAATAGACTGCGAAGTCTAACTCGTAATGCATTTGCGGGGCTTCTCAAACTGACCGAGTTACACTTGGAGCACAACCAATTCTCAAAGATCAATTTTTCTCATTTCCCAAGGCTGAACAACCTCCGTGCTTTGTATCTGCAATGGAATCGGATAAAGTCGATAACCCAGGGAATTACATGGACCTGGACCTCTTTGCAAAAGCTGGATCTCTCCGGGAATGACCTGCAGGTGTTGGATTCGAGCATCTTCCAGTGTCTCCCTAACTTGCAGACCCTTAATCTGGACTCTAATAAATTAAGCAACGTGTCTCAAGAGGCCATCTCGGCTTGGATCTCGCTTACTACCATCAGTCTTGCAGGGAACATTTGGGAATGCAACCCCAGCTTATGCCCTCTTGTAGCTTGGCTGAGGAACTTCAAGGGGAACAAAGAGACCACCATGATTTGTGCAGGACCGAAGGAGATTCAGGGTGAGAAAGTTATAGAGGCCATTGACACGCATGGAATTTGCAAGACAACCCCAACCCCTTATCTGACGATGTCCTCTACTGTAAGTTCCCCATCCAAAGCCAAACGTTTCCCCCTGCCCACTATGTTCAGAGTAAATGAGAAAATAACTCGGAACAATGCTGTTGCACCGTCTCCGACGGCAGCATCCCCACCTGTCCCTGAGCAGGACTTTGAGCATGTTTCATTCCACAAGATAATAGCCGGCAGTGTCGCCCTCTTCTTATCCGTGGCCATGATCTTGCTAGTGATCTATGTCTCCTGGAAGCGTTATCCCAGCAGCATGAAGCAACTGCAGCAGCATTCCATGGTGCGAAAACGCCGGAAAAAGGCACGGGAGACAGAGCGCACCCTCAGCTCTCCGCTTCAGGAATATTATGTGGACTACAAACCCACAAACTCAGAAACCATGGACGTACTGGTCAATGGGACAGGACCCTGTACCTACACCATCTCCGGCTCCCGAGAATGTGAGGTATGATCCGTCGCCCTCCTAAAATCCATTACCACTGCGGGGAATAAGAGGTAAATGTCCAGTCTATGTGAGTGAGGCAAAAAGTGTGTTGTCTCCCCCCTTTTTTTCCGCTGCTAGCTGTTCCCCTGATGGGTAGGAAACATGGGTCAGTGCATGGCAACTTGAGTCATATGTTCTCAGTCTTGTAATCAAAGTTTTGCTTACTTCTTTAACATCAGATATACAGTAGTAAGATAAACCTTCCTCGAGCCAAAAACACCTGCTCATGTTTGTATCGACTGATTTGGGGAATGTCTATTCTTTTATTCTTACAAATAACGTTCAGTTTCACATACTGGGTCAAGTCTCAGTGCATTGCTCCTTTCCTATCCTCTGTGTGTTTTTGCATTATCAACAACATGCAACACCCCGAGCAAAGGGCCGTTGAGTCAGATAAATTGCGACTGCTTGTTTAAAGGAGAAAGGAGACTGACGAAATGTAAGAACAAATATATTGGTCTGGTTCCAAGATAAATATTTGCCTCATTTTGGTTTCAAGGTAGCAGTGACCTGATTATTGAGAGGTTGAAGAGACTTTCCTTAATCATGCAATTTGTCGAACAATTCATTAGTTCAGGACTTAATTAAAGGTACACATTGCTGATCCTTATATCCTAATCCCACCACATGGCTACTTATGGCTGCTTGACATTTGTTGAGCAATTGCATGAAATAATTTATTCAGTGGCATAGGTTCTCCCCGTGAAATATGATAAGGCACAGGTCCAGGCATAGAGGAGCTTGAGAAAATAAACGTAAAGCCTTTTGCTGTGAAACAGCTACTCGGGGGAGTCAGAGTACATACACAATACAAAGTACATTTCTTTTCGAGCCCTAGAGCAGCAAAAGCAAAGGCAATCTTCATAGTGGAAATAGATTCAGTGTCTGCAGGTCTAATTATAAACGGCTCTCCGCAAAGGTCATCTTAAGGATCATCACCATCATGGAAATGTTAGAACAAGGGTGAGATCTGTAGGGCATCTAACTTATGGGACTGCCATCATGTCCACTTGTTTTGTTGATTCAGTGGATTGTAGGTAAATCTTTGTGGTGGTTGTGGATATTTCCCATTGAAAGTAATGAACATCCCAAGGGATCCATTTCAGAAGCTCGAAAATATGATAAAGCTAGTGTCCTTGAAAGAAGTTATAATGGCAACTACATCCTGGGAAACAAGGTTAGATTAAATAATTGTTAGGGCGAATTAATGAAGTTCGCCAACGAATGTAAAGCAGAAGTGTATGACTAAGAGGCTTTATTTGTTTTGCCTTCACAGTGATAGAAGTAAAAGGTGATATTTCATTTTAGTGCTTTATTGTGAAATGTACACGAGGGGCTGTGCTTTTCCACTTGTGTATCGTTGCCGTGTTGATTCATTCGCTTTATGGTCTTGTTGTTGTTAGCATCCATCATGTCCTTTGCCCCTTTTGTTGCTCCTGTTGATGTGTTTTTCAGCCTTTTGACAAGTGTGAATATGTTTTTTTTTTATCCGTAAATGGAAACTGTACAACTGAACCCTGCATTTAAACAACTCATAACGCTAATGTGAAACACAGTGATATTGGGTGATTTATGTGCTTGACTAAGCATTTCTACTACTACAGTATAAAACCAAAGGTTAAGCATATTGCTAATGCACAACATATGTTAGGATACAGATAATTATGCATCTTTTAATGTAGAGTACAGCACATAACAAAATATATCCAGTTTTAAGGGGTATTTTGATATAAAATGCACCAGAAAATGTGTCAAATTCATTATAAACTTGTTTTATAGACAACATTGTTTGAGATGTAAGCTTTTGTAAAGTCTAAAAAGCAGTAACAGGCACACGTTTAGTATATCGGCTATTTTTATCTCTTTGTAATTACAATTTGAGATACTATATGGAAATTTGTTTTTCATTAAAGGGACAGTTCATCCCAAAAAAAAAGTTCTGTCATTTTTTACCCTCCCTTTACTTGTTCCAAACCATTTTTTCTTCCCGTTGAAACATAATAAGTTATACCGAATAATGTTGAAACCTGTAACAAGTAACCTCCATAGTATTTGTTGGTTACTAGTTTCCACCATCCTTCAATATAGTTTATTCTGTGTTCAACAATATATTAAAAAACCCTCAAACTGGTATGAAACAAGTAAACATCAGGTAAATGATGACATAATTTTAATTTTTGTATGACCTACTCCTTTAATATGGAATATTTGGTTGCGTTCTTGTACTCTGGAACTTTAAATAAAGGGTTTTATAGTCTGCATTTAAACAACCCATAACGTTAATGTGCAACACAGTTGTAAATGCACTAGAAAATGTGTGAAAAACACTATAAACTTTTTTTTTTTGTTAACAACATTGTTTGAGATATAAGCTTTTATGAAATCCAAAAGCACTGACAGGCACACATAGGTTTAATGTTTAGTAAATCTGTCTGAGTTCTGCTATTTTTATCTCTTTTTAACTACAATTTAAGATTCTATAATAACTATATGTGCATTTGTTTGTCCTTAAAGGGATAGTTCACTTAGAAAATTTAATTCTCTCATCATTTACACTCCCTTTACTTGTTCTAAACCATTTATTTTTCTTCCATTTGAACACTAAATAAGTTATACTGAACAATGTTGGAAACCTGTAACCTCTATAGTATTTGTTGGTGACCGGTTTCCACAATCCTTCAATATAACTAATTCTGTGTTCAACAGTACAAAAAAAAAAAAAAAAAAAAAAAAAAACTCAAACTGGTATGAAACAAGTCAACATCAAGTAAATGATGACATAATTTTTTATATGACTTACTCCTTTAATATGGAATATTTGGTTGCGGTCTTGTACTCTGGAACCTTAAATACAGGGTTGTATAGCCTGCATTTAAACAACCCATAACACTAATGTGCAACACAATGGTATTGGGTGAGTTATGTTGTTGACTTCTTGTAAAGTATGCAGTTTTACTACTACTACTACAATATGAACCCAAAGGTTAAGCATATTAAATGCACAATATAAATTAGGATACAGATAATAATGTATTTTTCAGCTAAAACCAGATCTGAATGTAGAGTATAGAACATAACAGAAGTGATCTAATTGTAGGGGGTGTTTTGGTGTAAAATGCACTAGAAAATGTTTTTATTGACAGCATTGTTTGAGATATACGCTTTTATGAAATCCAAAAGCACTTTCAGGCACACATAGGCTTTATGTTTAGTAAATCGGTCTGAGTTCTGATATTTTTATCTCTTGTAACTACAATTTAAGATTCTATAATATGCATTTGTTTGTCCTTAAAAGGATAGTTTACTCAGAAAATGTAATTCTCTCATCATTTACACTCCCTTGTTCCAAACCATTTATTTTTCTTCCTTTTGAACACAAAATAAGTTATACTGAACAATGTTGGAATACTGTAACCTCTATAGTATTTGTTGGTTACCGGTTTCCACCATCCTTCAATATAACTAATTCTGTGTTCAACAGTACAAAAAAAAAAAAAAAACTCAAACTGGTATGAAACAAGTAAACATCAAGTAAATAATGACATAATTTTCATTTTTGTGTGACCTACTCCTTTAATATGGAATATTTGGTTGCGGTCTTGTACTCTTTAGTAAATCGAGTTTTGCTATTTATATCTCTTTGTAACTACAATTTGAGATTCTATAATGTGCATTTGTTTTTCCTTAAAAGGATAGTTTACCCAGAAAATGTAATTGTCTCGTCATTTTCACTCCATTTACTTGTTCCAAACCATTTATTTTTCTTCCTTTTGAACATAAAATAAGTTAAACTGAACAATGTTGGAAACCAGTAACCTCTATAGTATTTGTTGGTTACCGGTTTCCACCATTCTTAAGATATAACTTATTTTGTGTTCAACAGTACAAAAAAAACAAAAACCCTCAAACTGGTATGAAACAAGTAAACATCAAGTAAATAATGACATAATTTTCATTTTTGTGTGACCTACTCCTTTAATATGGAATATTTGCTTGCGGTCTTACTCTGGAACCTTACAGGGTTGTATAGCCTGCATTTAAACAGCCCATAACTGTGGGTTAAATATGTTGTTGACCTCTTCTGAAGTATGCAGTTTTACTACTACTACTATAATATGAACCCAAAGGTTAAGCATATTAAATGCATAGTATAAATTAGGATACAGATAATAATGTATTTTTTCAGCTAAAATCAGATCTGAATGTAGAGTATAGCACATAACAGAAATTATCTAATTGTAGGTGGTGTTTTGGTGTAAATGCACTAGAAAATGTGTGAAATACACTATAAACTTGTTTTTATTGACAGCATTGTTTGAGATATAAGCTTTTATGAAGTCCAAAAGCACTGACAGGCACACATAGGCTTTATGTTTAGTAAATTGGTCTGAGTTCTGCTATTTATATCTCTTTGTAACTACAATTTAAGATTCTATAATATGCATTTGTTTGTCCTTAAAAGGATAGTTTACTCAGAAAATGTAATTCTCTCATCATTTACACTCCCTTGTTCCAAACCATTTATTTTTCTTCCTTTTGAACACAAAATAAGTTATACTGAACAATGTTGGAAACCTGTAACCTCTATAGTATTTGTTGGTGACCGGTTTTCACCATCTTTCAATATAACTAATTCTGTGTTCAACAGTACAAAAAAAAAAACCCTCAAACTGGTATGAAACAAGTAAACATCAAGTAAATAATGACATAATTTTCATTTATGTGCGACCTACTCCTTTAATATGGAATATTTGGTTGCGGTCTTGAACCTTACAGGGTTGTATAGCCTGCATTTAAACAGCCCATAACTGTGGGTTAAATATGTTGTTGACCTCTTCTGAAGTATGCAGTTTTACTACTACTACTACAATATGAACCCAAAGGTTAAGCATATTAAATGCACAATATAAATTAGGATACAGATAATAATGTATTTTTTAGCTAAAACCAGATCTGAATGTAGAGTACAGCACATAACAGAAATTATCTAATTGTAGGGGGTGTTTTGGTGTAAATGCACTAGAAAATGTGTGAAATACACTATGAACTTGTTTTTATTAACAGCATTGTTTGAGATATAAGCTTTTATGAAGTCCAAAAGCACTGACAGGCACACATAGGCTTTATGTTTAGTAAATCGCTCTGAGTTCTGCTATTTTTATCTCTTTGTAACTACAATTTAAGATTCTATAATGTGCATTTGTTTTTCCTTAAAGGGATAGTTAAACTGAACAATGTTGGAATACTGTAACCTCTATAGTATTTGTTGGTTACCGGTTTCCACCATCCTTAGATATAACTTATTTTGTGTTCAACAGTACAAAAAAAAAAAACCCTCAAACTAGTATGAAACAAGTAAACATCAAGTAAATGATGACATAATTTTTATTTTTGTGTGACCTACTCCTTTAATATGGAATATTTGCTTGCGGTCTTGTACTCTGGGACCTTAAATACAGGGTTTTATAGGCTGCCTGAGTCCATCTCTCTCTTAAATCGCGCGGATGAGTTAGATGAGTCCCTGACAGCTTTTTTGTTGACAAGGCAGAACCGCAGGAAGTCCAGGCACCGGGCCATTACTGAAGCCCCTTGATGTTGTGAGCAGTCAGGCTGGCCATATTTACAGCAAGAAGGACGGTGATTCTATCTCGGAAAATTGGAAGTGTCAAAAGAGCGAGATCAGAGACATAAAGCTATGGCTGTCAGAAAGCAATTTTTATCGACCGGCGATAACCTGTGACCTCCAGTGACCATGGTCAGCGGCATCTCTCACACACACATGGATCCACGGAAGAGTGGAGGTGCAGAATAAGAGTGAATGTTGTATCTATGAGTGGGAATGGGAGTTAAATCGGCAGTGGAGTTACTCTTTAGTTGGCTGATCATTTATTTGATCATTTTAACAGTGCTTGAGAACACAATATGGTGGCGCAGAATCAGATTGAGCTTTATTCAGCAAGTGTTATGCAATCACACAAGGAAGGGAGAAGAGAGAAAAACGTCATGGCGGGTAAAATAATATGGCCACATTTCTTTTCTTTCTCTTTCAAGTCACAAGCCACCATTTTAGATCTGTTTGAATGGGCGGATATACTGTAGGGAAAAGCCTCCTTTTCCATTTTGAAAGGGTTGCTTTGATATTCAATATTTGGGAATCTGATTTTCACGTATTGTCAATTGATGGTATATATTTGAGCGGTACTTTCACAGTAATGAGAAGCTCGCAGCCCCTGGTCGCCGTATGAATCTTTGTTCTTTTCATGCTCTACAGAAGAAAGAAAGAAAGTCATACAGAATTGATACAGCATGAGAGGAAGCAAACCATGACAGATTTTTCATTATCGCGTGCAGTTCCTTTGCTGTGAAATCTTCTTCACACTTCTAGTAATGACGCAAGTTTAATTTTTAACCAACTTACTTCAAGTCCACTAGGATTACAGTTTTACCAGATAATAATAATAATAATAATAATAATAATAATAATAATAATAATTATTATTATTATTATTATTATTATTGATGTTATTATTGTTATTATTATTATTATCATCATCATCATCATCATCATCATCATCATTATTATTATTATTATTATTATTATTATTATTATTATTATTATTATTATTATTGATGTTATTATTGTTGTTATTATTATTATCATCATAATAATCATCATCATCATCATCATCATTATTATTATTATTATTATTATTGATGTTATTATTGTTATTATTATTATTATTATTATCATCATTATCATCATCATCATTATCATCATCAACATCATCATCATCATTATTATTATTATTATTATTATTATTATTATTATTATTAATAAATTGCTATGTATTTATGCTTTTTTGTTTTTTAATTATGTTATAGTATATCGTGTCTAGCCTTATGTGGTTCACATACATTTTACATGTTAAATTTATAGATTTTTACTTCCAAAAACCACTAGAATATTAAGTCAAATAAATATTTGCATAAGATATTTTATAAATCTCCAAATGTAAATTCATTAAAACTCATTATTTGATTAGTAATGTACATAGCTTGATCCATTTAGCCAGATCTTGTCTTATTCTAACAAAGCGTACATTGAGGGAAATATTCTTTAATCAGATTTAAGGTGATGTACTAATCTTCATTTAAGAATACACACACATGTACAGTTGAAGTCAAAATGATTAGTTCTCTTATGAAATATATATATATATATATATATATATATATATATATATATATATATATATATATATATATATATATATATATATATATATATATATATATATATATATATATATATACTTGTAAGTTTTTTAACACCTTTCCCAAGTGCTGTTTAATAGAGGTGATATTTTGTCAACACATTTTTAAATAAAACTGTTTTAATAACTGATTTCTATTAATCGATGACGACAGCACAATATTTTGCTAGATATTTTTCAAGATACTAGTATTCAGCTTAAAGTGACATTTAAAGGCTTAACTAAGTTAATTAGGCATGTTTGGGTATTTAGGCAAGTCGTTTTGTAACAATGGTCTGTTCTGTAGACAATACAATTATTGACCTTAAGGTTTTATAAAAAAATAAAAACTTCTCTTATTCTAGCTGAAATCAAACAAACAAAGACTTTCTCCTGAAGAAATAGAAAATATTATAGGAAATACTGTGAAAAATTCCTAAATCTGTTAAACATCATTTGGGAAATATTTGAGAAAGCAAAAAACTTGCACTATGGCTAATAGTTCATGCTTTAATTGTAAATATAATGAACTAGTCATCTATTTATGTTCACTTATTTAATTACGTTATTGCAAATTTTGTCTAGTTTTATGTGGTACAATTACATTTGGCAAAAGCCATTAATATATTTTAGGCGTTAAAATGATAGATTTTTACTGCCAAAAATCATTAGAATATTAAGTCAAATAAATATTTTCTTAAGATATTTTATAAATCTCCAAATGTAAATTCATTAAAACTCATCATTTGATTAGTAATGTGCATAGCTTGATCTCTTATTTAGCCAGATCCTGTCTTATTCTAACAAAGCGTACATTTTGGGAAATATTCTTTAATCAGATTTAAGGTGATGTATTAATCTTCATTTAAGAATACACACATGTACAGTTGAAGTCAAAATGATTAGTTCTCTTATGAAATAGGTTTTTTTAACACCTTTCCCAAGTGCCATTTAATAGAGGTGATGTTTTGTGAACACATTTTAAAATAAAACAGTTTTAATAACTAATTTCTATTTTTGAAAGATATTTTACAAGATTCTAGTATTCAGCTTAAAGTGACATATAAAGTGCATATTAAAGGCTAAATTAGTAAAATTTTACTAGCCAAGTAAGATTAATAGGGTTATTACTAAGTTATTACTAAGTTATTGAGTTATTGGTGGTTTATCCTGTAGGCAGACAAATATATTTGGACTGTCTTTATCGCATGTCTTTGGAATGTGGGGGAAACCGGAGCACCCGGAGGAAACCCACCCGACCGCAGGGAGAACATGCAAACTCCACACAGCAACGCCAACTGAGCAGAGCCTTCTTGCTGTGACGCGACAGCACTACCTACTGCGCCACTGTGTCACCAAATAAGACTTTCTCTAAAAAAAAAAAAAAATACAAATATTTAATTTTGAAATGTTCCCACACCTTCAAACAACGAACTTGTGCAAACTCTAGAAAAGACTCAATATGCGAATGGTCCCTAAAAGATTCCCGTCATTTGAGATCTCCAGGAGTTGATCTTCTTGCACAGACATGCTGGATTCACCTGATTTGTTGACAAATGGTTTGCGGATCTATTCCTTGGCAGTTCGTGGGTCTTTTCCCCTTAGCAAAGAACATTTCCAAAGATGTCTGTTTCTTACTCATTTTACTGCTTGTGGGTTAAATTTGGGCGCTCAGGTGACCGAGATGTAACCGACAGAATACAATCATTTTTAAAAATAAAAGACTTTTTTTTTTTTTTTTTAAATAAAAGTTTGTTCAGACACTGGAAGATGAATACTAGGCTATCTTCAAAAATATCTTGTTAAATATTATGTACTGTCATCATGACAAAGGCAAAAGAAATCAGTTATTAGAAATGACTTATTAAAACTATTATGTTTAGAATTTTTTAGAAATGAAATCTCTCCATATGAAACAGAACTTGGGGAAAAATAAAATAATTCAAATTTAACAGGAGAGCAAATAAATCTGACTTGTATATATGTATTTGTATGTATGTGTGTACAGTAGAGGATGATTCTGTGTTTGCTGTCACTGCAGATGTATTAATGAGCGATTCTAAGTGTGTAACGCCGCTGTGAAATCCCTGCTTAATCACTGTGGCCGTGGTTTTGGCGTTTCTCCAGAAGCGCAGATACTGTAAAAGCCAGTGGGCATTGGCAGCATTGTTTCGGCGTATTAAAATGAACAACAGCTTTCCCTGAAACTACAAATGTCCTCTTTAGCAGAACAGGGCCTCCCAGAGCTCGGTGTTGGGTCAGCTCCTTTTGCTCCAAACGGTGAAGTCTTCGTCCTTGAGTTCTGGACGGTGTCCCGGTATTTCTGGCCCGAACAGCAGAGCTTCACCTTTTTTTTTTTTAAGTCCGCTGCAACACGACCTCTCTGGATGATGCTGTGTCGGATGTTTTATACAAACACAGGCCTGGGACCTGGAGGTTTTGTGGGTGTGTTGGTATCACTGTGGTTTGCATATTGTTTTTTCCAAGGACTTTTGCTATGAATATTCAGTCTGAGTGTGGCTCAGGTGGGAATTATGACAACAAAATAGCTCTGTTCCAAGACCATACCAAGTGGGCTTATACTTAGAAAGTGTTACGAGAAAATGAGGAGTCATTTTTATGTTTTTTCATTGAAATGAGTATGAATTCCCGTGACATGTTGCCGTTCCATCATTAGTACATTTGAAGTATATACTATGAAATAATAATGATTCTTGAAAAGCTAAAGAATCTAGGACAGCTTGATGCATTGACTTGAGTTGCTTAAAGTATTAAAGTATACTTTGTTTTCACAGTTTGAAATGTGTCTTTAATGCAGAATTAATTTTGGCAAGTCAAAGATTGTCTTTTTCAATGTTTTTCTTTTCATTTATTAACAATTAATGTTATAAACTGTGCATATGTGCGTCCATCGAAATGTTATTGTTTTCTAGAGCCGAATGTTTGTTTTCAGTTGTTTTCGATAGTATGTATGTATATATATATATATATATATATATATATATATATATATATATATATATATATATATATATATATATATATATATATATATATCTCAATATCATATATATATATATATATCGTATATATATGCAAGAACACTTTCTTTGCCATTCCAGATGACTTTATTAATTAATTATTTTAGT
This sequence comes from Danio rerio, assembly GCF_049306965.1. Lineage (NCBI taxonomy): Eukaryota > Metazoa > Chordata > Actinopteri > Cypriniformes > Danionidae > Danio > Danio rerio. Next base: position 7,377,113 of record NC_133183.1, on the reverse strand, counting down.
GTAGGTGAATTAGTGAATATTGATTGGGAAAAAAAAATAAACTGGGGGCTAATAATTCAAGGAAGCTAGTAATTCTGACTTCTACTGTGTGTGTGTTTATTTATATATATATATATATATATATATATATATATATATATATATATATATATATATATATATATATATATATATATAGGCGAGGGAGTGGCGCAGTAGGTAGTGCTGTCGCCTCACAGAAGGTCGCTGGGTCGCTGGTTTTAACCTCGGCTCAGTTGCCGTTTCTGTGTGGAGTTTTGCCGGGTCCTCCGGTTTCCCCTACAGTCCAAAGACATGTGGTTCAGGTGAATTGAGTAGGCTAAATTGTCCGTAGTGTATGAGTGTGTGTGTTAATGTGTGTGTCGATGTTTCCCAGAGATTGCGGCTGGAAGGGCATCCGCTGCGTAAAAACTTGCTGGATAAGTTGGCGGTTCATTCCGCTGTGGCGACCCCAGATTAATAAAGGGTCTAAGCCGACAAGAAAATGAATGAATATATATATATATATATATATATATATATATATATATATATATATATATATATATATATATATATATATATATATATATATATATATATATGTGCGCAAGAATGCTTTCTTTGCCATTCCAGATGACTTTATTAATTAGTGATTTGAGTCACTGTAGAGATGTATGGATGCAGTCCTCCAAGTTCATGAGAGTCATACACAATATTAACTTTTCCACTGCAGCATGACTTTATATTCTATACTGTACATAATTTCTGTTAAGTGACAAGACTTTTGTCTAAGCAAAGTCAGACCTTACTGGCCTAATTAAATAATTAGGTCATAACATATTTAAAAGGAGGTTTTAAAAGGAGGTTTTATTTGCATCCAAAATAGAACTATAGCTTTACATTATATATATATATATATATATATATATATATATATATATATATATATATATATATATATATATATATATATATATATATATATATATATATATGTAAAACTATAGTTCTATTTTGGATGCAATTAAAACCTCCTTTTAAATATGTTCATCGTTCTGTGCATGTCTTTGTGTATACAAATCCGACATTTCGAAAGCTCCAGTTTCGACAGACATCTGCCCGAGTAGGCAGCAGGAGACAGCAGGACAACTGACGCACTTTTGGAACAGAACTGATGAAGTGTATTTATAATAAAAGTGAAATTCTCAGCGAAGGGATGGCGTATGAATACACAAATAGCGCGTTCCCTCGTTTGACATCTGGAAAGCAGTGCTAAACGAACATATGTCAGCTACAAACAAGTCGTTCATGAACCAGAAGCAACTAGAAAGTTGGAACGAAGCATTTGAACAGATGTCTTACATTTAACAAACTTTTAAATGTGCAAAACTAGACTTCAAGGTAGTGGAATGTAGCTTGGAGATGATGCATCGTGTGTTGTTAGTGTCTTGTTGTTAGAAGTCAGAATTATTAGCCCCGCTGTATTTTTCCCCAATTTCTGTATAACAGAGTGATTTTTCCAACACATTTCTAAACATAATAGTTTTAATAACTCATTTCTAATAACTGATTTATTTTTTTATGTGCCATGATGACGGAAAATAATATTTGACTAGATATTTTTCAAGACAACAGTATTCAGCTTAAAGTGACATTTAAAGGCTTAACCAGATTATTAGGCAAGTTAGGTTAATTAGGCAAGTCATTGTATAACAGTGGTTTGTTCTGTATTAAAAACAAATATTACTGTTGGATGTTGTGTAGGATGTTGAAGGTTTCCTTGTGTGTTTGTTGAAATAAATGGGTTTGAAAGCAGATTGATATACTTTTGGACTTCATTGACCTGGATTGTTAAAGTAATGCAGGTACTGCAGTCGTAATGCAGGCTTATAGGCTGAATGTGCTGATGTACTTCTGGTCAAGTTGTTTTAATGTAGGACGGGACTTAATTTTATCCACTGGGATTGGGTTGGATTGGATTGTGAAAAGTAGGTTGGGATATTATGTTTTTTTCCCCTCCCTTGCGGTTTTGGTTATATTTTAATACAACTGGAGAGAGCTTTGACTTTAATCCGAGTAGCCGTTAGTTACAGTAACTGCTACTACTTTTTTTTTTTTTTTTTTTTACCTTAAATTACCTTTTTAATTTAATTTTATTTACTTGCTTTGCCTTTTATTTTAATTTAATGAATTTATTTTGGTATTGTATTTTTTTCTGTATTTGTAGTTAATTTATTTAATTTATTTTGAACCCATTATAACAATTGCCAATCTTCTCAAAACATTTAGCTTTTCTTTTCTTTTCTTTTCTTTTCTGTTTTTTTCTCTTTTTTTTGTTTTTTTTTTCTTTTCTTTTCTTTTCTGTTTTGTTTTGCTTGCAAATAATATATTTTGTTTTATTTTTACAAAAAAGGGGTCCGTTCTTCGTACCTGGGTTACTCACTTAGCTTGATTTGGTCATTGACTAAATAAAACTAAACAAGTTGCTACATACTCTTGACACTTGAAAGAGTAAAATATACCTGAAAGGTGTAAAGTTATTGCGTGTCATATTCAACAAACCATTTTCTATGAGTTTCATGTAATTTTGCTCAAATGGACAATTAAATATTAATCAGATGACATCATAACGCTGCTGTGCTGTCAGCCAATCGTTGCATTGCTGATCATGATTTTGGGAATCAATAGATCAGTCCTTCACAACACACACAGCGATCTCAGATCAGTTTATCCAGACATTTTAATCTGATTCGCAAGCTTGTTTGAAAAAAACAAGTTAGCCAAAGATCATATATTAAGATTAATAGATCCAGGATCTGACAAATTATCTTACATCATTTAAGCGAGGCACGAAGTACGGACCCAACAATTTTTTTTCAACTTATTTACAACCTTGGACATATTTTTGATTTATAAAATAATAATTCAAAATATCTTGTCAAATAAAATAAAATAAAATAGAAAAAAAATAGAAAATTAAATAAAATAAATAAAATTAAATTTTGTTTTGTTTGCAAGTTATTTCTCATCTTATTTACAGCCGTGGACATATGATTGATTTTTTAAATATAATATAATATAATATTCTTTTCTTTTAGGCTTAGTCCCTTTATTAATCCGGGGTCGCCACAGGGGAATGAATCGCCAACTTATCCTGCACGTTTTTATGCAGCGGATGCCCTTCCAGCCGCAACCCATCTCTGGGAAACATTCATACACACTCATTCACACTCATACACTACGGACAATTTAGCCTACCCAATTCACCTGTACCGCACGTCTTTGGACTGTGGGGGAAACCGGAGCACCCTGAGGAAACCCACGCGAACGCAGAGAGAACATGCAAAATCTCGAACCAGCGACCTAATTGCTGTGAGGCGACAGCACCACCTACTGTGCCACTGTGTCGCCCCATAATATATAATATAATATAATATAATATAATATAATATAATATAATATAATATAATATAATATAATATAATATAATATAATAAGTAAATAAAATAAATTAAATTAAATTAACTATTTATATCTGCACTATTTACATTTGCACAACAGTTAGTGCATTTCTTAAAACAATTAGTCATTTGAGCACATATAGTAGCAGTTTCTCATTTCTTCCAACAACTTGCAAATGTTTTTGGACATGCATCAACTGTTTTATACAACTCTTTGCTATTTATAACATAATCATTTGCTTATGTCATGTCAGTCAAATTTAACTAAACTTGTGAATGCTGAATAGTCACTCCATATAAAACTAATAGTCTTCATTTCATTACTTGAGTCATTACATACACAAATGTTGAACTAGTTGTCAAAATCTGTCTAGCAAATTTTATTTAAAAAAATTTAAATATTTTTCTAAACATTTTTCTTCTAAAATTGAACAGTTTCATGAATGATTTACAGACCTGTGTATGTTGTAGGTTTAGTTCCGATATGTACTGCAATATTGTTTACAATTGTGCACAGCACTACCCAACATGAAACATGTCTAAATTTACTGTAGTTTTCACATGGCTGTGCAAACAGTATATAGTGCTGTCTTGAGCATTTTCAGGAAGTGTCACCAAAATCTGATTTTTTTTAATAGAAAAAAATATACAGAGTAAACTGTGATAATAAAAACATGACAAAGCCATTTGACTATCTTGTTCATAAACAATGGTGGCAGGACTTTTCATCTTGATGACACTGACACTTTCATTGACATGAACACTTGCATTTTGAGCAAGTGACTTGCTTTTGCAGTTTATCAACTAGGTTTTGCAGTTTGTACTAATTGTTTTGAGAAATGCACTAGCGTTGTGAGAAACACACCAAAGCGACTGAAAAAACTGTAAATTAAATAAAAAATTAAATTCAACAACAAAAAAAAAAAGTTTAATAAAATTAGGTTTTCTTTGCTACCTATATTTGTTGTTTTATTTTTACAAAACAGTTCTTTCTCATCTTATTTACAACCTTGGACATTTGATTTATTTATTAAATAATAATTTGAAATATCTTAAAAATAACATATATATATATATAATAAAAAAGTAAAAACAAGTCAGTTTTAGAACAGTAAGCTTTTTTAAAAAAAAAGACTATTCTGCTTACCAAGTCTGCATTTATGTGATCTGAGGTACAGTAAAATCACTTAGCAAAATTTTTTTTTTTTTTTTTTAAAAAAAAAAAAAAAAAAAAGCTGATTCAAAGTTGAATGTCCAGTGCTGTTACTACTCCAGTCACACGATCCTTTAGAAGCCATTTAAATATTCAGATTTGCATGGCTTCAACATTTAACACCAAAGCAAATGTCAATCTTTACTCCATAAACTCTTTACTACATATCAGTATTAGAGTCTCACTTACTTTTCCCCCTTTTCCTCTATTTCTCTATTGTTCTATAAAGTAAAGGAACGGAGCATTTTATGGCCCTGCCCTGTCAGGTCAGATAAAATAAAAGTCACTGATGGGTGTTTAAAGCTCTCAGGCAAAAGTCAGACCTCCAGCGAATTAATGAATTGATAATGAAATTCAATTATACGCGTCCGTTCAGGCAAGCGTTCAGGACAAAAGGTGTCATTCTGGCGCTTGTGCTTTAAATCTTGACCTCAGATGACGGGACCAGGATGAAAGTGCTTTTGTTATATTGATTTTGGGGGCAGATTTTCATCGTTGGTTTGAGTCTGCTGGATTGGTTCCACTTCAGCAAACTCTACAGATGAGACTAATGAAATCAAGTCCTCCTGTTCTCATTTAGTTTTCCTTTTTATTACATGAGCGATTTCAACATAATTCTCTCCTCTCCATTGAATACGCTGATTCAGATCTTGGAAAAAGCTGTGGAGAGTTGTTGATGCATTTGTTACTATTTAAATTGGCTAGATTTTGTTTTAATTGTGCATGTCGAGGGATCTTTTTTTTAGCTTTTATTGCCTTTTTGATTTTGTAGTTGTTTTTAAAGAGCATCGATGATGAAAATCATCTTTCGGAAGCTGTTTGGACAGAACTGTGTAGTATAGTGTGTCCACACTCATATTGGAGTGATGAAAAAACAGCGAGTGTCTTTTTTTGAAATTTTCTAATGTTAAAATAGGATCCAAATCCCGCCCATTTTGAGGCTGCTGTAGAAGGCATGATGTAGGAGTGACGTAGGACGATTTTCTCACCCACTGAATTGATTGACAGCCCCGTATTCAACCCAGGCTTGTTGAAATGGTTTTTGTTTTTTTTTGTTTTTTTTTGCTCTTTGTTTTTGTTTTGTTTTGCTCTTTGTTTTTTTTTCTTTCCTTGGTTTTGTTTCGTATTTTCTTTTGCTCTTTGTTTTTGTTTTGTTTTGTTTTGTTTTGTTTAGTTTAGTTTAGTTTAGTTTAGTTTAGTTTAGTTTAGTTTAGTTTAGTTTAGTTTAGTTTAGTTTAGTTTAGTTTAGTTTAGTTTAGTTTTGTTTAGTTTTGCTCTTTGTTTTTGTTTTTGTTTTGTTTTGCTCTTTGTTTTTGTTTTGTTGTTTTCTTTTGCTCGTTTTGTTTTGTTTTGTTTTGTTTTGTTTTTTTCTCCTTGGTTTTGTTTCGTATTTTCTTTTGCTCTTTGTTTTTTGTTTTTTGTTTTGGTTTAGTTTAGTTTAGTTTAGTTTAGTTTAGTTTAGTTTAGTTTAGTTTAGTTTAGTTTAGCTTAGTTTTGTTTAGTTTTGCTCTTTGTTTTTGTTTTGTTTTGCTCTTTTTTTTTGTTTTGTTGTTTTCTTTTGCTCGTTTTGTTTTGTTTTGTTTTGTTTTGTTTTTTTTTCTCCTTGGTTTTGTTTCGTATTTTCTTTTGCTCTTTGTTTTTGTTTTTTGTTTTTTGTTTTGTGTTTTGTTTTAGTTTAGTTTAGTTTAGCTTAGTTTAGTTTAGTTTAGTCATTTTACTAATCCATCAGCTCTGCGTTGGGTTCACTGCGAGGTCCAGTGGTTTGACTGACAGGATGGTGATTTCTTTTTAATTCAGGACCCTCAGTTGAACCAGTTCTGACCACAGCAAGTCAACTGTTGACTGTCTAACATCTCAATCTGCTTTCTCTTCCACTTCTGACCTAACACTGTCTGTTAAATCCAGTCCATCAGAGAGTTTTGAAAGAGAATATGCATGTGTGATAAAGACGAGTTGATGACAGCTTTATTTATTGATGCGCTGATATTCCGATTGAGTAATATTTCATTTTGCTCTTTAAAGAAGCCTCTTTCTCAGTGCCTGTGAAGCCACATGATTATATCATGAACCATCAAGCGCACTTTCATGCCAATGCATGAATTTGTTTAGTTTTGCTCTTTGTTTTTGTTTTTGTTTTGTTTTGCTCTTTGTTTTTGTTTTGTTGTTTTCTTTTGCTCGTTTTGTTTTGTTTTGTTTTGTTTTGTTTTTTTCTCCTTGGTTTTGTTTCGTATTTTCTTTTGCTCTTTGTTTTTTGTTTTTTGTTTTGGTTTAGTTTAGTTTAGTTTAGTTTAGTTTAGTTTAGTTTAGTTTAGTTTAGTTTAGTTTAGTTTTGTTTAGTTTTGCTCTTTGTTTTTGTTTTGTTTTGCTCTTTTTTTTTGTTTTGTTGTTTTCTTTTGCTCGTTTTGTTTTGTTTTGTTTTGTTTTGTTTTTTCTCCTTGGTTTTGTTTCGTATTTTCTTTTGCTCTTTGTTTTTGTTTTTTGTTTTTTGTTTTGTGTTTTGTTTTAGTTTAGTTTAGTTTAGCTTAGTTTAGTTTAGTTTAGTTTAGTTTAGTTTAGTTTAGTTTAGCTTAGTTTTGTTTAGTTTTGCTCTTTGTTTTTGTTTTTGTTTTTGTTTTGTTTTGCTTTGTTTTTGTTTTGTTGTTTTCTTTAGCTTGTTTTGTTTTGTTTTGTTTTGTTTTGTTTTGTTTGTTTTGTTTTTCTCTTTGTTTTTGTTTTGTTGTTTTCTTTTGCTTTTTGTTTATGTTTTGTTTTGTTTTGTTTTTTGTTGTTTTATCTATCCCTTAAAATCGAATAAGACTCCAGAAGAAAAAAAAAAACAAATACTGTGAAAAATGCCATTGCTCTGTTAAACATCATATAACAAAATAATACAAATTTCAGAAGAGGGCTAATAGTTATCTTTAGCTGTATGTGGTGTAGGATTTGGAGTACAAATGAAATTCTGCTTTTTTTATATGAAACTTATTTTCTTGTCCCAATTTCTAAAATGCTCTCGCGTGTCATTTTACTAATCCATCAGCTCTGCGTTGGGTTCACTGCGAGGTCCAGTGGTTTGACTGACAGGATGGTGATTTCTTTTTAATTCAGGACCCTCAGTTGAACCAGTTCTGACCACAGCAAGTCAACTGTTGACTGTCTAACATCTCAATCTGCTTTCTCTTCCACTTCTGACCTAACACTGTCTGTTAAATCCAGTCCATCAGAGAGTTTTGAAAGAGAATATGCATGTGTGATAAAGACGAGTTGATGACAGCTTTATTTATTGATGCGCTGATATTCCGATTGAGTAATATTTCATTTTGCTCTTTAAAGAAGCCTCTTTCTCAGTGCCTGCGAAGCCACATGATTATATCATGAACCATCAAGCGCACTTTCATGCCAATGCAAAAAGCTGCACAAATGTGATAAAGATGTTTTTCTGCAACGTCTTCTATTATTAATATGCAGTCAGTACAGCAGCCATCAGCGGGTGCAACATGTTGAGGTTTGGTCCGCAAGAGAGAGTGGACTGTCTGTCTGTCTGTCTGTCAGTTCAGGCTGTGGTTTGGAAATGCAGCCGGGGAGCAGTGAACAAGAGACACTAATTGTGTTTCCTCAGGCTAGAATAACTAATATCTTCTCGTCCTCCGCTTTTTCATGTTTTTATTTTTTTATTTTTTTATTTTATTTTTTTGTTGTGGCTCCTTAAGGAGACATTAAATTAAAATTAGTCATTTTTGTCTCTGTGCTACAAGAAATTCCCTTTAAAAAATGTGTTTCATAAAAAAAAGATTTTTGTTTTCTTTTGTTTTCTTTTTTCTTTTCATTTTAGTTTAGTAGTGTTGTCTTGTTTAGTTTTGTTTTGTTCTGTTTTGTTTTTTGTCTTGTTTTATTTTATGTTTTTTGTTTGTTTTAGTTTAGCTTTAATTTTGTTTAACTTTTTAAACATTCAATAATGTGTTTTGTTTTGTTTAAATTGGTGAACTATCTATTTAAAATAATAAGACTAGTTGGTGCAATAGTCTAGTGGTTAGCGCGCTGACATATGGTGCAGTAGCACATCAGGGCTTCCCGAGTTGGAATGCTGGCTCAAGGACATTTCCCAACCCTACCCCCCTCTCTCTGTCCAACTTTGATTCCTGCCTCGTTACTGTCTTTTGTAATAAAGGCAAAGGCAAATAAAAAAAAAAAAAAATAATAATAATAATAATAATAAGACTTTCTCTAGAAAAAGTACTATATACAGTATATATATATATATATATATATATATATATATATATATATATATATATATATATATATATATATATATATATATATATACAGTTTTGACCACAGCAAGTCAACCGTTGACCGTCTAACATCTCAAACTATATATATATATAGTAAATACTGTTAAACATGTCCTGCCTCTGTTAAACAGCACTCAATATTTGAAAAATAATAATGTTTATTAACTTGTTAAACACGTTAACATTAAATATTGTTTTGTCTTTAAAATAATGAGACTTTCTCTAGAAGAAAAATGTATATTTAAAAATATTGTAAATTTTGTGAAAAATGTTTTTGCTCTGTTAAACAGCACAGAATATTTGAAATGCTGTTGAAGTGCTGTCTCCTTGTCTTCAAACTTTTATTTATTTACTTTTTCTTTCCTTTTTTTTTTTCTTGTGGCTCCTTGATGAGACATTAAAGCAAAAGGAGGTCTTATATTTGTCCTTTGGATGAAGAAATTCCCTTTTTTAAAATGTGTATATATATATATATATATATATATATATATATATATATATATATATATATATATATATATATATATATATATATATATATATATATATAGCAGACTTGAGCACAACATTTACTCGAGAAGTCCCAGAACTCAATCTATAGGGTATATGACGAGCTAGTGCTGTTCACATGCTGATAAACTTCCGGTTATCATCGATGTTGTAATGTAGTTACAATACAATCAGTTAAACAGACTCTGTCATTCATTTATTTGCTCAAGCATAAAATGAGACAAAATACCAGTTACTCGCACGCGCCCGTCAGAATCGCAGGCTAGCGCAGAAGCTCCATTAAATATACTGGGTTAAAATAAATGCTCATATTATAAAGACATTGCGGGGGAAAATGTCATTTAATGCAGTGCTTCTTGTACAATCTAAGACCCACTTTATATCGGACATCGCTCAGCCAGTGGAAATTGCTGATTTAAAAAAAAAAACAGACCTTAAACGTGCCGTTTTTGCAATTGCAAACAGTTCACCGGAAGCAACTGACCCAGGTCACTGGCAAATTAAAAGTCTTATTAGCATGCTTCGTCATATACGCCATATAGTAGGTGGGAAGCTCAACATGTTTATTAATAAAGTTCAGAGACAGGCCCGGATTGGCTAATCGGGAGGACCGGGAGAATTCCCGGTGGGCCGGTCCGTTTTTTGGCCGCGAGGGCCGGTGTCCCTAGCTTCAGAATCTGTTGCTCTCAGCAGTCACACTTTTTAAATTAATTTATTTATTTGACCAGTCTTCTTATTCATTATTTTACCGTAGCTCTGCTCTGTTTATATATAAGTAGCCTACAAGTTATTGGTTTTTAACTACAACTGCTGTGGTCCAGTGGTTAGCATGTTAGATTACGACGCTGCCGATCGGGGTTTGATTCTCGTCTTAGTATGTTTTTTTTTTTTTTTTTTTCTTCTCAATTTTTTTGTTAAGACATATAATACTGTTAGAGTTGTTGAACATTTGAAGTTCTAAAGCAGCTGTTTTCTTAAAAAAGACGTGATATTGTAATTAGAAACTGAAATGGAAATGTCCTTATTTTAATATAGTCAGTCGTAAACTGAGGTGGGCCGGTCTGAGGCTTGAAATTCCAGGGCTGAAAAGCAGTCCCACTCCGGCCCTGTTCAGAGATATAACTTATTTATTGCAGGACATTTTCTCTAAATGAGACAGTGAAAGTAAACATTAACATGAAAATTGTAATAGAGGCATAAACACATTAAGGGTGTTTATTTGCTGAAAATTGTATTTAAATTCATATTAAAACTAGTTTTATTTGTATTGTAAAGTATATTTGCGAGGTCTTCATGCATAGTTTTTATTGTGAATAGGGGAAAACAATAAATTGTTGAATGAATGCTGTAATGTTTATTTTTATTTTTATTTTTTTTGGTAAAATATGTGAAGGTCACGTGACCATCAGGAAGAACAAAGCATCTCATTTCTCACAGGATGTGCTCTGTGTTCTCGCGGTCTCCAGAGTTTGTTCTTTTGAGGTGCTTTGGCCTCCTCAAGAAACCGAGCATTCTTGAAATTAAGAAACTCCCACTATCTTTTGGCTTAGTCACTGATTTATCAGGGGTTGCCACAGTGGAATGAACCACTAATTACTCTTGCCTATGTTTTGTGTGGCGGATGCTGCCAATACAATATCACATTTACAGTTTTGTATTCTGTTTTGTTTTATTATTTTATAATATGTTTATTTATGTATGATATGTGTATTTTCTATTAGTTTGTGCTTCCAAAATCTCTCTTTGATTTTTCTCCTTCAGTAAAGCCATGTTAAACCCTAATGAGATCTCTCTCTTTTTCGTCCTGTGTTCTGAAAGAAACTCTCCTCGGTTTAGCGCTGACATGCAGGCATTTGCTAGTGTTTTGTGGCTGAAATGAGATGATTAAAGTTTTAACAACACTTTCTGCATCTTCATCCCACCTTTCCACTTTCCTCATCCATCTGCTCCTGCTGTAGAAAAACAGAGGAAACCGCAGTCGAATGTCAGCCAGTGATGTGTCACTTTGTACCTGAACACATTTAATGATGAAGCAGGACAGAAAGAGGCTCTTCTGCTTTTACTTCTTTCCCTGCTTCTCCATATTTTTTTTAGGTCAGTCATACGGTGCTCATGCTTCCATTTTTCTGTCGTCTTTCCCCTCAGTCGGTGAACCATTCTTACTGTAGTTTTGTCCCTGAATTATTTAGTTGAGCTTTTTGTTTTCATCCATTTGCTTTAAGAATTGATGTATTTTAATCAGATTTCAGCACAAATAGAGTAATAATCCGCTGAATAGGGAAGATCTGTCATTTGTCTTGTACAACTTGAACAACATTTATTGTTATTATTTTTATTGTTGTTAGTTAGTAAAATAGGCTATGAAATGATTTCAGTCACTATAATATAAATCCAGAGTTTTTCATCTTTTGAATTATTATTATTATTAATTATTATTATTATTGTTATTGTTATTTTATTATAACTGATTATTATTATTATTATTACTATTATTATTATTATTATTATTATTATTATTATTATTACTGATTATTATTCATTCATTCATTTTCTTGTCGGCTTAGTCCCTTTATTAATCCCGGGTCGCCACAGCGGAATGAACCGCCAACTTATCCAGCAAGTTGTTACGCAGCGGATGCCCTTCCAGCCGCAACCCATCTCTGGGAAACATTCACAAACATTCACACATGCACTCATACACTATGGACAATTTAGCCTACCCAATTCACCTGTACCGCTTGTCTTTGGACTATGGGGGAAACCGGAGCACCCGGAGGAAACCCACGCGAAGGCATGGAGAGCATGCAAACTCCACATAGAAACGGCAACTGAGCCGAGGTTCGAACCTTTGACCTTTTTGCTGTGAGGCGACAGCACTACCTACTGCGCAACTGCTTCGCCCTGATTATTATTATTATTTTTTTTTTTACTGATTATTCTTTTTATTATTATTGTTGTTGTTGTTGCTGTTGTTGCTATTATTATTATTATTATTATTATTATTATTATTATATTACTGATTATTATTATTATTATTATTATTATTATTATTATTATTATTATTATTATTATATTATTGATTATATCATTATCATTATTATTATTATTATTATTATTATTATTATTACTGATTATTATTACTGATTATTCTTTTTATTATTGTTGTTGTTGCTGCTGTTGTTGCTATTATTATTATTATTATTATTATTATCATCATTATTATATTACTGATTATTATCATTATTATCATCATTATAATTATAAATGTTTTATTTTTATTATTATTATTATTATCATCATCATCATCAACATCATCATCATCATTATTCTGATTATTATTATTATTATTATTATTATTATTATTATTATTATTATTATTATCATTATTGTTGTTGTTGTTGTTTTTGTTGTTGTTGTTGTTGTAGGTGGTAGTGGTGGTGGTGTTGTTGTTGTTATAATTAATGTTTTATTATTGTTGTTGTTGTTGTTTTATTGTTATTATTACTGTCTATTATTATTATTATTATTATTATTATTATTATTATTATTATTACATTATTGTACAGTTTCTTTTTTTTTTTTCGAAGTTTCCTCGCCACTGTCACCACTGGCTTGCTTGGTTTGGGACTTGTGGAGCTGCGCATCGATGGATTTGCTCTTCAGTGTTTGGACTTTCAGCAGTGAAATTTAAAGCACACTGAACTAAACTAAACTGACCTTCAACTCTGAAAACTGAACTTTACTAGAGTCATATGTTAAGCTGCTTTGACACAGTTGTTAAAAGCGCTCTATCAATAAACATGAGTTGAATTAAATTCAATTATTATTTCATATATACTAATAAAATAAAATAATAAAATTAAGCTTGCAAGTCTGTAAAATCTCAACAGTTTTTATTATTGCTTTTTGTAAGGGAACTTCTTGGTCAAACATGCATTGCATATTCTGTCATGATGCAACTTTCTCTGCTTCTGAACTGATGTTGCTTTTTGGCTGACATTGAGTGATTCTTAACTGTAGATTTGTCTCTGAATTATTCAGCTTTTTTCAGTTCAATAATTCTCTGTATTATAAAACTAGTTCAGCTTTTTAAGTTTGCGTCTGTTTTTCTTTTGGGATTCATATATATTATAATCAGATCTTGGCACAAATTAAATGTTAATGGTTTCTTCTGAATATCAAAGACCTAAGAGTGAGTATAGTACAGAACATGGAGATGTTTTGTTATTATATTTTTTATTTACAGTATTTTATTTTTAATAAGGGTATGGCTTTTTAAAAACTTACGTAATACCAAAATGGACCATTTTATTATATTCAACATTTGTTTCATTTTATTTTATTTTATTTTATTTTATTTTATTTTATTTTATTTTATTTTATTTTATTTTATTTTATTTTATTTTATTTTATTTTATTTTATTTTATTTATTTATTTATTTTATTTATTTATTTTATTTATTATTTTTTGGCCTAAGTATGATCAATATATATATTTAAAGAGATGCAAACAGTAGCTCTATATTTAAAATAGCTGGTACATAACTTTTATTTAAAAATTTAAAATGTTATGTCAAAATGTTATGCTATATTCTAGATCATATTGCGTACAGATTTCATCATAATGTAGGTCTGACAAACTTTTATGCTTATAAAACGTTTATGTTGATGCTAATGTATTAAAGGCCATAGCAGTAATAATACATTTATACTTCAATGTGTGCACTCTATATAACATGTATCCCATAACAATATCTACTATCCACACTCATCTAATATCAACAAAACCATCTTCAAAAATCTTGCTAAACTTTAGTTACTTCACAGTTAACATTTTTTTTTTTGTGCAATTTTAACTTTATTTATTTTTTATTTATTTATAAATGCTTATAGTTGTTTGATTATATTCTGTTTGATTGGATTTTTTTAAATATAATTTTATTTTAATCATTGTATTTTTATGAATTTAATATCTTTTTTCTTACCTTTTGGTTATATATTTAACAATTAAATTAACATCTGCATTTATTTATACACTCAGGGTCGATTATATTTGATTCCTTTTATTACATATATACATTTATTTTTATTAATTTATTATCAGGTTTTTTTCTTATCTTTTGGTTGTTTATTTGTTCATTTATTTTATTATTTAATTATGTATTTTATATTTTAAAATAAGTGCATTTATTTATAAACGCTTAGTTTGATTATATTATATTTCAATACATTTTAATACATATAATTATTGTTTTTATAATTTTATTATCAGTTTTTTTATATTTTATTATTATTTTTTTAATTAACAACTGCATTTATTAAATTAAACACTTAAGAGTTTAAATACATTATAGTTGATAACATTTTATTACATTTTTTTTTTATTAATTATCAGGTTTTTTCTTATCTTTTGGTTGTTTGTTTATTATGTATTTATTTATTTTTTTAACATCGGCATTTATTTATAAACACAGTTTAATTATATTTGATTACATTATATTACAGTCTTTATGAATGTATTTTTTTCTTAGCTTTTGTTTGTTTATTTATTTATTTATTTATTATATTTGATTTTATTTTATTACGTATTCTTTGAGTTGTTCTCCAAATTACGGTTTCAAAATCTCATACACATTTCCTTCTTTTGACAGATTATTTTTTGACACATTCTCAGATTCTTCTTTTGAATGCCTAATTACATTGCGACCTCTTAAATGCAGTATAAATGTAATCTACACACACGCCCCCTCTTTCTTTATTCTAAACTTTAATCTCCTCACATTCAACTCATTTTTCAAAGAAAGCAAAGCAAACTTTGTTGAACGGCCCCAATAGAGGTGTTTTGTTTCACCCAGATGGAAATATTCCCCCATTCCTTTAGCTTTAATTAGACGTGTGCGGGACAGAGAGCAGAAATCTGATGTTCTCTTTAAGCCTGCAGCGCCGGTTGAGAAATTACCTGGCCTACTTTACCCCAGCCGTGTTGGTGAGCATTTCTGCATCCTCCAAACACGCTTGACTTGTTTTTGAGTGCTGTCAAGCATTTCTGCCAGAACAATAGAGCGTCTGCTGCTCTTCATCTGTGCACTGAAAGTGGAGACGAGAAGCTGAAGCTCTTCATACTGCACACACACATTCAGATAAACACACAACAAAATCGAAGTCACAGAAAATGTCTTCAAAAGTCCAAGAGCCTTTAAGTTCTTATAGTCTTTAAAGGAACACTCCACTCTTGTAAAAAAAGTTGAGTTTAACCATTTTTGAATCCATTCAGTCGATCTCCGGGTTTGGCGATAGCACTTTTAGCTTAGCTTAGCATTGATTTTTGCTCGCTTACACACTGCTTAAAATACACTCAAGATGTAGAACAATACGCTAATATCTTTACATATGAAAAAGAATTAAAATATTAAGGATATATATAGGATAAAATAAGTATATATATATAGGATATAAATATAAAGGATTAAAATATTACAAAACATAATTTTCTAGCCTACATAAATATAAAAACCACTGCTTTTATGTCTTCTTCATCTCGGGAGGCTTTTTCAGTTCATTCAATTTGCTTTTGTATAAGTTATTATTATTAGCAGTATTATTTATTATATCCATATTTATATTTGTTTTATTAAAAACAAGCTTAGATTTGCCCATCTGTCAGGTTTTAGACCATATGGGGCACAGCATGTGTTTTTGGATATAACTCAGGTTTTTAAACACACGTCATTATTATTGTTCATTTATTCGTTTGCTGTAAATTAGAACTGAATTTAGAAATAGGTTTGAATCAAAACTTTGCGCTTAACAAACTAAATTAATTATTTATAGGCTAATTGATGTCTGTGCGTACAAGGTTTCCCTATCCACGAGAGCGAAAGTAAAGTTAATCATTTATCTCTCATTCTCGCGCTGCAGATGCTCTGTTTAACTGTTTTCTTGCTAGTGAAATGCTCAGTTTTTCCACTTATGCTTACTTTACGTCATGTAAATAGCAAATGCACAATGGCGCGAAGCAACTGACTCTTAAAGGGAATGGGAGATGAGACTCTGATTGGTCTATTCTCAAAACACACCTATAACTCATTAAGAAAATAAACTCAACCATTTTAGACCATGCGCCACGGTGCAAAACGGATTTTTCCGTCCTTAAGGGTGTTTTCACACCTGTGAATCGATTCAGTTGTTCCGAAACAGAGACAACATTTGTTACACTGTTGCTCTTTGCTTTTGGAGCGGTTCGCTTTCACACTGCAAAGTGTCTATTCGGACCAAAAGAGCTAAAACAAGTCACGTGCGAGTAAACTCTCCTTACATTGGTCAGAGTGTCAGGGTTTATTTTGCAGCGTCCCGCTAAGCTGTCAGGAGAGGTGTTGGTTTGGTGGTGATTGACAGGGTGCGCGCGCGACATGTCTGAGGAGAGATGCGGTGGGGAGGGGTGAGAAGGGTGCGCGACGATGCCTATTTGAGGACCGGGAGGGAGACGCGAGATTACAGGAGATCATCACTCGTTTGCAGGCATCCGGAGACTCGCGAAACTTCCAGCCCTACTCATAATTTTCTCTTCATATAGCCGTAAGCCTATTACATATCCATAAAACACTGTGATGTAACCGCGCTCGGATCAGATCGCTTTCTCACTGCAATCGAAACGCTCCAGGGTTCGTTTCAATCGAGCCGAGACCACCTCATTCAAGCGTTCTCGGAGCGATTACTTTGGCACGGAACAGAGCGCGATTGCCCTGTTCACATATGCCAAACGAACCGCGCTAACTGGGCAAACAAGATACATTCCGAAACAAAAGTGTAGGTGTGAAAGCAGCCTAAAACAGCATAAGTGGATTCTGACACGCCCTGTAAGCGTTTGCGCCCTGCGCTTTGCACTTTGTGCATGGACCGTCAAAATAGACCCCCTAGTATGTCATACTTTCTGCATTTTATCCCAATATTTTAATTTATTGTCATAATTGACTTTAATTATACGTTTTTACCATGTCATAACTTAGATTTCATCTCAGTTTTTTATTTAGTGTGTCACAGTTTTGTATTTTTATCTTAATATTACAACTTACTGGCTCAGTTTCACAAACAGGGCTTAGATTAAGCCAGGACTAGGCCTTGGTTAAATTAGGCTATTTAAGACACATTTATAAAAATGGCCTTAGAAAAATATTACTGGTGTGCACCTGGAGACAAAAAAAACAAAACAAAACACTGACATATTTAAAGACATCTCACCGCAAGTTATTTAGAGTTAAGACAGCTCAAACATGCAATTTAATCTTGGCTAGCCTTAAAACCTTGTTTGTGAAACCGAGGGACTATCTCATAAATGTGACTTATAATTTTGGCATAATCTGTCAGTGTGTTGATTATCTCAATATTTCAATGTAATATGCCATAATTGTGACTCTTTAAATCCTAATTCTGACAGCGTTTCATAATTTACACTTTTTATATCAGTTGTTTTTACTTACTCTATCATGAAATCAGCTTTTTTCCCCCCCTAAAATTTTAACTTACTATGTCATAATTGTGAATAAATCTCACAAACTAAATGTTCATTTTGTTATGCCTGGTATTGTCTGTGTGTGTGTGTGTGTGTGTCTGCTCCTCAGTAATCTGACTCTGCTGGCCTCAGGTAAAGCTGAGAGACACACAGATCAGCCATTTACAGTGTTTACCAGAGTGTCTGTGGGTTCAACAGAGGGACACGTCACATCACTTCTGAGATTGCTTGACAGTCCGCATGATTAATAGCAGTTTGCTTTATATAATCCCTCAGTGTGGAGACCAGGACTATGAATAGACTATAAAACACACCTTCGGGCTTGTGCACTATATGTTCATGTTAAATTCATAAACCTTTATATACAGGAGCCTCGAAAAGTATCGGCACCCTCAAGTCACTCTTAAAAAATGCATGCATGTAAACATTATGTGTGTCTACATTGTGTATGTGGATTATGAGAACACACAATTGTAAAAAGGCTTGGGTATGACTTAGATGAACTCTTAAGACACAATACCTTGTGTCATTATAATTTAAAATGTTGAAAAATCATATTTAATGTGGTCTTTGACGGTCAAATTTTGCCACAGGTTTTCTGTTAAGGTTGGGTTTTGGGGTAGATACTGTTCTAGTTGATCATTTGGGAAAACTGGCAGAAGTTAGATTTTTCCAATGAATTATTTGTTGAACTGCATCCCAGTCATCACAAATACTGCAGAAAACCTATTACAACCCGCATGGACCCAAGATTCTCACAGAAATCACGATTTGGGGTTACGTTTGGTATGGGGGAGTATAGCCTGAGGTATCAAGACATTTGTGCTGCCCATTACATTACAAACCTTAGGAGAGGGCAAATTCTTCAGCAGGATAGCGCTCCTCATATTTCAGCCTCCACATCAAAGCTCCTGAAAACAAAAAAAGGTCAAGGTGCTCCAAGATTGGCCAGCCTAGTCACCAGAAATGAACATTATTGAGCCTGTCTTGTGTAAGGTGGAGGAAGAGGCATTGAAGATGAATCCAAAGAATTTTGATGAACTCTGGGAGTCCTGCTAGAACGCTTTCTTTGCCATGCCAGATGACTTTATTAATAGGTGATTTGAGTCATTGCAGAGATGTATGGGTGCACTATTTTTCCACTGCACTATGACTTTATATTCTATACTGTACATTATTTCTGTTAAGTGACAAGACTTTTGTCTAAGCAAAGTAAGAGCTTATTGTTCTAATTAAATAATTAAAACTCAAGGCATGGTCAAATATTATTTTGGTAATATAAGCGTAATCTAGAGGCCTTTGCCTTTCATGTAAGCCATTTCGTATTTGTTGTTTCTAAAACTTGGATAGGCGACAACACTTTTGTCAGGTAGTATGTATGTATGTGTTTAATATATATATATATATCCGCATCTGCATTGCGGTGCACCGAAGAAACAGTTAATTTTGACACCCCTAATATATATATATACATAATATCTATAGTAGTATAAATATACACACACACAGAGAATGTTGAAATAGTATTATCTATATTACAAAAAGTGTGTGTGAATAAAAAGAGTCATATATTGTAGTGTCACAATGTTTGAAAATTATTTTTGATTAAAAAACATTTTTGAAGTTATATATTGTAGATAAAAAAATCTACAAAATAATATATTTATTATTTTTTCATGTCAATTATTAATTATAAATTACATATGACTTAAGTTACATACCACGCAGGGTTTTCATATATAATCAAATTATCAAGTGCATTTATAAACACTTGGATATTTATTATAAATTTATTACATTTTTGTATTATTTTTCTTATTAATTACAATTTTTATTGTATTATTGTTTTTATTACATATCTTTTATTTTATTGGTGTGTGTAATGCGCAACGTGGTACACCATTTTTTAAGTTCCTTGAGTTGTAGTCTGAATTATAGTTTACAAAATTCATTCATTCATTTTCGATTAGTCCCTTTATTAATCTGGGGTCACCACAGTGGAATAAAACGCCAATTTATCCACCATGTTTTACACAGCGGATGCCCTTCCAGCCGCAACCCAACACTGGGAAACACCCATACACTCTTGCATTCACACACATACACTATGGGTAATTTAGTTTTATTCAATTCACCTGTACCGCATGTCTTTGGACTGTGGGGGAAACTGGAGCACCCGGAGGAAACCCACACGGGCACAGGAAGAACATGCAAACTCCTCATGGAATTGCCAACTGACCCAGTTGGGGCTCGAACCAGTTCTTGCTTTAAGGCAATTATGCTACCCATTGCGCCACTGTGACGCCCTAGTTTTTGAACTCTCATGCATATTCTTCTTTTGAATGGCTAAGTACATTATGACTCCTGGAACGCATGTTCTATACAGCATGAATGTCATTTAGATATACATTTCCACTATTGTAATTCACAAATCCTCTCCTGTGGCTTCATAAAATAGTAACATGTTGTATGTGTGTCCAGAATCACATTAGATGTAGATGGTCATGCTATTGTGTAGATTCCGCTGTTTTTTCACACCACTGGCGGTTTTGAAGCTTATAAAGAACATGGACTAGATTTGCTTCCATACAGATGCCACTTTGACATTCTTCCAGGGAGATTTGCTTCAGGTTGCGTGAAACATATGCACTGCCATTTCTGTCCACAAGACTATAGGCATCTCCAGTGCTAATTTGGCCTCGTGTGTATAGTATATCCCACTGAAAGATTGTGTGTGTGTGTGCGTGTGTGTTTTAAAGCAGACTGACATTGATTTGCTGTGCAATAGCGCCATAAAGTTTGCACCATCCATTCTTCCTTCCACTTTAACAAGATGTCCAGTCGGAGCTGATGAAGAAGCGGCCCACAGCAGGAGTCTAACAGCTCCATCCTTCACCACACACACACGCACAGAGTCTGTGGCTAAAATAAGCTCTCGTATGACCACTGTTGTGCTTCTGGCTGAACTGTAGATGTGCTTTTTACACTGGACTTCTGGAGGAAAAAGGCTTCTTTGTGAGTGTGTGTGTGTGAGCTGTAAATGGATAGCCGATGCACACTTTCTGGACTCTGCAGCTCCTTCAGTGTTAGTTTTGGCGTTTTTGAAGTCTGCCCTTCATTGTGTTGTGAAAGGAGGAAAAATGCAGCTGTTGTGATGTTAGCTGAGACTCGCTGACAACATGTGGAGATTTTAACGCACACTTGGTTGTTAATGTTCGTGTTTTTTAGGTTAATTGACATTTTTCTACAGCTGGATATTTATCTAGGAAATATGCAGATGTTGTTGAATTCTTGTTGAAGCCGTTGTTATAATTTGTTTTCTCACATAAACATGCACAAGAGATTTGTTGCAGTACTTAAAATATTTATCTATCAAAATATGTTTAATGGATATATTATTCATTTATATTTTTTCCTGAGGAAAAAAAAAATCTTACATGAGACTTTGTTTGCTTATGTAAAAAAAAAATGCCTTTAACTTTATAACATACACACTATGTTGTGAAGTTGAAGGCAATTATTTTTTTTTTATCTCATAATTTTGACCTTTTGATAACTGATTTTTGGATGTTGTCTCATAATTGTGACCTTTTATTTCAAATTTTTTGAGTTTTCTCACATAATTCTGACCTTCTGAATTCCAATTTTGAGTTTTTAATCTCAGAATTCTTACCTTTGATTTCTAATTATTAAGTTTTATCTTTTAATTCTGACCGTTTAAAATCTGATTTCGAGTTTTACCTCATAACTCTGATCTTTGATTTCCAATTTTTGAGTTTTATTTCATAATTTTGACCTTTTGATTCCTGATTTTAAAATTTATCTCATAATTCTGACCTGTAATTTCAAATTTTGAGTTTTATCTCATAGTTCTGACCTTTTGATGTATAATTTGAGTTTTATCTCATAACACTGACCTTTTGAATCCTGATTTTGAGTTTTATCTCATAGTTCTGACCTTTTGATATCTATTTTTTAAATTTTATTTCATAATTCTGTCATTTTGATATCAAATTTTTTAGCTTTATCTCATAATTCTGACATTTTAATATCTAATTTTTTAGTTTTATCTCATAATTCTGTAATTTTAATATCTAGTTTTTTTCATAATTTTGAACTTTTGATATCTAATTTTTCAGTTTTATCTCGTAATTCTGCCCTTTTGACTCCTGATTCTGAGTTTTATCTCATAATTATTTACTAATTTTTGCAGTTTTATCTCAAAATTCTGACCTTTTGATATCTAATTTTTGTTTTGAGTTTTATCTCATAATTCTGACCTTTTGATATCTAATTTGAGTTTTATCTCGTAACTCTGACCTTTTGATATCTAATTTGAGTTTTATCTCGTAACTCTGACCTTTTGATATCTATTTTTTCAGTATTATCTCATAATTCTGACCTTTTGATATCTATTTTTTCAGTTTTATCTCATAATTCTGACCTTTTGATATCTATTTTTTGAGTTTTTATCTAATAATTTTGACATTTTGACTCCTGATTTTGAGTTTTATCATTATTCAGACCTTTGTTTTATCTCATAACTTTGATCTTTTGATTTCTATTTTTTTTTCCGTTTTTTTTTCTTATTATTTCATATTTAGTTGTTTTCAGTTATACTGGAATTCAATTCAATTCATGTTTATTTCTATAGTTACATAACCCTTTTTTTGCCTTTTTTATTGTATACCCACATTTACAAAATATTAACATCAAGATGTTTAAATGAGTTACAAAGTGCACAGTCTTAAAAATGGAAAATAACAAAGAAATCAATGCAAAACAAAAACATAAATATATAGATAAAAATAAAGTACAATCACATCATTTAAGAGCAGTCTTTAAGTGGAAATTAAACAAAAATTGTAAATAAATAACAAAGATCATGTGTTAATTTTAGAGAGCTCTTTTACAGATTCCAAAAAGGGAGACCACTAAAATCTGTCAGATTTTTTTATGTTTGTCATACAGTAGGTAAGTTTTTTAATGGTAGCCATGTAGCAATTTGTGATATCTACATTTTGAAAGATCGAGCCTGTGACGCAGACCAAAGTAGCAAAATATATATATTTTTTTAACTAAATATACCAGCACAATAAATAACTGTAATGCATCTTTTTCAAACAACTTGTTCACATTAAGATTCAATAAATACAAAGCTGAAAGCTGGGGTCATTTCATAATTTAGCTTGAGAATATTTTCCAGTACCTTATGTATTTTCTTCGGAAATGGTAAAATGTTGTCACAGTCCCAAAATGAATGAATGTATCTTTTTATATTTGGAACACAACACAAGTCTGTGGCATTGCCAAACATTTTCTTGATAAATATTGGTGTAAGATATACCCTATTAAAAAAAAAAAAAAACTAAGTTAAGCTCATGGATCGTAAGAGAGATACATTTCGGGTATATATTATCACACACAATCCACCAATCATTCTCATTAATAGCTTGACCAATATCCTTTTCCCAAACATCCTTAAGTCCTACCAGGCAGAAGTGCAAGTGTTATACAAAATGCCATCTATCCTTGTTATCAACCATTTTAATAAGATGGATTCAGTGAAAGGTGTTAGATCTCTGTTGTTTTGGTTCTCAGCTCTCCAACTTTGGTTTTAAAAAATGTCAAAATTGTAGATATTTATCAAAATTGGATTTTATATTGATCTTCAATCTGTCGGAAAGACTTTATGGTGCCCCTTTTTGCCTCCCATTGGAAAGTTTATAAAAATAAATAAAATGAAGCCTTTAAAATATCACAGAAAATGGAATTGTGATATGCTACACTGAGGCTTTGAATCTTCCTGCCAGGCATTCTGCAATATAAATAAATACTATAAATACCGTGACATAAAAAGAAGCTTTGGTTAGATTGAAAGTGCTGAATTTAACAAGAAAAATATATATATATTTATATGCTCAGCTGATAACACTTGATTTGAGGCCAGAGTGCAAGAAGAAGTGGAACAGGTTGTTGCCAAGTGAAGAAAAAAAAAGTAAAACGACTTCAAAGTCTTGTGAAAATGATCCCCAGAAGTGCTATATCACGGTAAAAGCAATTTAGTAAGGGAGAGGACATACTTACAGCCCATCTGCCGGCAGCTGCTGTGTAAATACACTGAGTCTCATACAAGCCTTTCAGTCTGACCCTTCTAGAGGAACAGGAAGAGCTCTTTCTGGAGGAACATCTGCTTAAAATATATCTAAATAACGCCGTATGACTCGAGAGAGTGGCAGGTGGCAACACTTTATGTCTTGTAGCTGGCATGAAATCAACATTTGCTCTACTTATGTTGATATGTATATAGTAGTGTTTGCCATACATTTATTATTCTTTGGCTTAGTCCTTTTATTTATCAGGGGTCGCCACAGCGGAATAAACCACCAACTTATCCAGCATGTTTTACGCAGTGGATGGATGGATTGATAGATGGACACTAGATAAACAGATGCATGGGTGGGTGGATGGATATTATAAAAGGATGAATACTATTGATATTTGTATACAAAAAATTGGATGGATGGATACTATAGAAATGGATGGGTGAATAAGCAGATAAATTGATGGATAGATGGATAACATAGATGGATGGATGGATGGATGATTAGATGGATGGATGGATACCATAGATGGATGGGTGAGTGTTACGAATGAATGGATGGATGCATACTATAGATGGATGGATGGATGTATAGATGGATGGATGGATTGATACCTTAGATAGATGGATGGGTCAATTCTATGAATGAATGGACTCATACTATAGACGGATGGATGGATGGGTGGATGGATGGATGAATGGATATGATAGATAGATAGATAGATAGATAGATAGATAGATAGATAGATAGATAGATAGATAGATAGATAGATAGATAGATAGATAGATAGATAGATAGATAGATAGATAGATAGATAGATAGATAGATAGATAGATAGATAGATAGATGGGTGAATGCTATGGATGGATGGAAGGATGGATGGATGGATGGATGGATGGATGGATGGTTGGGAGGACACTGTGCGGATGG
Organism: Danio rerio; assembly: GCF_049306965.1. NCBI lineage: Eukaryota > Metazoa > Chordata > Actinopteri > Cypriniformes > Danionidae > Danio > Danio rerio. The sequence continues at coordinate 7,352,112 of NC_133183.1, read as the reverse complement.
ATGGATGGCTGGATAGATAGATAGATACTAGATAGATGGATGGGTGAATGATATGAATGGATGCTATGGGTGGATGCTATGGATGGATGGACGGATAGATGCATGGATGGAAGCATAGTTACTATAAATGGATGGATAGATACTATATATAGATAGATAGATGGATGAGATGCATGGATGGATGGATAGATGGATAATAAAATGGACAGATGCTTTGGATGGATGGATGGATGGATGGATGGATGGATGGATGGATGGATGGATGAATACCATAGATAGATGGATGGATGAATGCTATAAATGAATGGATGGATACATACTATATATAGATGGATGGATGAAAACCATAGATAGACGGATGGGTAAATGCTATGAATCGATGAATGGATACTATGGACGGATGAATGGATGGATAGAGGAATACTATAGATTGATGGATGGATACTATGGATAGATAGATGGATGCTATGGATGGATGGATACTATAAATAGATGGATGGATGCTATGGATGGATGGATGGATACCTTAGATAGATGGATGGGTGAATGTTATACATGAATGGACACATACTATAAAAAGATGGATGGATGGATACTATAGGTAGATAGATGGGTGAATGCTATGGATGGATGGATGGATGGATGTATGGTTGGATGGACACTTTGCGGATGGATGAATGGATAGATATATACTAGATAGATGGATGGGTGAATGCTATGAATGGATGCTATGGGTGGATGCTATGGATGGATGGGCGGATAAATGAATGGATGGAAGCATAGTTACTATAAATGGATGGATAGATGAATACTACATATAGATAGATGGATGAGATGCATGGATGGATGGATAGATGGATGATAGGATGGACAGATGTGATGGATGGATGGATGGATGGATGGATACCATAGATAGATGGATGGATGGATGGATACCATAGATAAATGGATGGATGAATGCTATGAATGAATGGATGGATACATACTATAGATAGATGGATGGATGATAACCATACATATACGGATGGGTGAATGCTTTGAATCGATGGATGGATACGATACAATGGATGGATACAATGGATGGATATGGACATATGAATGGATGGATAGAAGAATACTATAGATTGATGGATGGATGGATGCTATAATTAGATGGATGGATGAATGGATGGATAGATATTATAAATAGATGGATGGATGCTATGGATGTTGGATGGATGGATGGATGGATGGATACTATAAATGGATGGATACTATAGATAGATGGATGCTATGGATGGAAGGATGCTATAGATAGATGGATGCTTTGGATGGATGGATGGATGGATGGATGGATGAATGGATGGATACAGTAGATAGAAGGATGGGTGAACGCTATGAATGGATGGATGGATACTATGGATGGATGGATGCATAATATAAATGGATAGATTGATTATTGTATGAATATCATAGATGAATATTATAGTTAGATGGATGATGGATACTACGGATAGATAGGAAGATAGATAAACAGTCAGACAGACAGAGAAACAGACAGACAGACAGATAGTTTTCTAGGTCCAAGCGTTTGTTTTTGTATTTTGTAAGTGTGAGAGTTTGTCAGCTTCATGTACTTCTTAACTTTGGCATTGCCAGCCAAACGCTCTCCATTGAGATGAATGCGAGCGCTAATGGCTTCTTCTTGACATTATAGAGCCTGCGGCATAATGGAAAAATGCAAATGCAAAGGGAAGGCATAGAAAGGAGAATAAAGCTGAGAGAAAGACAAGAAGACCAAAGAAGAGTAATAGACGTGCGAGTAAAAGCGAGGGATGAGAGACACAGGCTGAAGGGACGGCCAATCGATATGGCACGTTCGGTAAAACATTCCCTACGCAGATAAATCAGGATCTGAGATTATAGCAAGAGCAGCGAGCAGAAGCTTTTCATCAATTGCAGATCAGGAGCCCGTATTGATCTCCGCTGCCGTGTTCATCTCTCTGCTTCATGCCATTCATTTAGGGTTCCCGCATCCCGCTCGGCTGATTGAAAATGCGTTAAATAAAAGATTGAAGGAGAAGCCGGCTGATTCACTTGTTTTCTGCCAATGGCATTTGAAGCCGCCGAGCCTTTTGCCAATCAGCTTTTGATTAGAGATTGTTAAGGCCAGACACTGCAGGTGAAAAGGCGAGAGAATTCACTTGTTGTTATTAACATATTGCCCAGTTAATTGATTAGATTAGGAATGGCAAAATTTCTCTGTTACGAGTTCTTTAAAATGTTGTGTTTAACTATGCAAATTAGGCACAACTTAGTTAAATATGCACTCGTCTGCACACATCCTGTAGCATAAACTTCTGAACATTGAATTAAGTAAAGTTCAAATAGTAGGGTTCTGGTGAATTATGTGTGAACATACAGAAAAGTGGAGAGTTAAGGAGCATGGATAAATGGATGGATGCTATGAATAGATGAATGAATGGATGGATGGATACATACTATAGATGGATGGATGGATAGATGGATACTATAGATGCATGGATGGATTCTATGGATGGATAGATGGTATGAATGGATGGATGCTATGGATGGATGGATGGATGGATGGATGCTATGGATGGATACCATGGATGGATGGATGGATGGATGGGATGAATGGATAGATGGATACATACTATAGTTGTATGGATGGATGGATGGATGGATGGATGGATGGATGGATGGATAGATAGATAGATGGATGGATACCATAAACGGATGGATGGATGGATGGATGGATGAATGGGATGAATGGATAGATGGATACATACTATAGTTGTATGGATGGATGGATGGATAGATAGATGGATGGATGCTATGAATGGATACCACAAACGGATGGATGGATGGATGGATGGATGGATGGATGGATGGATGGATGGATGGGATGAATGGATAGATGGATACATACTATAGTTGGATTTATGGATGGGTGGATGGATGGATGGATACTATAAATGGACGGATGGGTGGATGGATGGATGGATGGATGGATACTATAAATGGACGGATGGATGGATAGATGGATACTATAGATGGATGGATGGATGCTATGGATGGATGGGTGGATTCTATGGATGGATACTATTGATGGATGGCATAGGTCTATGGATTAAATGATGGATGGATGGATATATACTATAGAAGTAAGGTTCAGGTGAATTATGTGTGAACATACAGAGGAGTTGAAAGTTAAGGATCATTTTTTAGAAAACCACCTTTAAGCTCTTAAATGTCATCATCCCGATATCGGGACAGTTACGTTTACATCACTTTTTTGCGCTTAAACCCTAATCTAATCATGACAAACTAGATTTAGTAGGTCTAATCTAAGACCTTTGAATATGTTTTTTTACCACAGTTTTTTTTTTTTTTTTAGACGTAGGCTGATTAATAGACTGAAACACATTTACAACCTGTCTGACCATTTACTATTACAAGTTGAAAACATAATATTCTATTGTAAAGCAATCATGACAAAATGTATATCATTTGGAAGGTTAAAATGTCTATATTCCAAATCTGGTGACTGAAAGATATTAATAAGCAACAGTTATTTTTTATTAATTTGCAACACAAGTTATCATAAGAGTAGTAAAGCATTACTTTGCTACAGCAATCCACATGTAAACTGTTGTTTAGATGTTTTTAGATGTTTGTTTTAGTGTTTTTTTTTTAGAGGCTAAATTCAAATCAAATACCACCGAACTGCCCAAACTACGTTACAATTGTATGTCTACCTTACACATATTTTCAAATATATATATGTATATATGTATATATATATATATATATATATAGGGGTTATATTTCTCAAAACATAGGGGGCAGCTTTATATTGTCATCAATGGAAACTTGTCGTGATGTTCGGTACTTCAGCCAAACAGTTTTACTGAAAGCTAATTTGAGATATCAATTTCAAATTTGGAATTTAAGTTGTTCAGTAATTTAGCTATTGATTTTCCGTGAATTTTCTATGAAATCATGTTTTGTAAAAAACATATTTTATCTATTATAATAACATATACATATAATGTTTTATGATTTTCATGAACATAAAAGCACATAACTTTTAATTTATTTAACCTTTTGAACTTTTTTTTCACTTCAGTCACAGTCTACCATCTGTCTTCTTAAAAATGAGACCTGAGGTCTGTTCTCCGTACGTGGATTACTTAGCTGGATTTGGTTATTGACGATTTGACATGATCCTGGATCATTTCGTTCTTCAAAACTGATCCGAGAGTTGTTGTCATAGCAACAGTTCTGCTAGCTCAAACCTGGTCGGTAGCAGGCTCATTTCATATAAACAGGATTAGATCGGGTCAATTCAAGCAAAGAAAATACTGAAAGTATGTACCGAATTCTGATATTTTCTTACAGTAGTAGTTATATACACTTGGAAAATACAAATAAAGTTGAAAAAAAAAAAAAAAAAAAATATATATATATATATATATATATATATATATATATATATATATATATATATATAAAACGTATGCAATCTGCACCCCCGAAATGAAATTACACTAACACGCAGCGATCTCAGATCAGTTTATCCAGACATTTTAATCTGATTCACAAATATGTTTGAAGAACCAAATTAGCCAGAGATCATTTATCAAGATTAACAGATCTAGGATCTGCCAAATCATCTTAGATCATTTAAGCAAGGTACAAAGAACAGACCCCAGGTCCTAAATCTGTGTGGATTTGCTATCTGTTATGATTTGCAAACATTTAGAAATTGCTTACTAATAGATTTGCCATTTGAAACGTGCACCAAATCACATTTTAAGTGACATATTTCAGAAGTGCAAAACTGTAGACAGCGCTCTCTAGTGGATTTGCCATCTGATAGGTGCAACAAAACACACCCAAAATATATATTTTAAATTCACCAAAATATAGACAATGCTTTCTAGTAGATTTGCCATCTGAAACATGCAACAAAATGTACCCGAAGAAACGTAGCCTATGCATTTCTCAAATGTTTGTTTCTTGGTTACAATAATGGCAGATGCTTGAAAACAACGGTGTGGTGTTAAACAGATGTACCATAATTTATTTATTTATTTATTTATTATTATTATTATTATTATTATTATTATTATTATTATTATTATTATTATTATTATTATTATTATTATTATTATTATAAGCGGAATGCTGCAGAGCAGATTAACCAATAAGCTTTCATGCTGAGCAGTGGTCAATTGATGAAATGATCAATGCTTTCAGACCTGTGTTGTGTATATGTCGTGTGTTTATGCCGGAAGCCATGACGGTTCAAACTGCCAGTCTTAATTAGGCCGTATGTGGACGTCTCTGTCTGAAGCGGTTTACGTGACACTCAGATCACATTGCACGCCTGTCATGTCAGATTTGTCCAGCGGTCAGAGTTGTGACAGTGTGGTTCGGGTCAAGACCGAGTCAATGCGCAACATCCTGTCACCATTAGGCACAACACCCGTCATGAATGAATAACAGGGCATTGTGCGTTCAGATCTGATTAGCACATTAACATATTAGATGGCAGTACATGCACAGTCATTTTCATATGTTTGCTCATTTGCTCTTGCTTTTATTAATTTGCTTCATTTTATGTAAGCATTTTTTATTATCCATAGTTTAAATGTTTGCATGCAGAATATGTTTTATAGGTTGGAATAATGCATCCCAAATATTGCTAAATAAATATTATCTATCTATCTATCTATCTATCTATCTATCTATCTATCTATCTATCTATCTATCTATCTATCTATCTATCTATCTATCTATCTATCTATCTATCTATCTATCTATCTATCTATCTATCTATCTATCCATCCATCCATCCATCCATCCATCCATCCATCCATCCATCCATCCATCCATCCATCCATCCATCCATCCATCCATCCATCCATCCATCCATCCATCCATCCATCCATCCATCCATCCATCCATCCATCCATCCATTTATTATTATTATTGTTATTATTTATTTATTTATTTATTTATTTATTTATTTATTTATTTATTTATTTATTTATTTATTAAACCTATTTTATTATTATTATTATTATTATTATTATTATTATTATTATTATTATTATTATTATTATTATTATTATTATTATTATTATTATTATTGTTATTATTGTTATTATTATTATCATTAATTAATGTATTTATTATTATATATTTTTTGTTTCTTTATAACAACATTTTATATATTGGAGTAATGCATAACAAATGTGCCAGATTTAATCAAGTAATTTAATTTATAGCAGGTGATTATATAAATCAATCACGCATATGATTATAACAAACCAATTTTAATATAAAACTAAATTAATTAGAATTAAAAATATTTATTTATTTATTTATTTATTTTATATTTAATATATCTTTAATATATATTTTTTTTCTCTCTTTACTTCAGCATTTTATATATTGGAGTAGAAAATAACAAATATTTTCATGTGCCAGATTAAATCAGATAATTTAGTTTTATTGCATTGTAGTCTAAACATAAAGCAATCATGACAAATGATATATCATTTGAAAGCTTAAAATGTCAACATAGATTCTCTTCAGATTCGTGAAGCATTACTTTGCTACAGCAATTCACTTGCAAAAAGTTTAGATGTTTTAAGATTTTTTAGAGACTAAATTCAAATCAAATACCACTAAAATGCCCATACTACTTTAAAATTGTATGTTTACTTTACAAATATTTTTGTAAGTTTAAAGAATGCAGTTTATTTATTTATTTATTTATTTATTTATTTATTTATTTATTTATTTATTTATTTATTTATTTATTTATTTATTTATTTATTTATCTATTTATTTTATTTTATTTTATTTTACTTTTGTTACATATTTATTTTGTTTTATATTTAATAGATCAGTTCGATTATTTATGGTAATCAGTTATAGTTTGACTTTTATTTCCCGTTTATTTTCAGTTATATTGTCACAATCACCAGCAATCTAATTCTGGCAGATTACTGGTAAACATGCAATTCAAACTAGGTCCTGGAGGGCTGGTGCAGGACACCGGCCCTCCAGGACCGAACTTGGACACCCCTGCACTATAATGATTACAAATTCACCGGTATATGGACTACACGTTCCAGTCATGGACCACACACACTCACAATGGTTCCCGATCCTGACTGATTGCAAACACACAGCCGGAGGATTGTCAAAGACTGATTACTAGGACTTTAAATACAGCGCACACACACACACACATCTGGGCTGAGTCTTGTTTATCTGTACTGTTAAATTAATTTATATAATTAGCAAAAATATATTTATTTATTTATTTTTTATATATTTATTTGTTTTTATATTTAATAGATCAGTTAGATTATAGATTAATTAGTTCTATCTCTTGCTTTAATTTCCCTTTAAAATAGCTTTAATTATATATGAGTAGTGCATAACAAATATTTCCATGTGCCAGATTTTATCAGATAATTTAATTTTATTACACGATATATAAAAATCAACCACACATTAGATTGTAACAAACCAATATTTAGTATAAAATTTAAATAATTGATATAATTTGCAAAAATTATTATTATTTTTATTATTATTATTATTATTATTATTATTATTATTATTATTATTATTATCTATTTATTTATTTATTTATTGTTTATTTATTAAATGTTTTTTTCTTTATTATTATTATTATTATTATTATTGTTGTTATTTAATATTATGTTTTTTACAAAATTGTTTTATGTTTTGATATATAAATATTTTGATACACATTTACAAATTAATTTAATTTAATAATTAGCTAAATGTAAATTTTTATTTATTATTATTTATTTATTGTTATTAATGTTTGTTCATTCATTTTTCTTCTGCCTAATCCCTTATTTATCAGGGGTCGCCACAGTGGAATAACCACCAACTATTATTTATTTATATATTTATTTACTTATTTACTTTTTTTAAAAATGTATATCCTCCATTCATTTACAACATTGCTATCTCAAAAAGCAACATGAATTGTACATGATTTGCCCTCTTTCTGCATTCTTGCCCATCACATCTCCATCTACTCATTAGTGAAGTGTTTGTGACTCTGTGTTATACTGCTATCAGCCAATCAGTGTTGTCATGACATCATTGTCCTGCAGCAACAAAGTAATAAGTCACATGACATTTTCAGCTCCTTTGATTGGCTCTGCATTGAACCGAATGCCAATATAAGCACAGACAGCAGATAGTTTCACCGTTAAGATGTATGATAATACTAACAGATAACAGTTTCCTGGTATTAGAGAGCTTTTGTTTTTATGGATTTCAGAATCTGCTTCTACCAGGTCTGCAGTGTAATTACTGGCTGAGAGAAGAGATTGAATGTAAGTGAAGCTCCAGCCGTATAGTCGAAATTGAATATTGAACATGAGTCCTTCTATAAGGCTGCAGGAATGGAAACGTATGTGTCTGACATCTTTTAATGTGCTGTTTCAAATTCCAATTCTGCTGCGGTGACTGTTTCATTTTCAGACGGGGTTATGGATGGCCTGGCCTTCCCTGCCGCTGAAATAAGAGACTGGAAGGCTCGGGTGTTTTATGGATGTTTTAAAATGTACTACTTTTGCTTGTTGTTAATGTAATTTTTATTTTTTCTTTCTTTCTGGAGCTGAAGATGCAGATCCACTATTGTTTCTGGAGGCTGTGTTTTTTATTGCATATGTGAATTTTTTTTGGCAATGGTTACCATGTTTTACTTAACTCTAACTCTTTATTTTTACTTTTGATCATTACTTATGGTAAAATTACAAGATTGATTTTAAATTCAATTAAATAAATAAGCATTTCTTTCTTCATTGAAAGGATTTAAATGTAGTTCAATATTGCGTTTAATTGAATAAAGTTTATTAATTTTCTTTTTGACTTGATAAGATGTTTGGCAGTAAAGCGGTCAGGGTTTTTTGCAAATAGTTACGAAACATTCAGTCTCCTCTTACCAGTTTATTTATTTAATTTTTATCCGTTTCATTGGTTTTGTATATTCTGGCCTTTTCTGCACCATAAAAAAAATATATAATTAAAATAATAATAATAATAATAATAATAATAATAATAATAATAATAATAATTTAATTAAATTAATAAAAATAATAATAAAAAGCTAATAAAAAATAATGCATAAATAAAAAATAATAAAGAAAATAAAAAATAAAACAAAAATAAATTAAAATAAAATAAAACAATTATTTATTTAAAATTAATTAAATAAAAAACATATAAAAATAAATGAAATAACAATAAACAAACTAAATTCAATTCAATAAAACAAAAAAAACAAGAAAATAAACTAAAAATAAATAAATAAAACAAAAATGAATAAAAAATAAAGTAAAATAAAAGTAATAAAAAGAAATAAAATAAAAAATTAAATTCAATTTAATTTAATTAAAAATAATAAACATAATAATAAAATCAATAAAATAATAAAATAATTAAATTACTTGTAAAAAATCAAGTAAAATAAAAATAATAAACAATTTTGAATAAATAGTTTAATAAAAATAAATAGTAAAAAAATAAATAATGAAGCAATAATAATAAATAATAATAATAAAATAAACATTTTATGAAAAAATAAATAAATAATGATAAAATTAATAAAATAAAAAATTAAGTAAAATTAAATAAATAAAAAAATAATAATCAATCAATCAATCAATAAATCAATAAAATAATCAAACAAAATAAATATAAAATATAAAATGAAATATTTAATAAAATTTTTAAATAAACAGATGGAATAAAAATATATAAAATGAAATATAAATTTTAATAAAATATTAATATTACTAATTAAAAAAATAAAATAATTAAAAATTCCTGAATCCTTTAATGTCCTGAAAAGATCAACCTTTAATGACATGAGGACATATTTTAAAAGCAAGCTGACTTGTTTTTTTTTTTTTTAGCAAATATTTAAGATAAAATAATTAAAAATAAAAATATAAAATAAAATATAAAATAAAAAATGTAAAATGTTAGTAATATAAAACAAATACATTTTAATAATAAGTTGTTATTGAAATAAATAATGAAGTCTATACATTTAAAATTACAAATGTAAATAAGTCTTAAATGAATAAATATTATTAGATTTTTTGCATTGTAAAAGAATCCTGGTTGCCTTAATTTTGTTAAGCTGAATCAAGTTGATCTTGTGAGTCCATTTAACTTGTGTAATGTTTAAAATAGCTTACATAACTTATAAAATTAAGTTAGAACATGATTAACTTAATTTAATAAGTACTTATTTATAATTTATTGTGAACTGATATATCTGTGTATTATTACATAAGTGTCTTAAAAATGGCATCCTTGAGTGGAATGATTTTGTTATTTTGACGTCACAAAGACATGTTTAAAAAGAGAGCTGACATGTTTAGCACATATTTAAGTATTTTTCAGTCTTCTCTGACCAAATCATATCTTCACATTTAGTTAAGCATACACTGGCCTTCCCTCCCACTGTAATAACACCCATAAAACCTCTGGTGTTTTATGATTGTTTTTAAATATACTACTTTTGCTTATCATTGGCGCACAGAAGTGGATTTTCTGGAGCTAAAGTCTCAGATCCACCATGTTCCTGAAATCTCGCGAGGCACTGTGTGTTTCATCGCTTGCCTGGAGAGCTGTTTTCATGATATTCTTCCTGCTAGATATTCCAGTTGACAAAAAAGGGGACCCGAGGGCTCCGTATTCTTCGCTTGTGAAAAGATAGTAACTCTCTTGCATTTTTAACCAGAGCATCTGCATAACCGCAAAACTCAGTGTCGCTTTCAAGTGTCTGGCAAACAATGACAGTCTTTCAAGGAAGCGGCTCTTTGGAGATGAATCAGCCTAATTCAAACTTTGCTGAAAGAAAGCCTCTGAAAACTGTGATGAGAATTGTGATGGATGCTCAGTCTGTGAGAAAAAAAAATAACAAAAACAAGATCCTGTGCATGCTTTTGTCAATTTAAATGAATTAAATACAGTTTTAGTTTCTTCAGTACATACATTTTAAACGTTAATTGCTATAATGTGATCCCTGATCCTGGACCACAAAACTGGGTATTTGTTATCTTAAAACTAAATGAATAGATTGATTTGTTATATTTGTTTTTTGTTTTGTTTTGTTTTGTTTTGTTTTGTTTTGTTTTGTTTTGTTTTGTTTTGTTTTGTTTAGTTTTGTTTATTTATTTATTTATTTATTTATTTATTTATTTATTTATTTATTTATTTATTTATTTATTTATTTATTTATTTATTTATTTATTTATTTATTTATTATTTTTATTTATTATTTTTATTTAATTGTTTATCCTTTCTATTTTTATTATTATTTATATTTATTATTTTTATTCATTTTTACTTATCTGTTTATTCATTTATTTATTCATTAATTTATTTGTTATTATTTATATTTATTATTTATATTTATTTATTTATTTTATTATTATGTATATTTAATCTTTTAATTTATGTATTTGTTTAACTTTCTATTTATTTGTTTTTTATTTTATTGTTTCTAATTATTCTTTATTTATTTATTTATTTATTTACTTATGTGTTTTCATCCATTCTATTTATTTATTATTTATTTTAATTCATTCTTTATAATTATAACTAGTTATTTATATAGTTTGATGTTTTGTGACATATCAAAATTTTAAAGGAACCAAATATGAACCACAATGTTTGTTTATTTATTTATTTATTTATTTATTTATTTATTTATTTATTTATTTATTTATTTATTTATTTATTTATTTATTTATTTATTTATTTATTTATTTGTTTGTTTGTTTATTCATTCATTAATTTTCTTGTCGGCTTAGTCCCTTTATTAATCCGGGGTCGCCACAGCGGAATGAACCGCCAACTTATCCAGCACATCTTTACGCAGCCGATGCCCTTCCAGCCGCAACCCATCTCTAGGAAAAGGATATGAGCGACGAGGATGGGATCTAAACCCATGCGTGTAGAGCACAATGGATTGGCAGTCCATCGCCTTAACCACTCGGCCACCTCATCACATTTATTTATTTATTTTATTTATTTATTTATTTAAATAATCTTTCTTTTATTTATGTTTCCTATTTTTTTCTTTCTAATTCATATTTTTCTTATTTTAAAATAATACAATCAAATATATATTTTTAAAGAAACCAAATGTAAACAATTATTTTTTTTCTCCACCATCATGTCCCTTCCGGGTCTCCATATTTGGGAAATAATTAAAAAATAAAAACAAAATCACAGGAGGATGAATAGTTTTTACATTAGCTGTATATGTTTTAATCCAACTTGTTTAAACCTAATTGTGAAAATATTCAAATTGATCGATCCAATATTTTTCAGGTCACCACCTCTTCCAGTCCGATCGAAAATTAATTCAGAACGTTTGAGATGTTCGCATGAAGCCATCAATTTTACAAGAAGCCGTTCGTTGTGTTTAGACTGAGCCATCAATCTGATTACGGCCTCATCATCGGGCTGCATGTAAACGCAGCCATTGTAAATGTAAAGTCTGGGGCTAATGTCATCTGTGCTGTTTGCCCTGCCGGTCTGATATCTAATGAGCTCCTTGATAAATCGGAGCAAACCCTAATTTTTCTTGCCGCGGCACAGCTCTGAAATGCTATAAATAACCGGCAGCCGCATTAGTTGCCACGTCAAACCATCCAAAAGTCCATTATAATCCAAGGCCATCAGTAGAGGAAGCTGATTCTGCTGGTATACTTGTTCATCCATCTTTCTTTCCGTCCTCCTCTCCAGCTGGGGTCTTATTAGGACCTGTTGAAGCTTGGTGTTTAACTTATCTGCGTTTTTTATTCTCTCTTATTCTGCTCTTGCTTTAGAGTAAGCATGAAAGCAAGTAAACATGCAAAGGTACAGTAGATAGCAGCATAGAAATTGGGGAAAATAAACAAGCGGTTCTAATAATTCAGGGGGGCTAATAATTCTGACTTCAACTGTAATGTGCTTTTTTACTCCTCACTTGTAAGTCACTTTGGATAAAACTTGCTAAATGAGTAAATGTAAATGTGTACTGAATGCAAATAGGAACAAACACTTGTTCCACCTCGTCCATCCATCCATCTTCCCCCATCTACACTCCTCCAGCGGGTGTCATATGAGGGCCCGTTGAGGCATGACGGGTTGTGCTTTTCTTGTGATGGGAGATTGAAAGCCATCACGCCAAAGAGCGGCACAGGAGGCTTTCTCTTTTGCGGAAGGTCATTAGCCGGCCGGCTGGAAATCACAGTTCCTCAGGTGGCACCCCGGGCTGCGCTTCCACATCTTTTCATCCTGGTGTCTGGAGAGGAGAGCGCTTTTGATATTCCAGAGCTCTGTCTCCACTATTCTTGTGTCCTAATCCCTGTCAAGGGCCTCCCATTCTCTAGTCAATAAAGGACTTGTGGACAGCATTTTCGCCAACATTTGGTCAGATCATAGGGAGAGTGAGCGGTAAGTGCTTGTGCATTGGCAGGTATGTTCGCATGCTGTCCACGACCACCCGCTGTGCTTTTAGAAAGTCCACTGAGATGTGACTGACTCATCCTGGTGATCCCTGCGGATACTGGATGATGGAAAGGGCAATGTCAAGCCCTCTTTTTATTCCTTTTTGTAGGATTTATTTATTTGTTTGTTTGTTTTTTCTTATGTTTACACATTTATTCAAGCTTTTATGCATACATTAGAGCATTCATCTAAATATTTTTTTGAAATGACAATGACATGTTAGGACTACTTATTTGAATTGAGCTGAAGCAACACAATTCTTAAGGTTTTTTTGACAACTCAACTGTTTTATGTTCAATCAACTTAAATTTGTAACAACAAATAAGGTAACTTAAATCCTTCATGTTTTCCCAACACAAATCTACGGAACTCCGGAAGGGACGTAGTGGAGGAGAAAAAAATTGGCTGGGTGAAAAAAAAAATAATGGGTGAAAGAAAAAAATGGGTGGGAGGAAAATATATATTTCTAAGTTCTTTGCGTTCTCTCGCAAAGTTTTGCGTTCCCTCGCAAAGATGTTTTGCGTTCCCTCGCAAAGATGTTTTGGGTTCCCTCGCAAAGATGTTTTGCGTTATCTCGCAAAGATGTTTTGCGTTCCCTCGCAAAGATGTTTTGCGTTCCCTCGCAAAGATGTTTTGCGTTCCCTCGCAAAGATGTTTTGCGTTCCCTCGCAAAGATGTTTTGCGTTATCTCGCAAAGATATTTTGCGTTCCCTCGCAAAGATGTTTTGCGTTATCTCGCAAAGATGTTTTGCGTTCCCTCGCAAAGATGTTTTGCGTTCCCTCGCAAAGATGTTTTGCGTTCTCACGCAAAACTGTTTCTCCACAAACACTTCCTGTTCACTTCACTCACGTAAACCCTCCCGTTTTTGCCGAAATTCTCCCGTATTTTACCATTCTATCCCACTTTCTTTACATTACTGTGCGCTGATTGTCGCCTTTCACTTTGCAACCTCTGAACCAGTGAATGCATGTTTAAGCCCTGACTGACAGACGCGCTTCGTACAATAAACTGATCCCAGATCAGCGTCTGTACGCGCCATTTAAAGGGACACTTCTGTTATCAAACAAGTGCGCAGCAAATGAATCTCATGTTTTGTTTAGTTTGATAACAGAGGTTTCTCTGTAAGAATGCACAGATCTATAATGAAAGCAGTCCATTACTTTAGAAACTGTTTGTGCTCATTTAAGAGAAAATAAGCTGTTTAAAATCAAACATGCAGGACGGAGATGTTTCATATTATTAGTGTATTTGTCTGTTTAAACATACACCCGCTCCTCTGTAAATGGCGTGTACACACGCTGATCTGGGATCAGTTTATTGTACGAAGCGCGTCTGTCAGTCAGCGCTTATACATGCATTCACTGGTTCATAGGTAGCATACGCACAGTAATGTAAAGAAAGTGGGATAGAATGGTAAAATACGGGAGAATTTCGGCAAAAACGGGAGGGTTTACGTGAGTGCAGTGAACAGGAAGTGTTTGTGGAGAAACAGTTTTGCGAGAGAACGCAAAACATCTTTGCGAGGGAACGCAAAACATCTTTGCGAGGGAACGCAAAACATCTTTGCGAGAGAACGCAAAACATCTTTGCGAGAGAACGCAAAACATCTTTGCGAGGGAACGCAAAACATCTTTGCGAGAGAACGCAAAACATCTTTGCGAGAGAACGCAAAACATCTTTGCGAGAGAACGCAAAACATCTTTGCGAGGGAACGCAAAACTTTGCGAGAGAACACAAAAAACGTATAAATATATATTTTCCTCCCACCCATTTTTTTTCTTTCACCCATTTTTTTTTTTTCACCCACCCATTTTTTTTCTCCCCCACTACGTCCCTTCCGGGGTTCCGTACAAATCAATTGTGTCAAACTCAGTATTTTTTTATTTATTTATTTATTTTACAGAGAAGGGATAGTTCACCCAAAAACTATATCTTTTCCCTCATGTGAATTTAAACCATTATGAGTTTCTTTCTTCAAAAAAAAAGAGAAGATATTTTGAAGAATGCTTCTTGCTGGTAAACAGTGTATACCATAGTTGGAAAAATATATTTTATGAAAGTCAATGGGTGTCAGAAATGAGCATTTTTCACCCAAAAATGAAAAATACCTCATATATTTCTGCTCATGTGGTTTTGAATGATTAATATCACATGAGTAGCAGTGCGATATCGCTGTATATCAGCACTGGTGAGAGGCGTGCGTTGGCTTGAGGCTGCATGCCAAGTGCCTTATGGCTCGTGTCCACTGACTTTTACAGTACGGTACGGTTCGGGTCGGTACGGGTCACCTTTATCAGCCTTGCGTTTCCACTACCAAGGGTACCCTTTTGGTGGGCGTGGTGTATGACAGAAAGTTTCAGTCGCATCATTCTCGCTTGAGGAAATGTCTACAATAAAGCTGTACGGGTCGCTTACATATCATATGAAAAGCACTTCTCACAAAACAGACGCTTTACAGACATAAATACTTCTGTATAAATGTTTATAACTAACTTTTCTATGTACAGGAGTTGATTATTACTGCAGATCAATGACCGTGCGAAACAGCCTACTGTAACGTCTGTAATTATATTAAATAAATAAATGCAATCTATATGAACACATACAGACCCTTACAGTCTCCGACATGCTACCAACTACAGAAAAACTACACACAGCAAATATTTCGTCCTATATTTGGTTCAAAACAACACAAAGTATAGCCTACAGTCAGTGAAAACCTCTCATCTGTGTCTGTAATCTTCAGCAGCACGTGTAAACTATGTTAGAGAGTCATTCCATCATTCCCAGTTCATATTAGTCCTAAAGGTGATGATAAAAATTAAAACAAGGCAGTTTGTTCACGTTTGCTGAAGAAATAACATACTCCTTTTTTTCCCGTGCTTCACTCGAGTTTGTCCTTTTCTTTCTGAATGTGTCATGTCATGTGTCGTGTTTTGTCAGCTTCTCGCAGAATTGGGTTTCCAAAGCTTGTCAATAACGCTACCAATAGCGTTCAGTTGCACGTTTAGCTCCGCCTTTTGGTACCCTTTCTTGTGTTTGGGACCCTTTTGAAAGGGTGCCGAAAAAGTGGTACGGTACGGTTTGGTTCAGTATGCCTTTTGAGAGTGAAAACGGCCATAAAAGCGTAGCGAACCGTACCGTACCAGTCAGTGGAAACGAGCCATTAGTGTCCCACCAGCAGGTGCGCAACTACACATGTACTGAGGAGTATGCGGGTTCATAGTTTTCTATTTTATCTGGAATATATTGAAGTCTGTACTTACATAAACATACATTTTGTGTGATCCCTCTTGTTTTGGCAAAATAATTAATTAATTAAATAATAATAAATAAAGAATTTTTTTTAGATTAATCGTAACTTTTGACATCAACTGTACTGTATGTATGATTTGACAGTTTATTTTGATAAAAAATTAAAAAAATCAAAACAGTTACATCTACATAAACACTTTACACTTGGCTGTGTGACTGCATGTTATTGTGTTAAATGATTTTGAATTAAAACGTGTGTGCCAAAGTATGCAACTTATGGTATTTTTTATTTATTTAACAAAATACAATATTATACTTGTATAAAATGCAAAATAAAATTTTTTAACAAAACATATTTAATTTTTTTTTATTATTTGAAACTTTTAAAAAGAATAATTTCAAAAATTGTTTTGGCACAATAGCGCTCCCTCCATGTGAGGCGCCCTTATGTGCCGCATATACTGCATACCCCCTTTTTGCGCCTCTGCCCCACCGGTGCCGATATACAGCTAAATCGCACTGCTATGAGTGATATATTCACTGACATCTGTGGCTGATGTCACAACAGCAGAAACCGTTGCCAGCTTACAAATGTCACTTTAGAACTAGCATTTAAATGATTATGTGTTGTAATGTGATGACGAGACAAGTGATTTTGCTCACATTTGAAATTTTTAAGGCTGAAAGGCATGAAATGCCATCAGTCTACAGAGATCTCCCAGTATTTCTCAGGAAAAATTGAATCCCAAAAAAGCGAAAGCAAAGCAATCACTACAAGATTATATGGCATAAATGCAGATCGACTAAGAATGTCACTTACATGTTTTATAATGATTCTTTGAAGATTTGTTTTAAATTATGCTCAGAAAAACATTTTTAACTTTGCGTTTATTATGCTGTGTCTGGCGCCATCTTATGGCAGAACGAAGTAACGTCAATTTCTTTTCAAGTCGTGCTAAACTACTACAAAATTTGTAATGCAAACATATTTTTATTAAATATTTCTGCGGTTTATATGAAATGCATTTATTGGTCAATAGTATTTAACAAACAACAATATAACGACAAGTAAATCAGCCAAAAGACTGATTAAAAAAAAAAAAAAGTTTTTAAAGAAAAAAACGTAACATTGCAGTTAAATCTATTTGCTCTGGAGTAAATAATAGATGACTGTGACCAAAATATTGCCTTTAGACATAGCCAAAACAAATAACTTTTTTACAGTAGACTAAAATACAGACACCCACCATATTGAATTAGTAGCTGTCAGAGGACTGCTCACGGCAGGCAATGTGACGCGATGAAAGTCATGAATTTATAAAAACATATTGTCAAATAGGCACTATTAATAAACTGTATAGTTGCAATCTAAACAACAACATTCTTGTCTGAAAAGCCTCAAATGGACATTATGTTGTCCAAAAGCTGCAGTATTTGTGTAGAGAGTTGTTTAGCCTTCTTCACGTCATTGGTTTGGGTGGAGTAATACACAAGGGTGAAGAGGCTGTCAGAGTCCTGATAATACCTGCTAACACTCTCATTTTTCCTGAGTGTCTCCTGTATTTCAGACAAATCTCCCGCCACCCTCCCATTTTGTTATTTCTCCCGGAAAACTCCCGTAATTTCATCCAACTCCTGTAATTTCATCCGGTCATCAGCTTAAAGGGTCACGAAACACCAAAACACATTTTTTGAGCTGTTGACAGTGGTATATGTGTCCCACACTGCTAAAAACACTATTAGGACACCTATATTTCACTAAAAAGTGTAAATTGGTTGTTTTTGCGTTATTTCAACCAAATTCGTACTTCCTGTTTGAAACGAATTTTTGAAGCTGCGTCACGGTCATGACATAATAGCGTTGTATTCCAGCGTGCAGACTGGGCGTCTGTGCCAGAGTGAGTCTTATTACGTCTTACAGTGTGATGCATTAATGCATGAGTAAGGCTTGGTTCAAACCAATCAGCGCGCTCTATTGTGCAACTTCATTAATATTCATTAGCGTCACCGTTTTTCCGCCACAGAGACGCCACGTTGTGTTGGCAAAACAAGCGTGAAGTGTTGCTTTTATAGTTTGCTGCCATTAAGTTTCGTTTTCATTTTCTCTCTGTGAGAGCTCAGCTGGATCACGTGTGGATTAACAGTGTATGCGACGCTTGACAACAATAACTTACGTGTCTAAGGAGGATTATTGTTTACCTGAGAGCTGTTCTCATCTGCAAACGCTGAAATCCGGATTCGCTTGTAACGTTAGTCTCCTCTTCATAAAGACGCGGCTCTAGTTGCTGGTGATTGTCCTGTCTCTACAGATTTGGTAAGTGAGTGACCAGTGCTCTTTGTTTATTCAGTTTGTTCGTATCGAATTAAGTTAACTATTGCACTGAGTGCAAACATAGCACCGCATTTTGTGACCGGAATAACACACGCGGCTTTCTGACGCTACCTGCCGTGTGCATCTAAGTTTTCGGGAAATGCAGAGTTTTTTTTTTCTCTCATTCGCCGTGCTGTATCAAACATTGCATGAAAAATACACGCTTAGAGCAGATCCTCGAATCAAATATCGCGTTTGTCGCGAGGGGCATGAATGAATTCCCTGAATGAAAGAGCCAAACTGCAGTTAAAGTCCAACATTTAATAATTTGGCAAATAATTCCACTACAGATGTCCATGTAGGTTAAACACCATCACTTTCTCATGTGTGTGTATTTTGACTCTGAAACTCGCGCGTGCACAAATAGACACTCCCACACCATCCCACTTTAGTTCCTCTGACACTCCCCCCTAAACAGAGCTGGACACGCCCACTTTTCTGACTTTTTCCAAAGTAGAGGTGTGAAAACACCCTGCTGAAACGAGGGGGTTTCATGGCCCTTTAAGACTTTGGTATAGTATCCGATCGCAGCGGCTCCCGGTCTTCTAGATTTTCAGAGACCAATGTTGGCAGGTATGGTCCTGATATTACTTTAATAATCTCATGGCTATCAGCCAATCAGATTCGAGAACCAGACTGTTGTATGAACTGTAACACGTTTTGTTTTGAAGAATGACTTATGTAGTTAGGAAAAAACAATACTGTGAAAGTCAATGGGTGTCAGCAATAGCGTTTTTCAAATTATCTTCTTTTGTGTATAAAATAAAACTAAAAAGGTGAAGTGTAATTTTCATTTTTGGGAGTATTTTTCTTTGATTTCCAATTATTTATGCATTTTTGAATGCATTTATTTATTTCCATAATTAATTATGCATTTATTGAACAATCCATTCATTCATTTATGTATAAGATTTTCCAACTTGGAGTTTTTGTGTTCTTTCTTGTCCAAATATCTAAAAACTTTTAAATCAAGAAGCATTTTCTAGACAAGTAAAAATATTGTTTTGTTTTCAGAAATAATATGTCTAATTTAAAAGATTTTTTTTTCTTTAAAACAAGCAAAATAATCTGCCGTTGGAGTAAGAAAATTTTATATTTTGACTTAAAACAAAACAAAAACTGTATGCATTTCTGTATATTGTCATTTAAGCAAAGATTTAAGTGTCTATACACTGTAAGCATTTACTTTTATAAACAATAGCTAAATTGCGCCTTGTCAAAACTGCACTCGTGGAAAGAAAAAAAGGCCCTATTTTCAACAGTTTTGACATTCATTCAAATGCGTCTCTTGCGACCACTTGTGATTCGATTTTGCTGAGACCCTTCTCTTTTATTTAGTCACAGTCTGCATCAATTTACTGGACCGTTCAGTGGAACTCATAAGTACTGCTGAATGAATGAACCCACGTTACATGCCTTACAAGAAAGAGAAATCAAGTGAATGAAAAGGATGTGGATGGCAGCTGTAATTCCCATCATAATACATGTGTTTTTGTACAACACAGTCAAGTGTGAATACCTTGTATTGCTGCGCCTCCTCACAGCACATCACATAATGATCATGCATTTGTCTTTTTCTGCTTTTCGAAGGCCTTGAGCATTTACAAAATGAACTGTCCCTTTAGGTCCACTCTCCTTTATTTAGCTTATTTACATGTAGATGAGCTCTGTTGTTATTGGCTGTCATCTTCATGTATGTAAATAAGAATCTACTCCTAATCTTTCCTACTATGGAAGTCAATGGGTACAGGTTTCCTGCATTTCTCGAAATATCTTCTGTTATGGTCAACTGGTGGAAAAAGTGTGAGTAAATGATGACAGCATTTTCATTTTTGGGTGAACTATGGGTTTATTTACATGTAAATGAGCTCTGTTGTCATTATCTGTCATTTTTATGTATTTCAATAAGAATCTTACTAATAGTATTTTTCACCTAAATGAAAATTCTGTCCGTATTTGCACATCTTTTACTTTTACCAAAACAATTATGTTCTTTTAGATACAAACGAAGATCTGCTGAAGAATGGTGGAAACCTGTAACCATTGACTTCCATAGTATTTGTTTTTTTCTGTGATTGAAGTCAATGGTTACAGGTTTCCAACATTCTTCAAAATATCTTATTTTGTGTTCAATAGAAAAAGGGCTTATTTAAGGCTATAAGGATTATTTACATGTAAATGAGCGCTGTTGTTATTGGCTGTCATTTTACGCATGTAAATACAAATTTAACTAATGTTATTTTTCCACCTAAAAAAAAAAAAAATCTGTCCTTATTTACTCCACTTGTATTTGTTCCAAAAAAAAAAAAATTTATTTTTATGTGTGTTTGATCACAAAAGAAGATATTTTGTAGAATGGTGGAAACCTGCAACCTCTGACTTTCATAGTTATTGTTTTTCCTACGATGGAAGTCAATGATTTCAGGTTTCCAACATTCTTTAATATCTATCTATCTATCTATCTATCTATCTATCTATCTATCTATCTATCTATCTATCTATCTATCTATCTATCTATCTATCTATCTATCTATCTATCTATCTATCTATCTATCTATCTATCTATCTATCCATCCATCCATCCATCCATCCATCCATCCATCCATCCATCCATCCATCCATCCATCCATCCATCCATCCATCCATCCATCCATCCATCCATCCATCCATCCATCCATCCATCCATCCATCCATCCATCCATCCATCCTTTGACACTTTTTTTTTTTTTGGTCTTCAAAAAAAAAAAAAAAACTCAAACTAGTTTGGAACATAAATGAGGTCATGTAAATGAGGTCTTGTTTTTGGCTGTAATTATTACGTTTGTAAAAAAAATCTAACTAATGGTATTGTTCACCTGAGCTCACATACTGTTCTTGCATTTGTTCCAAAACAATTGGAGT
>NC_133183.1:7267500-7325000 GCF_049306965.1 Danio rerio | reverse complement strand
TTTTATTATTGTATTTTATCTTTTGTTTAATTATTTTTAATTTTGTTTTATTTAATTACATTTTATTTTATTTATGCTTTTGTTTTCTCATTCTTTGTGTTTGTTTTTTGGCCATTTTTATAATGAATAATTTTTATTTTATTTTATTTTTAGTTTTTATTTCTGTTATTTTATTTTTATTTATTTTTTTACATATGCTAGAGTAATTTTACACGCTGTGGTATATTCATTAGTGTTTCAAACATATTATTTTATTTTATTTATGCTCTCTTATTTATATTAGTTTCATTTTGACCATTTTATAATGATTTTTTATTTTTTTTTATTTTTTTTTTTTATTTTTTACTTAAGATAATTGTATTTTATTGTTGTAAAATGTGTACTCTATTTTCTTTTTTTTTTATTCTTAGTTCCTTATTTTAATATATATTTAACCAATGTTTCATTTCAAACTGAGTAAAATTTTACCTACAAAATAAATGCAACAATCAAATCAGAAAACTAGAAAGCTAGCTCACAGAAAAATGAACATTTAATCACAATTTACTCATCCTCGCATGGTTTCTTTGAACATACAAGATATTTTGAAGAAAGCCGAACAGCTGTAACCATTGACTTCCATTGACAACAAATACCGTGAAAATACCGTAAAATATCTACTTTTGTGTTTGACAGAAGAAAGAAAAATAAATTTTTGGGTAACCTATCTCTTTAAGCTGCTTGGCTATTGACTTTCATTCCAAAAAAATAAGGGGGAACCTTGAGCTGTCGTTCCCACCCCATATTTCCTGGCACAGTGTCCTGTAGCATCTGTCATTCAAGCCCCCTGATGAATTATTGGAAAACTCATCTTTATTATCCGTGTCAACCCAGCAGTCGTGGGCCGCACTAGAGGGACAACCAGAAAGCTGCGTGCAGCAGATGTGCAGAGCTCCAAATCCAGTTTTGTTTAGTTTTTCTCTTATTGACTACAGTAGATCACACAGTATTATGACTCGCATTGGCTGTACGGACTGTAAAAAAAAGAGTTTAAAAAATTTGCAAAAAATAATTTGTCTTATAAAACAATGATCATAAATGAGGGTTTTCACAGTAATGCCTTGGAGAAAAAATTAGGTAATATTTCTTAGTTCTCCAAATAACCTTTCAGTGATGATAAAAAATTTAAAACTATGACGAACCTGTTTCAGCTATAAAGGACATTTTGGGCAATGAAAAAATTCTATTAATGTTAAAGGTTCTTTGTGGAACTGTCCCATCAAGGGTTTTATAATCATTGATCCTAATAGACCATTGATCCCAAAAGTAAACCTATACTTTTAGGTGTGTGAGGAATGTTCTTAAAACCACACACACACACACACACACACACACACACACACACATACACAAATAAATAAATAAATAAATAGATAGATAAATAAATAAATAAATACATACATACATACATACATACATACATGAATAAATAAATTAATACACAAACAAATAAATAAATAAATAAATAAATATTGCGGCTGGAAGGGCATCTGCCAACTTAACCTGCTGGATAAGTTGGCGGTTCATTCCGCTGTGGCGACCCCAGATTAATAAAGGGAATAAGCCGACAAGAAAATGAATAAATGAATGAATAACTACATATATACATACATACATACATACATACATAAATAAATATTAAACAAACAATCAAACAAGCAAAATCCTATAAAGAACTTTTTGACCAAAAGTTTAATTGAAATGAAAAGTTCCTAATGGAACCCTCAATGCACTGGTGATGACTCTTTAAGGAACCATTAGTGCTTAATAGAGAACTTTTATTTTTAATATCAAAAAACAAACACAAGTGTTTCCCATAAATAAATCTGAAAAAGGAAATGTCCCGTGTGCACTGTTCAAATGAACCACCTTTTGTTATGTTAGAGATAAAATACATCCACTACATTAAACTGTTGTAAAAAGGCATCTGATTAATATTCTGTTTCCAACTAATATTCTGAATAACATCAAAAGGCAGCGGGTGCATGAATACACAGTCTTTGTTTTTACTCTATATAGTTCTGAGAGCTGTGCATATCTTGATTTTCTCAGACGCATCAGGATAAGTGCGTAAAGGGTCACTCTCACACACTCAGACACTCACAGACACACATACAAACACTGTAATTTGCTGTTATAGTCCATGTAACACCATATAAAATCCAATATATATATATATATATATATATATATATATATATATATATATATATATATATATATATATATATATATATGTATGTATGTATGTATGTATGTATGTATGTATGTATGTATGTATGTATGTATGTATGTATGTATGTATGTATGTATGTATATGTGTGTGTGTGTGTGTGTGTGTGTGTGTGTATATATATGTGTGTGTTTGTGTGTTTGTGTGTTTGTGTGTGTGTGTGTGTGTGTGTGTGTGTGTGTGTGTGTGTGTGTGTGTGTGTGTGTATATATATATATATATATATATATATTTTTTTTTTTTTTTTTTTTTTTTTTTTTTTTTGCGCACAGGTCTATCTAAAGGATTAATGGTGCCAACTGATGATCAGCAGTAAAATTGATAAATTTGACCGGTCACACTTTACAATAAGGTTCATTAGTTAATGTTATTTAATGCATTTACTAACATGAACAAACAATGAACAATACATTTAGTACTGTTTTTGTTCATGTTAGTTAATGTTAGTTAATGTATATACAGTAGTTCATTGTTAGTTCATGTTAACTCATGGTACATTAACTAATGTTAACAAGCATGGACTTGGATGTTAATAATGCATTAGTAAATGTTCAATTATGATTAATAAATGCTGTACATGTGTTGTTCATGATTAGTTCATGTTAGTAAATGCATCAACTAATGAACCTTATTGTAAAGTGTTACCATTTGACCTCTTCCTACCAAGCACAGACAACCAAAAATGCATGATTATATTGTGTCATGGTTTTGCAATCAAAGAAATGGGGTTATAATGGAAGTCAATGGGGCATTGGGGCAAAAATAGCCACCAACAGTAATCTTATACTACACAAAGAAAAAAATGCATTAGAGGCAATGCTGTTACTAATCTTTTACATGTCCAAGGCTGTGATGAAAGGTAAAAACAATCCAGTCCGCAATTACTTTTTATAATGAAAATAAGTGAGATTTTTGTATGAAGACATGTATGAAGACATTGCGCTGGGTGTATGATAGGGCCCTAAGGTCTTTATTACACCCTCAGTGCAACAAAGGAACCATTTTTTCCTCTGGTTTCCTTTAAGGAAGCCTTTAAATCTTAAAATTACTTTTTTCTTGATGTAAGGAATGTTTTGATCATCTTTTTCACCCTTTTCCACTATACATAATCTTACATATTATACCTTGATATTAATAGTTCCTTAGACTGGGTCATGTGACATCAGACTGAATCCTCGAACACTGTAAGAGAAAGAGCTGATGCTGCTGTGTATTTTATAAAAGCACCAAAATGTTTGACCTTGAATGGACATAAACACATTGCAGGAGATTCCAAAAACAAATCAAGAGCCTTTAAGATTGGGACTTTAAAAGTGTATCAGGGGAAAAGCAGCAATCTAGGCTGTTTCGGAGCGTTGCACTTTCTGGTTTTCTCTCCGATTGGCCGAACGAAAGTGTGAAAAGCAACACGAACCGCTGAAGACTTTTGCCAGGAGAGAAAGAATAAACTGGCTCATATTTCTCATTAGCAATGGAAGAACAAATATTCCGGTGTTTGTTTAATAAATTATGAAGGGAGAGCGTCCGCTGGGGCTCAAAAGCTATGAAAAAACGTGTGAATTTAATTCGAACTAACAGAAGTTAATTGAATAGCCTGGAGTACCTGAGCTAAATCCAAGGAATTTGATCAATCCCTTGAGGCACGACTAACAGGTACCGTAATATAGTCTTTGTGGCATCCAAACATGTTTTTCTTTCTTCCTCAGATGTTAATGCATGTACTTATGTAAACAGTGTTGCTTGTATTTTGCTTCAAAATAAGTAGTTACTGTAATTGAATAGCTTTTCATCTTTAGGTCATTTAAATGTACTTGTATGGATATGTACTTATATATACTTATATATACTTATACAGTTGAAGTCAGAATTATTACCCCCCCCCCACGACCCCCCCCTCGAGTTATTAGTCCTCCTATTTATTTTTTTTCCCCAATTTCAGTTTAATGAAGAGATTTTTTCAACACATTTCTAATCATAGTTTTAATAACTCATTTTTAATAACTGATTTTATCTTTGTCATGATGTCAGTAAATAATATTTTACTAGATATTTTTCAAGACACTTCTATACAGCTTAAAGTGACATTTAAAGCCTTAACTACAGTAGTTAAATTAGGTTAACTAGGCAGGTTAGGGTAATCAGGCAAGTTATTGTATAACGATGGTTTGTTCCATGGACTATCGGAAAATAAATAAATAAATAAAAAAAAAAAAAAAAATATATATATATATATATATATATATATATATATATATATATATATATATATATATATATATATATATATATATAAATATATATATATATATATATATATATAAATATATATACATATATACATACATTTATACATACATATATATATATATATATATATATATATATATATATATATATATATATATATATATATATATATATATATATATACATATACATATACATATACATACA
This sequence comes from Danio rerio, assembly GCF_049306965.1. NCBI lineage: Eukaryota > Metazoa > Chordata > Actinopteri > Cypriniformes > Danionidae > Danio > Danio rerio. The sequence goes on along the minus strand of NC_133183.1, from coordinate 7,320,274 downwards.
TACAATGTTTGACTGGACAACTGCATGGTATGGAAACCTTATATACCTGCTAGACATGAGGATGAGCTCGTCTCATACTGCTGTCATCGCACGGCTCAAAGACACTTTTGTAGTGTGCAATTTAACACAACTGCCTCTACGATTCGCCAATGGAAATAAAACAAACACACACAAGAATAGCACGTACGCCAGGCATAAAGTTGGCGTAGACCAACGCACATTCCCACGTTCATTTCATCGTTAGTAAATCCAAACGTTAATGTGAAACCTGGCGTACGCAGCGTTGAAACATGAGGCCCCGGATCTGTGTCTTATTTAAGGCAACATATAAAAGTGCCACAGATCTTACCTGAAAAATCAGATTTCATGTAGTTTGGGCTGTTCACACTGTCATCACCTGAGTCACATGAGGGGGAAAAAATTTGATTCGGACCACATTTGCGGGCAGTGTGAATGTAGCCTTAGAGCTACGTTATACACTGTAAAAAAAAATGCTACAGTACAAATCCGTAACCTGGTTAACGGTTTGTTTCCTTAATATATACGGCGAATAACGGTAAATTGAATTTCCAGAATTCCCTGCATGGCACATCACTGTTTATGCTTTTTTTGACATTACTATGGATCTTTTTAGTTGTTTCCCCATCAGTACATTAGAGATTTATGTTACATGTAATGTTGATAAAGAATGTTTATTTCATGACTTTAATTATATGCGTGTTACCATTCAGGTGTTTAGTAGCTGTGTGAATGACACTGAGCACCTTCTATATGCTGATGCTCTTTTCTGCTTGTGGGAAAAATTGATTGTGATGAGCATTGGCTCATTATGTAACTTCCTCATCACCGCCTGCATGTGGGTGTGCTAACGTGTCTAACTGTGTAACAAAAGATGTGTAGATGTTGATCATTCAAAATACAACCATTTTACCTCTGTAAATTAATAAAATGCGGTAGTTTACCATAAAAATTAGAAATTACTTTTACGGTTTGTATCGTGTTTTTAGCGGTAAAGTACTGGCAACCACAGCTGCCGTTTTTTTACTGTAAATTTTACGGATTTAGGTCCCACTTTATATTAAGTGGCCTTAACTAATAAGTATTTACACAGGAATTAATAGTTTGTTGCAATGTACTTATTGTGTAAATACATGTATTAACTGTGTACTTATGGTTGATTAAATACATGTAATTACCTATGTAACGAACTTTTGTAATTACATTTGTAAATACACTGTTGACCATCCCTTACACCTTAACCCACCCTTAAACCTACCCATGCCACCAAACCTGTCCATAACCCAACCTCTATCCCAACTCAAAAGCACCACATGTGTTCTCAAATAAATCATAAACACAGTAAGTACATTGTATTTATTTTTTGATGTAAGTAAGGACACTTAATATAAAGTGGGACCCAGATTTATTTTTTACAGTTTACACTACATGGAAGCTCCTTTTCAAAAACCCATAATAGGGCTCTTTAATGACATTAAGTGATTATAAAGTTGTATGTCTTATGAACACCCCTTCAAGTAAAGTGTTACCCATTTTTTACCCTTACCCAAAACTGCCTGTAATACATTCCTGCAGTGTAAGTTCAGCATTTGAGAGAAGAACAAATATGGGTAAAAATATGAAGGCAGGATTTAAGGGTCAGTGCTGATATAGGACCCTAATGAAAGCAGTGCAGTGTTTCTGATATCCGGGGTCAGCTCTGAGAATTGACTATCTGTCTGTGTGTCTGAGTAATTTAGAAAGCTCACCAGGAGAGAGCAGTTGAGTTATAAGTCTGTGTTTTTTTTTTTTTTCTGTCTCTCGCTCATCCTCCGCTTGGTTCTGTCTGGACCGGGCCACTCTCATTAATCATGGGACTCAGACTCTGGCTTTGGCCCAGTCTCTGTGAAGGTCAGGCCCAGTGAATCAGCACTTGAAGTTTGCAGAGCGATGTTGGCGACAGTATAGAGCAGCTCGCCGGACCAAAGGCTCACCGTAAACATGTCACACTCTGGACCCAGCCTGTGTGCGTGCGTGCTTGTACTTATATCCTAGTGGGGACTTAAACCTGAATGCACATAGACTCATGGGGACTGTACCTGTGCAGCTGCTGGTGTCTCTGAAGCAGTGCTGGTCATGCCACCTCATCTTCTTTTGGGACAAATTTCAGCATTGACCTCCATCTAATACAGAATAAATAAGTCATTTAAAGAAAACATCAAGACATACCATTGAGACAATGGGCTAGTCAAGAATTCTTTATAATGTTTACAAAACTACAACCAAAATGTGGATTTAATTTGCACTATGATGTATGGTGACAAAAGCTGACCCTTGCTTTCAGTATAAATCAAATACATGTGTGGTTTTCAAGAATTAATGAGTGTATTTTTAAACAAAAAACTTTGTTAACATTCAGAAAAAAATAACCATTTATGAATTATAGGAATAAAAATGTTTTTTGGCCTGTGGTTTACATTAATTTGACTCATTTTAAATTATTGATCTTTCAGAAATCCCAGAATATTTGTCAGTTTTGTTATTTCGTATTGTAATGCACACAAAAAGACTAAGACTTTACTGCCATTGCACTGATACAAGCAATAACTACAGCAGCAATAAGAAATGTATAGACTGGACTATAGACTGGACTATTGCAACTCCCTACTAGCCGGGCTCCCAGCTAGCTCTATCAAACCTCTCCAGATGCTTTAGAACGCAGCAGCACGAGTGGTCTTTAATGAACCTAAAAGAGCACATGTCACTTTGCTACTCATCCGTTTGCACTGGCTGCCAGTTGCTGCTCGCATCAAATTCAAAGCTCTGATGTTTGCTTACAAAGCAATTTCTGGCTGCGCCCCTACTTATCTGCTCTCACTTCTACAGATTTATAGGCCCTCCAGAAACTTGCGTTATGTGAATGAATGTCGACTCGTGGTTCCATCCTAAAGAGGGAAGAAATCACTTTCCCAAACTCTCGTGCTCAACTCAACTCTCGCGTTTGTGTAATAGCAGCAACATGGGGAAGAGGGGCAAATGTGAAAAGTCATAGAGCATATCCTGTCTAAAGCACAATGCATAGCAGTTGTGGCGAAGATTAAACGTTAGCCTCACTTGAACAACCAAAAATACGTTTTTCAGATTCATGGAAGTTACCTGAAAGTGATGCACGCAATTCATCTTGTACTTGCTTCCTCTACTCGGCTCCAGACTGCTATTGTCTTTACCCGGGCATAGACCTGCAACTTGCATCAATTATAATTATATGCCGCCATTTAACAACATATTATCAATATATGTTTTATTTAAATGCAGTTTATGTTTATATTAGTAAATAAATATCAATATATAAATATATATATTTTTGAACAGCCGAGATGGTGCCTTCCTCCGGAGTTTAGGCCCTACGCAGCCTGCATACTCTGCGTATAGGGTGCATATATATATATATATATATATATATATATATATATATATATATATATATATATATATATATATATATATATATATATATATATATATATATATATATATATATATATATATATATATATATATATATGTATATATATATATATATATATATATGTATATATATATATGTATATATATATATGTATATATATATATATATATATATGTATATATATATATATATATATATATATATATATATATATATATATATATATATATATATATATATATATATATATATACAGATGTTACTACTTCAATGTGTTCCTTGTACCGCCATTCATGCCGCGGCGACGGCGGTGCTTGATGCGCCAGCAGCATTTGACCGCTGGGTGGCACTTTAACCACAGATATTCAGCTTTGCCTTTTCACAATGCTAAACAGACTGTTCTGTAGGCGTAGCTTACTGTATGTGATGTGATGTGTTCAATTAAAATATAATTTTAATTTAGTTTTTCTGGTAATAGACATGCTCTTACACTATACTATGCTGTAGAAAAGATACATGGTGAGAAGTCAAAAAGCTAATATAAGAATTAAGTTATTAGCCTTCAGTGCCCGATTAAATTGCGTTGGGGTGAAAATAATGTTTTGATTTCTTTGACTATCATGGCAATGTTATAATCTCAAATCTTAAACGTGCGCATATGAAAAACAGCAAAATAATATAGATTATCCTGCCGATAGAGCACATCACCTCACAGTTGTGAACTTGCGATCACCTCAACTTACATTTAATTTTTTTTTTACCTGGTTTATTGTAAACTTTTTAAGTGCAAAGAGGATTCGTTTTGGAAAATAGAATTGAAGAAATGAAAGACAACTAAAATGAAAGCACAAACATTCAGTACAAATAATTAGTCTTAAATAAATAAATAAATAAATAAATAAAGCAGTCTTTTAGTCTAAATATAGAGAGATGTAGTGTTTGCTATTTTGATAGAACTAAGACTAGACATGTTCATTTATATTTTTAATTTACGTTTTTATTTACATTTTCGTTGTTGATTATATTTACGATCTCATTTTATGTTTCAATTATAGTACATAATAATAAACGAATAATGAAAATAAATGAATAATGAAAATATTACATAAATTAAGTCTGGCAGGTTTATTTTTAATAATTTAGTTTCAGTTCCGTTTTTTTGTTTCAAAACGTCAATGTTCTGCTTTAAAGTATAACTGTTGTTTTGTTTTGTTTTTTTACTTAATGGCTCAGTATGTTTTGTATTTTATTTTCATATTCAGTCACCTTGCATATGCGTGTGAAATATAATGCCGCATAACCGCGGAAAAAGAAGAAAAGGCTGTCAGTTAAAGCTAATTAATCAAAATAAGCTATATTAAAATACAGCATTTATGTTAATACAGGCAGAGTGTGAACAAACGGCTAAGATATGTGCTTGCCTTGTCCCGCAAGTTTATTTTTAATAATTTAGTTTCAGTACTATTAATTTTTTTCTCAAAACGTCAATAGCACCTTCAATAATCTAAACATTAAAGATGGACCGCAAGATGTGTTGAGTGGCTATATGTGAAGAACAATGGCAAAGCTAAGTGTGATTATTGTAATAAACTAATAAGTTATAAAGCAGAGTCCCGACCAACAGGACTGACTAAGCATATGCGGTTGGCTCATTCTTCACGAATATAGAATTAAAATTATGGCGCGTTAGGTTCATTGTGCATCCTGCAGGTGCAACCAACAAGGGTTGTGAATTTGAGTTTAACTTTTTGAGCGTTATAAGCAGCTCGTTGTTAGTTTTTATTTAAATATATCGAGCCGAAACTAAGCAGCGCATTCTCTCCGCCTCCTCGTTTATAACCAGCGGGACACGCCACTGAAGCAGTGGAGGACACTCCGTCGTTCATAATCTTAGCTGATGTGTCGGAGTCGAAAGAATATATCAAAGAGGAATGTTCTTTTGACAGTCCCGATATGTTCAATCTTTTTTTCCCTGTCATTTCTCTTCAGCAAATTATATTTTTAAAGCTGCTTGATTCTTTTAAAACCGAAAGCAGAGCCCGTCAATTGGTGTTTTTTCATAAGATACTCCTCTATCAAGGTTTTATTTTATGAGTATTCTTTAATGTGCTTTTTAATAGTTTTATTTTATTCAAAGCAGCACCTAAAAGCGAATTTATCCTCAAAACGTGGCATGAGAGCGATGCATGTCATGTGTCGCATATTGCCTTTTTTTCTGATCTTTTTGCATAAAGGTTTTAATCAAAAGACAGGTAATTTAATTACTTTCGATGTGCTAAAATATTTGTTAAATAAATGTTATTTCAAAAAAAGCATATGCAATGTGCTCTGACAGGTAAAATCCGATTCTTTCTCTCTTTCAAGTTCAAAGCAAATTTGAATGCCAAAGGATTTTAGATATGCATATACAAGACTATGTAGTATATTAACATCAACAAATTAATAAAATAAGTAGCAAATGAGAAATAAATGACAGACAAGTTGAACAGACATTATCTCTAATTATCAGAATTGCAAGATTAAAACAGCTGAATATAGGCCTAAATAATCTAGAAAGCAACTACTGCGCGCTGATATTTCTTCTTCTTTTTTTCGGAATAACGAACAATTTCAACCGCGGGGAGATACCGACAGCTTGATTTGCAGTATTTTCTAACATGTTAGAAGCGGGCAGCGGACATCAGCTAGCCGTAAAGACGGGCCCGCACAAAAAAAAAACATGGCTGCCGGTGGAGAAGCGGCTGTGCCCTCAGCAGCTGATTGAGACGGAGCTGCATATCCCGAGTGCACTAAATACTCCGAGATCCGGGAGAAATTCTACCCGATAATCCAACACATACAAAACAACTTTGAGTCCCTGTCGAACAGAACCCATCTTACTGGGGGAGTGTGTGTGCTGCTGTGTGTTCACCCAACAATACCCGCTCCTGTCTCCAACACACAAATACTGGAACTCTTTATGTGGACTTACTTTTGATAATAGGCTACTATTATTACCTTTATCCTGTTTAATGTTATCAAAAATCTATTTTTATTTTTATTATTATATTTTTATTTTTTATTCTATTTTTATTTTTATTAATCATTTTTTTATTAGCCTATATGTTATTTTCATATTTGTTTGCACTACTGCCCTTTTTGCACTGTCTTGTTTGTGAGACGCGCACTGCTTTGGCAAAACGAATGTACAGTTACTTGTCATGCCAATAAAGCACCTCAAATGTGAAAATAGCCTAGGCAACAAATAACAAATAGTAGTGTAATAATAACAAAAAATGCCCTTTTCATTTTCATACAATAGGCCTATGTGTGGGTTTTGACAATATGTGTTTAATTAAGCTATAAAGATCAGATGAAATGCATAGTGAAATATGAAATAAATGTCTCTTTTGCTGAAAATTTAATTAATCTATATATTTATTATTTTAAAAATCAACTCATTTTTGCCCAGAGAAAGAGGCGCGCGGCACTAGCGGACATGGGGTGCTTTTCCAAAAAAAGACGTACAGTAACTTGCAGCTGAACTATGCACAGTTTGGGGAAAAAAAGGATATAGTGATGCATGTCCCCCAAAACCCCTAGTTTCTCTGTCGCAGATCCATCATTTAAATCTGGGCTGCGTTTCCCAAAAGCATCGTAAGCCTAAGAAGTTCGTAGAAATGATCGTACGACTGATCTTAATATTACGGTCTGTTTCCCAAAAGCATCGTAACTTAAGTAGCACTTGAAAATCTTAGTGGATCTACGAGTGCTCTGGAGTAATCGTAAAGCCTTAAGTGCATCGTAAGGAGACAGAGTTATGAGGGCACCTGCTGGACAACCGGCAAATTGCACCTACAATTTACTTCTCTTCAAAGTCATTATTCATTTTATTTGTACGTATATCTCTATTCATTTATATTTTCTACACATTACACAATTCAATATACAAATAATAATGAATAAAGAAAAAAATAAAAATTACATAATAAATGTTAGAATGAAAAAAAAAAATTACACTGTTGTATATGGACATTTCGAGGGTAGTAGGCTATATTTTTGTCCTATTAGCAAATGCACATCAGGTGGGGATAATTAGGCTAAACTTTTCAAAAATAAATGTAAGAGCTTATTTATTTATTTATTTATTTACTTATTTATTTATTTTGATGTGAGATAAGCAATTTTTGATAAAGAAATTGATAAATAATTCTACTTAATTAAGGTTTCATATAAATATCGAAAATGATGCTGATGTCATTTCCGGCAAGGACTGTTAGAATTAGTTTTATGCGAGATTGGAGCAAGACAGTGTTTTTACAGTACGACATTTCCAGTTAATTTATGTTTTTAAACTGGCTCAAAAATATTTTTTTTTATGTTATTCGAGTTGAATATACATTCACACAAGTAGAAGAAGAATTATATGGATTGCTATAACATGTGCAACAATAACGAGCCATTCTATAGCGTGACATTTCAGCACTTAACAAACGGATAGCGACTCCTAAGTTGCACTTAAAGCTGGGCTACGTGCAATTGTGTTAAGTGCATTTTTGGGAAACGCACGTGAAACAATAACGAACGTTCGCAAAATGACTCGTAGAAAACGCTCTTAAGTGCTAAGATCAATCGTTATCGGGAAACGCAGCCCAGGTTAGTTATAAGTAAAACGCACATAATGATAAAGCACACCATCATCACGAGGGCAATTAAATAGACAACCTAAACATATTTTTAATTGTTTATTTATGTAATGTGAGTTTTTATAACTTTGTTCTTTAAATTATTTATAACTTAGGCTATTCTATCGAGATGACACCATAAAAGGCCTTCAATGCATTGATATAGGTAATAGGGATACAATGAAAAGCCGATTTTCACTATTGACCCTGTTTTTATTCATTGACGGCTTCCCAACGCCGCTTTTCTGTTGCGCGAAAAAAAAGCTGCTGCAAATAAGCAAATTTATGACAAAACAATTTTAATAGTTTCATAGTAGTAGCTGGTGTGCTTCATCTGCGTGATTCTGATTTGACATTCTTCCGCTAAACCTGCACTGTGTTGATGTGTAAATGGACTATGTGTTGATGTGTTAATGGGCTATGATCTTTGCTATTGAGTTCTCTTTGCAACTTTCAATTTCGAGGTGGGGGAAGTGGGAAGAGGCAATTCAAATGTACCATCTCTAAAAAAAAGGCCGCTTACGCGGCATTTGTGTTTATTATTACCTTATTTTTATTTTATTATTATTAATTTATTCATTCATTCTTCATTCATTTTCTTTTCGGTTTAGTCCCTTTATTAGTCTGTGATCGCCACAGCGGAATGAACCGTCAACTTATTCAGCATATGTTTTACGCAGTGGATGGCAGGAGGGCCAGCTGGGGCTTCGGGACGGAGTGAAAGGAATTTGCCCCGAGTCTGGGAAAGATGGCTTGCCGTAATTACACTATAGTTTTCCTATCGCACACATGCGCCAAACAAATAAACAAATAAATAAAAAGGAAAAGAAAACATCTAGACTTATAGGCTGAGGTCTTTTTGCTTAAAATCGCCCTTATGTTTCCGTTTTAAATGTAAGGCTGTTGCATAGAATAATACAATTTTAATTTATAAGTGATTTTGCTGCGTCCCCCTTGATGTTTCAATAACGCATAATAATCTACACACCATATTATATTATATAAGACACAGCAGACATAAAGGTTGTGTGTGAGAGACCGAGCAAAAGAGCGCTCTCTTCACAGCTCTGTGGATGCTGCTAGCGGCTTCTTTCTTTTTGTTATTTATTTTGCAGATAATACACCATATGAATACAACAGAAAGACATAACACTTTACAAATTACCTTTTGTAGACTCAAAACAAGTGTCATATCTTGATAAGCCTAAGCCACATTGAAATATAATTTAAAGAATTACATTATCGGATATAATAAAATCGCATTAAATAAATAAACCAATATAAAACAAGCAAAAGCAAGCTATAACAGTTTAGGTAGGCCTATACATAAATAAAACCGTTAAAGCCAAATCAAACTTTTATTTTACAAGATATTTTCTTTTAAAAGATTTTAGATATTTTCTAAAAACAATAAACACCAGAGAAGGTTAAGAATATTATTTATAAAGTATTTGGATATGATGATAATAATCAAATCGTGCAAACAGAGCATTTTTGGGAACACGTTTCAGGTCTCTCCAGTGCATTTGGGCTGAATGTTTGACTGTGTCTAAATGAGGATGTTATAAAATACATTTTCTACCGAGTTATTAACGGATGCACGATGCCAACACTCGGGGGACGTTCTGGGGGCTGGGTTTGCGTTACGCGCTGCGAGCTATAGGCCGACAGTGGAAATGCGACATGACTTCGGTCTCGATGCCCATTAACACCTGAAAGACAAGCTTTTGGTTATGAGACGGGGGAAGGGGTATGTCTCCACCCTCAAGTGTTTTCCACAAACATGGTTACACAAAATCCAAAACTCCCGAGGACGGATGGCGTAACCGTAGCAAAACCTATGCGTTTTAAAACCAAACCGCAAATGGGGCCTTATGAAAATGAATGTTTCTATGCACAGCAACTTCTGGACTGAACTATACTTGTTATTTAAAATATCTCTATTACGCTCTAGCATTCGCCAAAACGAATTTGTACATACAAACACCGAGCATAGCCTAGCTGAATAGGGTGTTGCCTGCTGAGCCATGACAGCAGCAGACAATTCCGCACGACCATAAAGCCTTCACCCGACAGTTATTTTCTAATATTCACAACGCGAGCCACAACAATAGACATGCCATGCCCATCATCCTTACAGACAACTTCGCTTTAAACTGTATTAAGGTCCCATTTACACTGCACAGCAGTTTTATATAAAACGTTAATGATACATATAACAGGCTACATTTTGATGGTGAAATAACCTTTTAAACGATGGCTTTTTATTTCAGTATTCAAACATTAAATAACGAATGCATCAAGTGAAATAACGAATATGCAAAAACACATGTATATAAATATAAAGGACTATTATAATTAGCAAAATGCTGCTCTATAGACAAATACTGCTTGACATTTTAGAAAATGTTTTGCGTATACCCAGTACCGAGAACAAACAAACAAAAGCACATGGCTTGTTAATCAATTTAATCAAGCTCTAGCCATGAATAAAATAATAGACTATTTTATTATTTTAATATTTTAGACGACGGGTTAGTAATTATATTATAAATGGTTATGTTCAGATCAATGAAATAATAACTTTAATAATTCTGCTTTGCATTTTTCTATGCATTACTAACATCACTAAACCATACATTTGTTTTATAAGTTAACCAAATATTTGCAGAGATTCAGCGGTTTTTTTTTTTTCTGACGCGTCAAATTCAAATACAAAACATACTGAGCCATTAAGTAAAAAAACAAAACAAAACAACAGTTATAGCTACTTTAAAGGAGAACATTGACGTTTTGAAAAAAAAACTGAACTGAAACTAAAGTATTAAAAAAACAAACCTGCTAGACTTAATTTATGTCCTGCGGCAAAAATATTTTTATTATAATCTGCTTAAAATAGGTCAAATTATTTTATTTTTTTCTGCTTTTGATGAAGCTGCATTCAACTTAAGCTCAATGTCGGCAATGTCTTTAAATAAATAATATATCTAGGCCTATTTTCATTATTCATTAATTTTCATTATTCGTTTATTATTATCTATAATTGTTGAGACATAAAATGAGATAGTAAACTATAATCAACAACGAAAATTTAAGTAAAAACAGAAATAAAAACATAAATGAAAATGTCTTGTCTTAGTCCTGTCAAAATAGCAAACACTGAACATCTCTCTATATTTAGGTTAAAAGACTGCTTTATTTATTTATTTATTTATTTATTTATTTATTTATTTATTTATTTATTTAAGACTACTTATTTGTACTGAATGTTTATGCTTTCATTTTAGTTGCAAAAAGATCAGAAATTGATCTCGCACGCGCAGGGAAAAAAGGCAATTATGCCACACATGACTTGCATCGCTCTCATGCCAAGTTTTGAGGATAAATTCGCATTTAGATGCTGCTTGAAATAAAATAAAACTATCAAAAAGCACATTAAAAACTTTAATAAAAAAATTAAAACATTCATAAAGGAGTATCTTATGGAAAAACACTATGGGCCCTGCTTTCGGTTTTAAAAGAATCAAGCAGCTTTAAAAAATATCTAATTTGCTGAAGAGAAATGACACGAAAAAAAAAAATAAAATAAAAAGATTAAACATATCGGGACTGTTAAAAGAAAATTCCTCTTTGATATATTCTTTCGACTCCGATACATCAGCTAAGATTATGAATGACGGAGTGTCTCTCCTGCTTCAGCAGCGTGTCCCGCTGGTTAAACGATGAGGCGGAGAGAATGCGCTGCTTAGTGAACCTAACGCGCCATTATTTTAATTCTATATTCGTGAAGAATGAGCCAACCGCATATGCTTAGTCCTGTTGGTCGGGACTCTGCTTTATAACTTAGTTTATTACAATAATCACACTTAGCTTTGCCATCGTTCTTCACATGTTGCCACTCGGCACATCTTGCGCTCCATCTTTAAACAAATGTTTACATTATTGAGGTGCTCTCCGGCGGCGAAGTTTCTGGCAGAGTAGCGAGTGAAAAAATGTGCTTGCAGAAATTGGAATCAAAATTTAAATTATATATAACAAGCATCGTATTCTTTCTAATCCTCGCCCAGTTTTAATACAAGTTGTTTTTATATTTGTGGCTGTGAAGTTTATTAAGAATATATATATATAGCCTACTTTATTTTTTTATACTTTAAGTGATCTGCTTGAGGTAGGTCACGTTTATCAATGGTAAGTTTTAGCCTAAGTTTACATCAATAACATAATGTGTATTGTCCTTTACCATACAAAAAAAAAAAAACAAGAAAAAAAAAACATTATTATACATAGTTGCCTGTAGCCTAAAGGCCGCAAATGCATTAAAAGGCAAGCGCATATCTTAGCCTTGAGTTTGTTCACACTCTGCCTGTATTAACATAAATGTTGTATTTTAATATAGCTTATTTTGATGAATTAGCTCTAACCTTCGACAGTTTTTTCTTCTTTTTCCGCGGTTATGCGGCATTATATTTCACACACATTTGCAAGGTGACTGAATATGAAGTTAAAATACAAAACATACTGAGCCATAAGTAAAAAAAAAAACAAAAAAACAAAACAACAGTTATAGCTACTTTAAAGGAGAACATTGACGTTTTGAAAAAAAAATGAACAGAACTGAAACTAAATTATTAAAAATAAACCTGCAAGACTTAATTTATGTCCTGCGGCAAAAATAATTTTATTATACTTTTAGTGATCTGCTTAAGGTAGGTCAATTTATTTTTCTCAGTGTTTCATGTACTGTACGGCAATGTCTTTAAATAAATAATTTATTTAGGCCTATTTTCATTATTCATTTATTTTCATTATTCGTTTATTATTCGTTTATGTACAATTGTTGAGACATAAATAAGATAGTAAAATATAATCAACAACGAAAATGGAAATAAAAACAGAAATAAAACATAAATGAAAATGTCTTGTCTTAGTCCTATCAAAATAGCAAACACTGAACATCTTTCTATATTTAGGCTGCTTTATTTATTTATTTATTTATTTATTTATTTATTTATTTATTTATTTATTTAAGACTACTTATTTGTACTAAATGTTTGTGCTTTCATTTTAGTTGTCTTTTACTTCTTCAATTCTATTTTCCAAAACGAATCCTCTTTGCACTTAAAAAGTTTACAATAAAGCGTGTTAACAAATTTTAAATGATTAATGAAGGAATTATAATGCTTTGACTTATTGTTTAATATCATTTACAAGCACAGTAGCTGTATGATCTATTTCTGTCCGTTCGCATCCCGTCCCTTTGCGCCCCCTGGCGGCTCATTCACAAACTGCGGTCATACACTAAAAACAGAGCGGCACCTATTTCAAACGGCGGCGGTACCAGCCGCGGCGTTAATAGCCACTTTGAACTCTCACCTACTGTATATATGTATATATATATATATATATATGTATATATATATATATATATATATATATGTATATATATATATACATACATTTTTTTTCATTGTATCTTTTTTTCCGGAGATCTTACTTGTTTAATATCAGCTAAATAAAAACAGTTTTTAATGTTTTTATAACCATTTTAAGGGAAAAATGATTAGCCCCCTTAAGCAATATTTATTTTGATTGTCTACAGCACAAACCATCAATTACCCGATGACTTGTCGAATTAACCTGGTAAAGCCTTTAAATGTCACCTGAATAATCGTCACCTTGAAATTCTAAGGTTCTATCTGAGTTCTGAATGATTTTGTGATTTTTAGCTTTAAAGTTTTTGCATTCCATATAGCAAACAGTATGTGTGTAACATTTTTTTTTAATAAAGTTCATAAAATGTAAACAACTTATAAAAAAAAAAACATCCCATAATCTAAATCTTGTCATTTATTAAGAATGTCAATAACTCAGTTTTGACAAAAATGCCAGATAGAACCTTATAATTTTAAGGTGACGAAATATTTAGTATCTTTTAAAATTTCAAGTCAAATATTATGTACTGCCATTAAGGCAAAGATCATCAGTTATTAGAAATGAGATATTAAAACCATATAAATGTGTTGATAATATCTTTCTGTTAAAGCAATTGTATGTTAAAAAATAATGTTTAAATGTTATATTTTTAATTGTTAAATGACTAATGTGTGCAGGGCTAATCGGTTATTCTATTAAACAGCAGTTTCTCTAGTTATCCAATAGTTACCATTAATAAGATCTAAAAATATTTATAATGTTGACAATTACCACTACATGTTTTTTCAGGTCAGGGCTGGCATTCACGTATATGTTGCGATGTTAGTTCGATGCTTGCATCGCATTATGAAACTATTCCTGTTGACATCTTGGAATAAAAACATAGACTGAACTTGAGGCGGCGGGTGACCTGGTCCGATAAACTCACTGCACAAACAGTGTGACTGTCCTTCTCGGAAACACATATTGCGACATGGCGGGACCACAATATAAACTCTTATGTCTTCCTAGACTTCAGCCATTCAGCGCTCTAACCGAAAGCAGGAGACACGCTCTTGTCACACTATAGCAACCTCTCGCGACACAACCTCTCCAATGCGGCGCTTCTCGATGTTTGCAAACAAGTCATATGAATCATATTTATTATCACTTGGCAGTAATGGAGGAACGCCGCCAAATGTAGAGAAGTAAGATTAATGATTTTTCTCTAATAACTTACTAACAACCCCGTTTTCTGCCCGCCGCGCCCGATCCCGCTAAAGAGCGGGGGAGAACAAAACCAAAAATCACCCAGCTATATAGTCCAGACAGCCAAGCTGTCTGTATAAACACACACACACACACACACACACACACACACACACACACACACACAGCACCAAGCACACACACACAGACAAAGCTCTCTCGCTCTCATGCGCGCGCACTAACACACACACAAGCACCAAGCAGACACACAGGCGTTTGCTGTTATATCAACTCAAAGGGTTGTAATACCATGTATCAAGTACCAATGTAATAACAAAAGGTTTTATATAAAGGTATACAAATACTGAGTCGCGCCAGCTCCGGGCCGCAGCACACATTACTCTCGGGCCGATTCCGGTGAGGATGCGGCAGCATCGGCTCGCTTACGGCCGCCGCATCTCTATTGATTCGGGCCGGAATCGGGCAGTGAGTCCACAAGCATGAGTCCGGCAGCCGGAATTTCATTACTACCCACCTCTGCAGTACACACACAATTATTGTGGAAATACAAACTTATATTTTGTATGGTATTTAGCCAAATTTAAGCATTTAATTGCATTAATTAATTTTCTTTGGACAAAGGAAAAATATCAACTAAAATGTTGTAATTTAGACTATAAAATGACAATTACTTCAAGTAACAAAAAAAAAAAAATAATGTCATGTTTTTATGTTCATGACCAAAACAACACCAATGTTCAGGAAAGCTACGAAATAAAAATTGGCGGAGTGAAAATGTAAGAGAATTTGGAAATAATATCATACCTTCATAGAATAAAACAAATATCAACAACAGCACTCACTTATATGGTTAACAGAAAGTGTAATATAATATTATGAAATATCAATAAAACAAAAAAAACATGGCATATTATTACATAAGGTAAGTTAAATATTATAAAGAGCTTCTCATTTTTTTTGGAAATGCTTTAAAAAGCTTTCATTATGTTGCTCGAGGCTGTGTTTATGTTTTACAGCAATCAGGGTTACTAAAATCTCCCTGTTAAACATCTGAGTACGACATTTTAGAAACATTTTGTTTTAATTAACTTACATAATGCTTGATAGGCATACAGAACATATAATTGTGCTGTTAGATTCAGAAGCGCACCATTTTTTATTTGGTTATTATTATTTTTTTACTTTCAAAAGCAAAAGGAAAGAGCAGGAAAAGGCCCACAGCCATGAGATCATGCTGAAATCCTTTAATCTGCAAAACCCTTATCATGTCTGCGGAGGATTTTTGTTTGTCTCCTCAGATTGTGCATTATTGTGGTGTGTGTGCGTAAGTGTGTGGTATTCATCATATTGTGGAGACCAAATGTAGTCCCCACAAGTATAGCAATAATAGTATTTTTTATCTTGTTTGGCCATTTTTTTTGTTGTCACCATGAGGAAAATGATTCATAAATCAGGCAGAATTTAATATTTCTAAATTTTAAAATTGAATGTTGTCTATGAGGGTTGTGTTTAGGGTCGAAGGTCACAAAACATGCAGTCTGAATAGTATAAAAATCATTACATTAATGGGAAGTCACCATAAAAACTAGAAAACCCTGTGTTGTGTGTGTGTGTTTAAGTAATTGCTGTGTCTCAGTGGGGACTTAAACCGGAATGAACACAGACTCATGGGAACTTCTGTCACCATGGGGACCGAAATTGAGGTGGCCGTGGGTAAACATGTTTATAAGTGTGTATAAAACATGTATCCATAATGACTTACAAATTTGGTCTAACAAACATATACACAACAATTAACAGCTTAAATAATACCTCTCATATGGAAAATGAAGTCACATGCATTGCTCAGGTGTGAGTTTTCACAGACTTCAACAGAGTTCCTAAATTTTGATAGTTCTGCGGATCTATAAAATATTATCTTTATTTTGTATTTTCTATTGGATTCAAGTCAGGTTATTGGCTTGGCCATTCTACAGCTTGATTTTCTTTCTCTGAAAGCATTTGAAAGGGTCCTTGGTTGTGTTTCGAAACATTGTCCTGCTCAAACGCCCACCCTGGTTTCATCTTCATCCTCCTGCTAATGCAGATGTTGGACTAAAGCAGCTGATATTAATTTACACTGACGAAGGGCAGAGGGTTGATGAAGAACTACTGGGAGATTTCAGCTGCTGTCTGGGCGTTCACTGCCTTTCTACACCTCCCTTTCTTCATGTGTTCAATACTTTTTTCCTTTGTCATTTCATTTTATTACACATGACTTCATTTGTAAACTAATGAGATTTGTTTTCTTTTCATATGGATCTATTTGGTTGTTATCAACATCTGGTGAAAATTTCAATACCACCTTTAGAAATATGTTCTCTGAGGAAAAAATGGTGATGAATGCTGATTTCCCCCACTGTATATATGAGCAGCTGTCTATTTCTAGTTAAATATTTATAATCTAATGGATCTGTTGGCTTGTGACTTATTCTTGAAATTGTTAGAAACATATTTTGTGTGTGCTATTCTGAATGGATGTGATATTGTTGACTGTAGGTCGAGGTGAAATGCTTTTCTTCAGACGGACTAGCAATGTTAGAGTTTAGCACATTTGCATTTATTCGTTTGGCAGACACTTTTATCCTTTAAGTATCCAAATCTACTCAAAGTGCATTTAAAGTTGGCATGAAACTGAAGCTGGCACTAGTCTTTCATTCCTTGTGTAATGTGTATCCAAGTGAAACGACTTCTCGAATTAGATGAAATTGTGGGGTTGGCCTTGATTTTGGTCCACCTAATAGATTTTTTTCCCTTAGGAATCTTTTAGAAAGTTTTTTTTTTATTTTTTTATTTTTTTTTTTTTATGCATTATATAGGGCTATACACACTACCTGACAAAAGTCTTGTCACCTATCCAAGTTTTTGAAACAACAAATGATAACTTGACTTCTAGATGATCATTTAATATCAAATATGGCTTGTATTAAAGGCAAAGGCCTATAGATTGTTTATTTTACCAAAAGAAAATATGATCATGTCTTAATTAGGACAGTAAGGTCTGACTTTGTTTTGACATAAGTCACTTAACAGAAATGATGTGCAGTATAGAATATAAAGTCATAGTGCAGTTGAAAAATAATCAATATTGAGTATGACTCCCATTAGCTTGGAGGACTGCATTAATACATCTCTGCAATGACTCAAATAACTTATTAATAAAGTAATCCGGAATTACAAAGAAAGCATTCTTGCTGGATTCATTGCAATGCCGCCTCCTTCTTTTTACCCCAGACATGCTCAATAATGTTTATATCTGGTGACTGGGCTGGCTAATCCTGGAGCACTTTGACCTTCTTTGCTTTCAGAAACTTTGATGTGGAGGCTGAAGTATGAGTGGAAGCGCTATCCTGCTGAAATAAAATTGCCCTCTACTGTGGTTTGTAATAGGGATGCACCAATTTGGAATTTTTTACCGATACCGATATCCGATAACTCTTTAGATTTGGAGACAGATAGCCGATATGTTAGCTGATATATACATTGAATACTTCTCAGATTTTTCTGCATGATTGCAAAAACAAACGCATAAAGTTAGCAACTGGTTTTAAATTTAAAACTTTAATCTCTAAGTTATTGTTTTCTATGGCCAACTTTATTTTATGTAAACAAAATCTACATAGTATATGTAGTGGCTTTCCAATTGCCGCTATTGTTTGTAGGGTAAGCAGGCTTTTTATGTGTAAAAGTCAGAGTTCGTAGGCAAAATAGATGCAAATAAAATTCTTTATTTTCCAATCGTCAGAATTCCTTAATCAATATTCCTTATCTATATTACACTACTCTCATAACCTTAAGTTCCGTTATCGTTAAAAACTGTATGCTTCCTACCAACGCTGTCTTCCTCAATGCAGTGAAGCCACAGTTATATACTATGGTATTGACACCTTGTGGCCAATTTTCAATATACAATGTATGGCTCTACAATATATAAAGCAATAAATAAAGCACCTAAATCAATGAACATAAACCAAATAAGCAGCAGACATAAAGCGTTTGCAGTGCTTCAACCAGCGCAAGTAATGCATAATTTAAAGGCTAAAAGATAGCTGCCTAATTTTGTTATCAAATCGATAACAACCGATATTAAAAATAGCAGTTATCGGCCGATATCAATATGGGTACCGATATATTGTGCATCACTAGTTTATAATGTAATGGGCTGCACAAATGTCTTGATACCTCAGGCTGTTGATGTTGCCATACACTTTAGATCTCTTGCATGCCCCAAAACTGAATGTAACCCCAAACCATTTTTTTTTTCACCAAACTTGACTGATTTCTGTGAGAATCATGGGTCCATGCGCTATGAGTTTTAAGAACCCCTTGCTAATAATTGATTTCTTTTATCTTTGCCATGATGACAGCATATAATATTTGACTATATATGTTTCAAGACACTAGTACTCACTTGAAGTGACATTTAAAGGCTTAACTAGGTTAATTAGGCAAGTTAGAGTAATTAGGCAAGTCATTGTAAAATGGCGGTTTGTTCTGTAGACAATCGAAATCTCCTCTGCAGGCGGAAAGACAGCCTGTCAGCACCAGGATGGAGAGCAGATCTTATTCTTTCTCTTTTATACCTGGAAAGATGGCAGTCGTCCTCATGTCTAATTCAGGAGGTGCATCTATAGCTATCTCTCTTTCTCTCTCTCTCTCTCTTTCATCAGCATGCGCCATCCAGCTCCGACGCTGCACGCCTGCTTTTTGCCCACACAGCACTTATTTGATTTGATTCGTTCCCAAGAAATTGATGGATGCGGCATCATTGTAAAAATAACTCATAGAGAGAGCCTATCACCTCTCCACCCCTGAAAATGTCAGAGAGGCCGCGGCGCCGGCTGTTTATCACCCGGGATGAAGCGTTCTGAATGGATCTCATCTTTGTGTTTACAGTGCGCAAGATCAACCTGTGCTTTCTGTTATTGTACAATTTTCTGTGATTGGGTGTACAGGTGGCAACAATGTGATGGAGGAACTCAGATTGTGCTTTATGATGCTACATATACACCTACTGAAAATAGATGGAATGTTACCGTGATACAAACTGCAAATAATATATTATGATAGAGCGACAGAGTGACAGAATTATAGACAGAACATTAGAATTATAGAGTGACAGAATGATAGACAGAACATTGAAATGATAGAGCAATAGAGTTATAGACAGATCATTGGAATGATAAAGTGACAGAATGATAGACAGAACATTGAAATGATAGAGCAATAGAGTTATAGACAGAACATTGGAATGATAAAGTGACGGAATGATAGACAGAACATTGGAATGATAAAGTAATAGAATGACAAAATGATGGACAGAACATTGGAATGATGGAGCGATAGAAGGACAGAATGATAAACAGAACATTGGAATGACAGAGTGAAAGAATGATAGACAGAACATTGGAATGATAGAGTGAAAGAATGATAGACAGAACATTGGAATGATAGAGTGAAAGAATGATAGACAGAACATTGGAATGATAGAGTGAAAGAATGATAGACAGAACATTGGAATTATAAAGTAATAGAATGACAAAATGATGGACAGCACATTGGAACTATAAAGTGATAGAATGACAGAATGATTGGCAGAACAATGGAATGATAAAGCAATAGAATGACGGACAGAACATTGGAATGGAGCGATAGAAGGACAGAATGATGGATAGAACATTGGAATGAGTGACAATGATAGACAGAACATTGAAATTATAGAGTGACAGAAGGATAGACAGAACATTGGAATGATAGTGAAAGAATGATAGACAGAACATTGGAATGATAAAGTGATAGAATGACAAAATGATAGACAGAACATTGGAATGATAAAGTGATAGAATGACAGAATGATTGACAGAACATTGGAATGATAAAGCAATAGAATGAAAGACAGAACATTGGAATGATGGAGCGATAGAAGGTCAGAATGATGGACAGAACATTGGAATGAGTGACAATGATAGACAGAACATTGAAATTATAGAGTGACAGAAGGATGGACAGAATGTTGGAATGATAGAGTGGCAGAATGACAGAGTGATAGACAGAACATTGGAATGATAGAGCGACATAATGATAGACAGAACATTGGAATGATAGAGGGATAGAATGATAGACATAATATTGCAATGATAGAGTGATAGAACGACAGAATGATAGACAGAACATTGGAATGATAGAGGGATAGAATGATAGACATAATATTGCAATGATAGAGTGATAGAATGACAGAATGATAGACAGAACATTGGAATAATAGTGATAGAATGACAGAAGGATAGACAGAACATTAAAATGAGAGAGCGACAGAATGATATATAAATATGAATATATGAATATTTGAATGATAGAGTGACAAAATTATAGACAGAACAATGGAATGATAGAGTGATAGAATGATATAATGATAAACAGAACATTGGAATGATAGTGACAGAATGATAGACAGAACATTGCAATGATAGTGATAGAATGAAAGACAGAACATTGGGAGAGCGATAGAATGACAGAATGATAGACAGAACATTGGAATGATAGTGACAGAGTGATAGAATGACAGAATGATAGACAGAACATTGGAATGATAGTGACAGAGTGATAGAATGATAGACAGAACATTGGAATGATAGATTGATGGAATGACAGAATGATAAACAGAATATTGGAATGATAAAGTGGTAGAATGGCATAATGATAAACAGAACATTGGAATGATCATGATAGAAGGACAGAATGATAGACAGAACATTGGAATGATAGAGCGACAGAATAATAGATAGATAGACAGAACATTGGTAGAGCGATGGAATGACAGAATGATAGAAAAAACATTGGAATGATAGATTGATGGAATGAGAGAATGATAGACAGAATATTGGAATAATAGAATGATAGACAGAACATTGGTAGAGCGATAGAATGACAGAATGATAGACAGAATATTGGAATGATGTAGAATGATAGACAGAACATTGGAACGATAGAGCAACAGAATAACAAAATGATAGACAGAACTTTGGAACGATAGAGCAACAGAATAACAAAATGATAGACAGAACTTTGGAATAATAGTGACAGAAGGATAGACAGAACATTGGAATGATAGAGCGATGGAACAACAGAATGATAAATAAAACATTGGAACATTAGAACAACAGAATAAGTAAATGACAGACAGAACAGCAGAATCATAGATGGAACGATAGAACAATAGATACACAACAGACACCAACAGAACAACAGAATTATACACAAGATCATTGAACAACAGAATGTTAGATGGAATGGATTTTATAGACGATACGAGTGAAAGTTCCTTTGCTGAGAAGCAGAAGAATGAAGCTGATTCTCCATCTGCCCTCCACTCAATCTCAGCGCAGTCTGGGAGAAATAATTGACGTATTAAAGAGATCTCATTTGTGATTTTGCTGGGTTGAGCGACTGCAGATCTGCCATCCTGCCTTTCTAAAAATTCCTGCCGCTAGATCAAGTCCAGACTGACAGAGCAGCTCCAACACAATCATCCATTTCAAATTTGCTGAAGCTGATGTTGGGATGAAGATGATTATTATACTGATATTGACAACGTTTTACAATTATTGTTGTTTAATTATTTGCATTAGGTGCAATTAATGTATTTAAAAACAAATCAAAGGAAACAAGGATAGAAATAACTCTTCAAATCAAATATTTTTTGACATTTATGGGGGCAAATATTTGATATAGCATACAGTTTTCAACACAGGCTCATTCTGAATACGTTCCCCTATATACATTTCTGAAGAGTGCCAAATACATTCCAGGAGCTACGTTCATTTGTAGTTTTTGTTTTCATGAATGCACCAGAGGCCGCTGTGTATGCTTTTTGAGGCAATTCGCACCTGCTCTTCTTCTCCACTTCCACTGTCAACTGACTGACTGACCCACCCACCCTCCTCTTTCCCTAAATCCAACTAATAGTGTTTTTAAAAGCACCAATCAACCAGCACTAAACCCTTCCTTAAAGGGCACCTATGGTGAAAAATCTACTTTTCAAGCTATTTGGACAAACATATGTGTATACATAGTGTATATACTGTCGTATTGGGGTGATACAAACACACCCAGTCCTTTTTTTTCAATTTAACAACATAAAAACGGTGGCCCAATTAGAGCGGTTTTCAGACCGACTGCAACTTTACGTAGGAGTGCGATCCCCCCGCCCACCGAATTGATTGACAGCTGCGCGCATTAACATGTTCCGGTAGTCACGTGTATATGTCGTGTATATCTCCCAGACATACGCAAAGCAACCTGGAATTAAAGGTCTGTTTAGTTCGCTAGGATCATCAATCATCATCAAATGTGATTAAGAGTAAGTTTCACATGTTCAAAGTGTTTTAAAACAGAGCACGTGTGTAATTAATTACAGCGATTTACTTCAGCTTTACTTCATCAGCACAGCCACGTGTCAGAACAATTATAAAAGAAGACGCTTCAATCCCAGTTTGTGGAAGTTAAATCAGGTTTTTTTTTGTACATTAACATCACAGATATCCACATATATATATATATATATATATATATATATATATATATATATATATATATATATATATATATATATATATATTTTTTTTTTTTTTTTTTTTTTTTTTTTTTTTGCCCATTTTAGGCATTTAAAAATAGTGTTTGAGACATTTCATTTTCCACATATGTGGACTCTCAAGCCCTAGGAGGTGCTACATAGCTACATAGCTACATAATTCAGTTGAAATCAAAATGATTCGCCCTGCAGTGTTTTTATTTTTATTTTTCAAATATTTCCCAAATGATGTATAACAGAACATGATTTTTTTTTTCGCAGTATTTTCAATAATATTTTTTTCTTCTGGACAAAGTCTTATTTGTTTTATTTTGGTTAGAATAAAATCATTTTTTTATTTAATATTTTAACTATTTAAGGTCAATATTATTAAGCAACATTTTTTTATTGTCTACAGAACATTTGCCTAATTACGCTAACTTGCCTAAGTAATCTAGTTAAGCCTTTAATTGTCACATTAAGCTGAATACTAGTATCTTAAAAAATAGCTAGTAAATAGTTTGTGCTGTCATCATAGCAAAGATAAAATATATCAGTTATTAGAAATGAGTTATTGAAATTATTTTGTTTAGAAATGTGTCTTTTCTCCGTTTAACAGAAATTGGGGGGAAATATACAGGGTAGATAGATAGATCAGGGTTTCACCGCCTGATCTGCAGTTGTCAGTATAGATTTATAATGCTCCAGAGAAAGTGTCTTCAACAAAGCAAGGGGTTTTCTCCAGGGTTAAAAACGCCGGCTTCAGGTATTTGCGGAGCTCATGTAAATCCTCCTCTTCCTCTGACAGATATAAAGCCACTGTGACCAGGGAGATGTCGGAAAAGCATTCTCCGACTTGGCGTGGAAAACAAAAGCCCGCTGATCGCTTCCTTCTGGTCTAAACTGACTTTGAAACGGAGCAGGTATAGATAACGCCTCGAGGGCTGAGAATAAAGCAGCGTACAATAATAAAGATGGAGCGTGTTCGCCAGTAAAGCCATCTATCTTGGGACGGGGGCAACTTTGCATTTCAGAGAGGCCGTCCATTTGCACTTCTGAGCTCAAATATGTTTACGGCAATTCTCTCCGCCGGTCCCCAAACTAATTGCTATTGCTCATGCTCGGCTGCGGAGCACTTGGAGGGAAAAAAATAAATAAAAATAGGAGGAATCTGAAAATGTCAGTCCACTTGTAAAGCTCGGCTCCCAGTCGTGCGCTAAACTAGCATGGAAACACATAAAGCTCTTCCACTCAGCGAGATTCAGCCAAGGTTATGCTGTGTAAGAGTACACAGGGTTTATCCGTAAACAAAGACTGAAACGCATCTCAGCGCTCTACGATAAACAACAGGCACTCTGAATGCAGAGTGTTTGACTGGAAACATGCCGGATATTGGCAGTTGTCAAGCGACAAGTGTGAAGTGGAGAAACTCAGGCTAATAACATCCAAGAAGAGCATTCACAGTAGGAGGATTTGTTCATTTTCTGAAAACAATAGTCAGGGAGATGGAATGTAGGCCAAAGGGTGCGGATTACCCCAAAATAAATTAAAGGGCCATGACACCTCCCAATTTCGGTTAAAGCCTACTTCAGAATTTTTTCTAAAGATGCATGATTAATGGGCGTGGAGCTCCGCGAGCATCGGGCAGGAATGGGCGTGGCCAGCAGGGGAGAACGTGAGCGAGCAACTGTTGTTGTCAGTTAGCTCACAAAATGAGACAAACTGTGAGGAGACGCATGAGTTTATAGTTTACAAAGTTAAAATGCAAATAAATGAACGGAGATTTAATGCCCTGCTACATTTGTTATTCATAATTTTATACACACATAACCACAATTTATATCATTATAAAGATAAGTGTGTTCATGTAAACCCTATAAATGAGGACTTCTCCCTCAATCCCTGTATCCAGCAGACTCAGTGCAGCAGGTTCTTGACCTGTCTATTTTAATCATTAGCCCTGCTGGTAATCTGGAGCATTTAAGCAAACACAGCAGCACAGTGATGTGTCTGAATGTGAACGAACTCTTCAAAAAAGACAGTGTTTGCAAAAGTGCTGCTCTCCCGACAAAAATGCATGCAGCACACACACAGCTTTGCTGTATCGGCCCTGACAAGATTGCGGGGGAAAACATGCAACAAACCCCGTGGATCATGGAAACAAACGCATATGAGCCTTCATGAACGGCTAAATACTGTGTGCCGTGGGTCCGTCACACAGTTCGGGCTTGACACTGACAGGTCTGGCAGGTCTCATGAATAATTAAGCAGCCGGCTCTTCTCATAGGATAAGAAAACTCCGCTATGAATAATAATGAGAAACCGACGCATCATCATTGCACTTGCAGTTCTGCGCTACGTCGCCGATTTTGATCCCGCCCCAAAAATCATTTTAAACCCGGAAGCTGAAATTAGCTGACAAAAGCTCAAAATTATCCAGTTTTCCCCACAATTACAGCTGACAGGTGCTAACATTGTCTTAACTGATGCTCAACACACACAAATCTGTAAATATAAAAAAAAAGTTTTCCAGGGTGTCCTGAACATTTAATGCTTTATTTACACTGGAGTGTCAAAAATAGTTTGTTTGCTCTGTTGTTTATCTTTAATAATATTATCAATAATTAATTTAATGGATAGTATAAATATACTTTATCATACTGCGTGTGATGTACCTGAGCGGCGGGGGTGAGTTGTGCCCAAAGTACCTGAAGAGCTAGGAGAGATGCGGTGGAGAGGGGTGTGCAACGTATATAAGGACCGGGGGAGATGCACGATTTCTGGAAGAATATATATTCGTTTGCAGGCTTCCGGAAGTCTCTATGCATTTGCGGGATACTTTTGATGTATAAGATTACATTACCATTACTAGCCATTTTGCAAGCTAGTGTACTGCGTGTCTGACTGGAGTAGTGTTTGGAGGTGAGCGGGTGTGCTGATATGTTAACAGGTTATTGAGATTAGCTGTTTTTTTCGGGGTCCAGGGTTGCTGGGGCAACGGGGGCGGAGCCAGCACGAGCAGGCTGATACAGAAGGCAGCAAGATTGCTAATGAGTGCATGCTTTGATAAAGTGATATTCTGAGTTCAAAAGTGATGGTCTACTGTTTAAAATGACAGTGGGGAAGGCAGCATGTTGTCTGCCACGTCATATGGGATGCCATGTTGAGCATTGTTGCACTGAAAACATTATATTTTGTACTTGTTCTCTTCAATCTTTTTAGATGTTAGTCTGAATCGAACCGAATGAGGTTCAATACGAATACGTGTATCGTTCATCACCCCTAATAATTACTATTACAACTTCTTATTTCATGTGGGTTAAATTGTATCTTTAGAACTGTATAACATCATTGAAAGCAGCTCCTACATAACTCATAACCGTTTCTTATATAAAATAAAAACAAACTACAGAACCACCTAGCACAGTCCTTAGCTTAGCTAACAGTATTGAACATATAGAAAATTATTAAAAATCATAACTTACCCTTTGATTGCTCGAGGCCTCTAACAACTTGAGCTGCCCTGTGTCCTGACATACAAAAACACCCCATCTCATTGGCTGTCTCTAGCCAATAAACTGTCTTTGCTGCTCTTTTACTGGTATGTACATTTCCGTAGAATTAATGATATTTAACAAACATCTTTTCAGAAAATAGTTTAAATAAACCCTAAATAATAAAATAATCGTAGAAATTATTCTTTGCACCTTAGTGCCGTTGACTGCATCATGGCAAAGATAAATTAAATCAGTTATTAGAAATGAGTTATTAAACTATTATGTTTAGGAATATGTTGAAAAAAGTCTTCTCTCCGTTAAACAGAGGCTTATTAAAGGATAATAATTCAGGAGGGCTGATAATTCTGACTTCAACTGTATGTTTGCTGTTGATATTCGTGATGTAGCGTACTATCTCTTATTGTTTGCCGCAGGGAGTTATTTGCAAAGTTATGGCGTGTCGTCTGCAATTTACTCTAGCATAGTTTTGGAAGGCGCTCATGTCTGTTTAGCATAAAATTAGCTCTGAGGAGCGCGAGAAAACACTGGCGTCTTACATTAAGTATTTACTAGTCCTTTCAAGTGTGCGTCGTGTGCTGGGCTTTCTGTGGTGGTCCTGTAGCAGGCGACATGAGAGGAAAATGAATGAGCGCTGACACTGTCACACATCAAGTGCAACGTGGAATATATTTCATTTAAAGGGGAGCTATTATGAAAAATCACTTTTATAAGGGGGTTAAACAGAGTAGTGTGGCTTTTTGGGTTTGTGAATATAACCAGTTTACGGTTGTTTAAAATGTATTAATTAAATTTTTTATAATCACACTTGATAATAAACAGTCTGCAGAAACACGTTGATTGACATTCTGCTGTTGTATGCGTGTCATCAGAGGGAGAAAGCCCCGCCAATTAGTAAAACTCTCTCCCTCATTAGCATAGGATGTTAGTCGTTTTAATGAATCTGCTACTATGATGACGCAAAGACATTTGTAGCTCCACCCTCTTTTGAAAAGAGCACAGTCTCATTTGAATTTAAAGGGACAGTCGCTAAAATAGCACAATTAGGATGAAAGCCTAAAGGGGTTAGTTTCACAGATTTATAAAGCATTGTTTGTGTGGTATTTTGAGCTGAAACTTCACATAGACACTCTAGCACAGTGAAATCTGTTCATGGAGGGCCGGTGTCCTGCAGATTTTAGCTCCAACCCTAATCAACACACTTTAACAAGCTAATCAAGATCGTATAGGTACACTTGAAACACTCAGGCAGGTGTGTTTTGGCAAGTTGGAGTTAAACCCTGCTGGGACACCGGCCCTCCAGGACCGAGATTGGTGACCCCTGCTCTAGGGACATCAAGAGACGTTAAGAGATGGGGCATAATAGGTCCACTTTAAAAGTGAGATGAGGCAGGCAATTTTGAGATTTTTGGTGTGTTTTTTTGAGTCTGTTGGAAAGAAAATATGTCAAAACTTGTTTAGTTGTTTCTTTTTTTACACTTTATTCGTGTCTCTGTAGATTTTAGTTGCAATACATATTTTAAAATAGACCGTTTTTCTCAAAATGAAACAAATGTCCAATTCAGCAGAACTTACACACAATACAATGCAATGCAACTCGGTACAATGCAGACCAATCCAATACAACACAATGCAATTTTCTTGAAGCTTTTCTGAGTGAGATATTTTCATAAAATATCCAATATACGCTCCTCACTGTTTCTTTTATAACATTTTTTTTTCTTCAATTTACATCTGTAGATTTTAACTTCGATGCATAATTCTTAAGCCTTTTTTTCCTCAAAGTTAGCCATAACATACATCAAACTGCAGTTTTAATCATTTCTACATTCTGAAGCTTTTTAGAAAGGGATTTTTCAATACATGATTTGCCTGATTATATATTCTAGTTTACATTTGATTAATTAATATATTTAATTTTTTTTTCTGTTTACACTAATATTTATTTATTTATTTATTTATTGATTTATTTATTTATTTATTTATTTATCTCTCTATTTATTTATTCATATCTCTATTTATTTATTTATTTATTTATTTATCTCTCTATTTATTTATTCATTTATTTATTCATTCATTTATCTCTCTATTTATTTATTCATTCATTCATTCATTTATCTCTCTATCTATTTACTTATTCATTTATCTCTTTATTTATTTATTCATTTATTCATGTATCTCTCTATTTATTTACTTATTTATTCATTTATCTCTCTATTAATTTTTTCATTCAATCATTTATCTCTATTTATTTACTTATTATTTATTTATCTCTATATTTATTTATTTATTTATTTATTTATTTATTTATTTATTTTTTCTCTCTATTTATTATTTTCTGTCTGTTTACACTAGTTTACACTACCAAATCGCCTCTGTAAAAACCTGTTTCTATTATGTACAGCATAATAAATAAATAAATAAATAAATAAATAAATAAATAAATAAATAAATAAATAAATAAGCAAGAATTTTGAATTACTTTTTCCAATATTCAGATTTTTTTTGTGCTAGAAATGTTTGAGAATGAGTACAAAGGTAGCAATAATGCCAGATTTGCATATTAGAAGAAAACTCACCTTTCTTTGGCTAATTCTTTTCTTTATTAGAAAAGTTGTAAACACACACACACACACACACACACACACACACACACACACACACACACACACACACACACACACACACACACACACACACACACACACACACACACATTAACAAACAAAATGTTTGCATTTTTTTCATATAATCAGTCAACTAGACCCAAATTTCACTTTAACACAATAATAAATACAATGTAATTATTAGAAAAAAAATATATATTTTACAGCCTGTTTTATATGCAGCTCTGCGGTAAGAGTGTATTGTCCTCTGATCTGACTGAGAAATCTCGCTGTGGATTGTTTTATTTATAAATCATAGTTAGATATCTTAAAGAAAACTCCATTCTTCAGTTCTCGATTTGTATCAAATTGTGATGGCTGATTGATTTGAGCTCCAGCTGAATCCTTGTGAATTTCCGCTAACAAGAGAATATTTGAGCTCCACTGAGCTTTTGAACCCTTTAAAAGGGATCATCTTCTGAACTCACAGTCACCTATGTACATATAGGTTTTCAGTCCATTACATCAGCTTACGTAAATGATCTTCACGGCTTTGCCACCTAAACCAATGAAGCTCGCTCTGCTGAACCTCGGGCTAGGGCTGAAATTGCATACAAGCACACCATCCATTTCTTTATTTTGCAGTATTGTGCATATTATTTACATTTTATGCTAAATCGAATGTGCATTTGTCTCCAGTTTTGGTCATTTGTCGTTGCATAGAATATTTGTATAACCTGCTTCATCCCCTTAAATATTAGTCCTGACTTCCAATATGCTAAAATGAACTGTAACTTTTTTCTATGCTTCGTGGTTTGTTCAGACTATTACAATTCTATACATTTTCATTATGAATTAAATAACTAAATAAGTAAATATTTATTATATAAAAATTATTCATTTAGAGAATTTGATGATTCCAATAACAGCGCTACAGTGTATTGACTCGTGTATTTTACTTACTGACTTTATTTATTTATTTATTTATTTATTTATTTATTTATTTATTTATTTATTCATTTATTCATTCATTCATTTATTTATTTATTTAATTGATTGCACTAAAAATCTAATTGATGTGATGTTTTTATTTTTCATTTCAAGTTTTTAGTTGAATTTTTAGTTAAGTTTATTTATTTATTTATTTATTTATTTATTTATTTATTTATATACTTATTATCAGTTTTATTTTAACAATTATATTTGTTACAATAATGAAAATGTATAATTAAAAAACTATTATTATTTCAAATGTTGTTGTTATTATTATTATTATTATTATTATTATTATTATTATTATTATTATTATTATTATTATTCCTATTGTTAATTTAATATGACTTATTGCAAATAGATTAATGCAACCTTTCTAGATAATAAAATACCAGAATGTTTATTTGTTTGATTTTGTATGTGTTATTTTTGTTCAATTAGATAATATTTATATATTATATGGATTTGTATATTAGGTATACTTTAGTTAGTTAGTTAGTTAGTTAGTTAGTTAGTTAGTTAGTTAGTTAGTTAGTTAGATAGTTGATTGTTTATTTAAATTATTATTTATTCATTTATTTAAAAATTTGCTCAAAGTTTTTGCAGTGATGCTTTCTTTTTTATTTAAAAAAAATAATGTTTTTTGCTCAATTGTAGTTATATATTTATTCATGTATTACATATATTACTACTATTACCACTACTTCTACTACTACTACTACTACTATTATTATTATTATTATTATTATTATTATTATTATTATTATTATTATTATTATTATTATTATTATTATTATTATTATTATTATTTTATATTTATTATTAATTTATTAGATTAATCCAATCTGTCTAGACAGTGAAACACCACAATTTTTTGTTTGATTTTGAATGTGTTATTTTTTGCTCAATTACTGTATATATAATTTATATGTTAGATTTTTTCATGTATTAAGAATACTTTATTTGTTAATTCAATCATTTATTTTTTGTCTGTCTGTCATAAATATACATTTTCTTAAAATTTTCCTTCTTTAGACCTGCTGTAGTATATTTTCCGACCATACTATGACTATGCTTTTTCATACTTGCTCATATGCAGTTCAGTCTTCAGCACTTCAGTCTTTCATTAGGCACATTTCACCCAGTTGAAGAGTCAAATCCTCCCGAATCCTCTGTCTGTTCCTCCGTTCCTCGGGTCAGTCCAGTGAAGGCCGAAAGGTGATGAGACCCACTAACCATCCTAGGCTTTTCCAGAAATGAGATCCTGCCCTCCATTTTCCAGCCAAGGCCTTGTGGAAGTGGCCCAACGTGAGGCTGCGAGAAATGGCCACCGGGCAGCCAGTGACGTTCTGTGGGCAAAAGGTTCAATTACTTCAGTTGTCGTAGAGCAATAAATGACAAATTAAGTGGCTGGCAGCGCCTACTGCTGCGAGAAGTGAACACCCGAATACTAATGCCTGACGCTGGAGGAGAGAGAAGCTCACTGAAAGCTCACTGAGACACAGAAGAGACCAGAATGCGATGTTATTACGTTCTGCAGCAATAAAATTAGGACCAGATGTCTCTATGTTTCAGGGACAGTCCAAATTTGTGTTGTGTTGTCCCTGAATAGAAGTTTTGTAAAGTGTAAACAACTTGGGTGTCAAAGTGGCTCAGTGGTTAGCACTGTCACTTACAGCAAGAAGGTTGCTGGTTCGAGCCTAGGCTGGATCAGTTGGCGTTTCTGTGTGGAGTTTGCATGTTCTCTCTGTGTTCGCTGTGGGATTTCCTCCGGGTGCTCCGGTTTCCCCCACAGTCCAAAGACAATGACTATAGGTGAATTGAATAAACTAAATTAGCCGTATGTGTGTAAATGCTAGAGTGTGTATGGGTGTTTTCCAGTGTTGGTTTGCGGCTGGAAGGGCATCTGATGCGTAAAACATATGCTGGATAAGTTCATTCCTCTGTGGCGACCCCTGATTAATAAAGGGACAAAGTCGAAAGGAAAATGAATGAATATAAACAACCATAATACTATATTAAACAAGAATAGTCAATATGGATGCTCTAGCAAAAAGGAAACCCCGCCTTCTAATAAACATGCCAATCATCGATCACTAAAGACTTATGATTTTCTGGGGGAGGGGCTTGGTTCACACGTGTGTTTTTACGACAGTTTGTGCAGCTTCATTGTGTGTCTGTCATAAATATAGGTTTTCTTATGGTGCTTTCATCTGTAGATTGATTGTTTTGTTCCGAAAAAGGGATTAAAATTGTTAAAATGTTGATTTTTGTTCTTTGTGTGGTATATTTTCACATGGCAAAGTTTCTAAATGGACCAAATTCATTAAAACAAGTCACGTGTGAGTAAACTCTCCTGACATTGGTCAGAGTTTGGTTTATTTTCCAGTATTCCGCTCAGCTGTCATTCGTCGTTATTTTAATTTATGGCGATGATAAATATAAGCGAAGAGGTGCACCTTAATTTTGAATGGTGACACCAACAGAAATGGCCACCAGATATAAATCAGAGGTAAGAATTCCTCATACATAGCCTCATTTCAATTGTTAATGGTTGTTAAATATAGATCTATCCTATATTAGAAGTCGCCTTGGTATTATATATATTTTTACTAGTTCAGTTAGACAGTCACTTTTGTATTCGACAGGAAACATACTTTTATCTAGTAGTGGGCAGAGTGAAGCTTCACAAAACACTGAAACAGTTAAAGCACACGTCAAAGCCTTGAAACGTTTCACAATCTGTCTTTAGATTGACACCTGGTGGTCATTTTTATATATATATTGCTTTAGAACAGCTTCGGCAAAGAAACAGTTATGCAAATTGAGCAATTAAACCCCACATTGTAGAGTTGTAGAGTTTTCAGGTGATTTAGTGAAGCGGTGAGAGTTCTTGACTATCATGCTAAGATTATGGATTTGAATCCAGGGTGAAACAGCTATAGATGTTAGTTTTTAAATACTGTGTGCTTGCAAAGTGTTTTGTTTTGGCATTGGTCGGACATCCGAATGAACACTTTGTGAATGAATATGTTTTGTTTTGGTCATAAAAATGAACATTATTAAAATGCATCTTCATAATTTTAGAGTATTTGTACAAGTCGGGATTTCGAAATCTGGACATTTGTAGCACAGTTACTCTGTGTACACACACTGTCCACTAAGCTACATGAGATAGAGATTTTACTCACATTGTTAATCAATCGCAGATTGGCCAGCTCTCAGAACGCTGAAATGACTGATACTCTGAACTGCTTTAGTCACGTGACCTGGTGTTTCAAAACACTTTAGTCACTTGACCCGTGTGTTTTGGTTCACCTTGGTCACGTGACATTGTGTTTTAAAACACTTTAGCTTCGGGACTTCGCGTCGAAACATCTATTTGTAGGAATAACATCTCATCCTACTCATCATTCCCTCCTCTTATATGCCTATTACATATCCATAATACACTGTGATATACCCTGGTTTGTTAGATCATTGGATCAAATTGCTTTCTCACTACAACCAAATCTCTCTAGAGTTTGTTGCAACCAAGCCGAGACTCTCTTATTCAGGCAATCTCAGATATATTATTTTGGCTTGGATCAGAGCGTGATTGCGGGTTTCACATATGTACCAAATGTACTGAGGTATGTGGGCAAGAGAAACAAGTTCTGAATCAAATATCTAAGTTTAAAAAGCACCTTAAAAGCACTGCCTTCTTGTGAAGGAGCCAATCGTGGATTGCTATAGGCTGATGATTCTCCAAGAAAGGGGTTCAGTTTGGACATGTGCTTTTATGGCAGCTTCTGCAGCTTTATCGTATCCTTTTAGGTCGGTAAACGTGCTGTAATACTTGCCTCACAAACATGAGAAATATATCTACATAAAGCTTAAAATCGATACTTTTAAACAAACCAAATACAATTGAAAACAAATGTTTTCTGGCTTTGTAATCTGTATGAAATAAATTTGAGGTACAGTCTGACCTGTCTGACCTCATGATTTCCCACCTACGCCATTCAAACACGCATGACTGAAACCATTTGGACGCCCACAAAATTGTAAACAAAGAGATCTCTGGCTTTTTGGGATCACAATTCTTTTTTTTTTATGCTCAATTCACTTAAATAAAAAAATAATATAAAAAAATAATAATATCAAGCTAATCTACTCGATTCATGTTGGGACCATATAAAGGAATTGTGTGGAACCCAGAATTTTTTTTTAGAGTGTATTCTGCCACTACAAATAATGAAATAATCAATGTTTAAAATGTTACAATCATCAAGTAATAAAAATATTAAATTATTATGGGTATATTTTGTGAATGTCAATAATTAGTGAATCTGTAAATGTTAACAGATAGTCTAAATAGTTTATGTTTGGAGTGGTTCAGCAGTTAACACACTGTAAAATATGATGTTGTAGTTGGCTTAATTAAAAACGTGAGTAAACCCATTGCTTTCAATTTAAGTAAATGAACTATGTACATATTTATGAAACGTAATAGTTCCAAGTTGCAATGGGTTTACTCACTTTTTTTTAAGTAACGTTTGTCCCATTGCCCTAAAATGTTTAAGTAAATGAATTATGTGCATAATAACAGTTACAGTTACAAGTTACATCAGGTTTACTTGCTTTCTTTAAGTCTTTAACTTTACTTTTCAATTTCAATTTATTAATATTAATCAATTTTTACCATAACACCAGTATATTTCGGTTCTCTTTTCAAAATATTATTCAATCATCAAGACAGAGGACAAGCTATAGTGCTATTTATGTACTTATTTTTTACACTATTCACCGGCAGTGTTTTGCTTTTAAAAGTATCTTTGTGCAAACACGTATGTTAATAAATGCAATGCAGTAATTAGCAGGGATTGATTTTG
This sequence comes from Danio rerio, assembly GCF_049306965.1. Lineage (NCBI taxonomy): Eukaryota > Metazoa > Chordata > Actinopteri > Cypriniformes > Danionidae > Danio > Danio rerio. The sequence goes on along the minus strand of NC_133183.1, from coordinate 7,284,906 downwards.
TTGTCAACGTTTTTGATGCATCTTAGCAGCATGAGTGTTTGCATTGATCTGCGGTGTATGAAGTGCATTCATCATATGTAGATGTGCTTGTATTTTTCATGATTAGATACGTCAACTTGAACAAGCTAAATGAATATGTATGGCATGTGTGTGGGAAAGCTTGAGGTTAGGTAGTTAATGCCACATCCACTATAATATGTGTTATATTGAAAGTTTTATTTGCAAATGACAATAGATGACAATAGCAATGTGTGTTTAATCAGTAAGGCTTGTATTTGTTTTGGTAATAGCATGAGAACGCACAGAACTTGTCATTCACTGTCCACTTTTGCTCTTATTTATTTTTGTGCCTTTTCACTGGCTTTTCCATTTCACTGTTTTTGCATTTCCAACATAAATGCCCCATTACCTCCACTGTGAAGAACTCAGCACTTCAATGGAGAAAAACAAAACAAAACAACAATAATAACAAAAAAACACGCACACTAAAAAATAACCTTCAGACTCTGAGAAGAGACTAAAGAGATCTGTGGCATTCAGTAGACATTTTCACAGTGCTATTAAAATATATATTCATTTATTTATCTATCTATCTATCTATCTATCTATCTATCTATCTATCTATCTATCTATCTATCTATCTATCTATCTATCTATCTATCTATCTATCTATCTATCTATCTGTCTGTCTGTCTGTCTGTCTGTCTGTCTGTCTGTCTGTCTGTCTGTCTGTCTGTCTGTCTGTCTGTCTGTCTGTCTGTCTGTCTGTCTGTCTATCTATCGGTCTGTCTGTCTGTCTGTCTGTCTGTCTGTCTGTCTGTCTGTCTGTCTGTCTGTCTGTCTGTCTATCTATCTATCTATCTATCTATCTGTCTATCTATCTATCTGTCTATCTGTCTATCTATCTACCCACCCGTTAATCCATCTATCTATCTATCTATCTATCTATCTATCTATCTATCTATCTATCTATCTATCTATCTATCTATCTATCTATCTATCTATCTATCTATCTATCTATCTATCTATCTATCTATCTATCTATCTATCTATCTATCTATCTATCTATCTATCTATATATCTATTTATTTATTCATTTATTTATTTTAATGGATTATTATAGATTATTATTTTTTTGTATTATTTGTTATTTTTAAATGTATTAGAAGCGCTTATTTGTTTGACTTTCTTTTAAAATACTTTTGAAATTGTGTTTTAGTTAAAAAAGAAAACAGGATATATATATATATATATATATATATATATATATATATATATATATATATATATATATATATATATATATATATATATATATATATATATATATATATATATTGGTCAGAAGCTATTATTAGGGATATGTACACTGTAAAAAATAGGGATATGTACATTGTAAAAATGTATTAGTTGACTTTTATTTTAAACCTGTTGCCATACAATGGTTGAATGATAAAATAAATAAACTGCAATAATTATACCAAAACTAAGTTAATTCAACTTATCTCAACTTTTTATTCACTATTTAACTTTTACAGTCTTTTAGTTTTCTTTGTGACAACTTTAATTGTTTTATGTTCAATGTAAAGGTCTTTAAACAACCAGGTTAACTTAATTGATTTCTGTTGCCACAACCTGAAGAAATTGTGTGTGACCCATGTGTGTGACCCATTCATATATATATGAATGGGTCAATGGGTCACAATTAAAGTTTTATTATAATTTTATTCATATATATATATATATATATATATATATATATATATATATATATATATATATATATATATATATATATATATATATATATATATATATAAATAAAATTATAATAAAACTTTATTTATAATAACCTAAATTATAATTATGAATTTATAATAGCACAACAATGTTGTGATTTTGGTCAAGCATTAGTTTGAAGTGTTTCCAGGCTTCATCATAGATTCATCATAGATCAACATTGAGCTTTCTCTCCTCCTTTCTTTTGCCGTTTCTGATATACAGATATATAGATAGATGGATGGATGGTGGGATGGATGGTAAATTTGTTATAATAATTACATTAACTTAATCAATTTGTGTTGGGACAACATGAAGGAGTTGTATAAAGCCCACCATTTATTTTACAGTCTAAAAGATTTCAATTTCAATTAAATTTTTTTATATATAAATTAATTATATTTATACTTTTGATCATTTATTTTATAAATATTTATAATATAAAAAAATAATGCTGTGAATTTGGTCAAGCATTGGTTACAACTACATCCATTCCCTTTAAAAGGTAACTCTTTCCAAAATGTGTTTGCAATCTTCACCGACACCTTCATTTCACATTTGTTTTCAGACCGCAGACAATTAAAGGTATCTAGGCATCAAGCTTTCTCTCAATCTTTCTTTTGCCATGATAGATAGATAGATAGATAGATAGATAGATAGATAGATAGATAGATAGATAGATAGATAGATAGATAGATAGATAGATAGATAGATAGATAGATAGATAGATAGATAGATAGATAGATAGATAGATAGATAGATAGATAGATAGATTTAAAATGAGCTGAAATAATTCTTAAGTTTTTTTGGGACGACAACTTAATTGTTTGTGTTCAATCCACTCAAATGTTTTAAATCAATTAGGCTAACATAATTTGGTCAAGCATAGTTAGTTACAACAACCTCAACTACATCTATTCATGAAAAAGTCTTCCCAAGACGTGTTTGCAATCTTCAACAACACCTCCATTCAGCATCCCATCATTTGTTTTCAGACCCCAGACAATGAAATGTATCCAGGCTTCGTCGTAGATCAGCATTGAGCTTTCTCTCCTCCTTTCCTTTTTTGCCGTTTCTGATTTCGTAATGAGTTTCCCGAGGAAGTGCTGCTGTGCAAATCCTGGCAGCGGTGCGATTCATATCATTGACTGACTGTCAGCAGACGGCCTTAAGTCACGGGAGCATCAATGAATCAATGTTTAAGCTGAGTGAATGGCGGAGCTCTACCTGCGGGTCACAGAGATCATAAATAGCCCAGTTATGAAGGAGGAGAATAATCACTCCACCGCCTGCTTCCAGACATCAGCCTTTGTGTGCATGCTTGCTTGTTGTGTGGATCAGATTCTGTTGATTTACCTGAAGAACAACCTTGAGGCGTTGTTATGCATCACTGTTATGCATGGATTCGGATGGTTTATTAGAGCTGCTCGCTGCTAATGTGACTAGTATCGCATTTACTCATATTCATACAGGTATATGCTGTGAATACATGTTGGCTTCTGAAGGATTGTGTGGCACTGTGTATGCGTGGGATGGTTTGTTAGTTTTATGTGCATAATGACATTGGTATTAAAAGGTAAACATGGCTTTATGAGTGTGTTTGCATAAATCGAAAAGATTGAAAGTTATTTTAATGGTGTTTTGTGAAGTTGTGTAAGTTTTCTGGAGACTATACTGTGTGCGCAGTTTTAAAATTATTGCATTTTTTCAGCAGCTCAAAGTTAGTTGTTTTTTTTTTTTTTACAGAATTGTTCCGATTTTTCAAGAGTTTTTTCTCAGAATATTCTCTATTTATACAACCCAGACTAGAGATCTGCACGGGACTAAATTTTGAATCCCGCTCCCGCCCACACCTGCCAGGTTTTAGCCTGAACCCGACTGCTCCCGCTTATATTTGTTCTCCCTGTTTCCTACCCGCCGCGCCCGTTCCCGCTAACGGACGCGGGGAGAACAAAACTGAAAACCACCCAGCTATACAGTGTCCCGACAGCTTATAAAAAGCTGCTGGTATAAACACACACACACACACACACACACAAGCACAAGCAAGTGACACACACACAGACAGTGTCTCGCTCTCTCTTTCATTCACAAACACACACACGCACACAGAGAGAGAAAGAGAGAGAGAGGGGGGGAGAGGGAGAGAGAGACAGTACAAAGCTCTCTCTCTCATTCGCACACATATAGACAGCAACAAACAAGCTAAACGCAGCATTATGCTGTCTCATTCGCACATACATACACGTGTTCATTCGCTCGGAAGTCGGAAGCGATATTGTTAGACTGCCCGCTCCCATCAAAAATAAACCCGTTACCGACCGCTCCCGCGCTGTCACTAAGGCAGTATCTTTTCAAAAGGTACATATTTGTAGCTGAAGGGTCCATAATGGTACCTTAAAGGTACTTTTTAGGTACATTTGGACACTAATATGTACCTTTGAGGTACCAGTGGGGACTCTTTGGGTACAAATGTGTATCTTTTGAAAAGGTACTACCCCACTGACAGCTCCTGTACCTTTATTTCTGAGAGTGTACACTAAAGTCTCTGTTTTTTTTCTTCTTGGTTGTTGTTTTGGTGAGGGATGTCTATACCAACCTAGGCTCATTCTGAATACGGACCCCTGTATATATTTCTGGAGACCACCAAATATGTCCCTGGAGGTATGGTTTTTGCAGCCTGATCTCACGAGGAAACGTGAGATCGTGAGAATTTTACGTTTTGTCAGTTTAGTGGCTAATTCGAGTTTTAGTCGTACGAAAAAGTACAATTTTTAAAAAGGAGGCGTGGCACCCAACCCCACCCCTAATCCCAACCGTCACTGGGTGATAAGCAAGTCGTACTAAATTGTATAAATTAGATTGTACGAATTCACAGTAAATGATGTATGCACTGCATATACACTGTATATACAGTTATTCTCCTGTGAAATGTATTATTTTTCAAAACAAGTTAATAAGTCTTGTTTAACAAAGATAACATTTACAGTGTTCCTTTTATGCTTGCTATAGTCTGGAGAAAGTCTTATTTCTTTTAGATTTATTTATTTATTTATATTTTTTGTTTGTTTGTTTACTTGTATTTATATGGTTTCTTTGTAAGGTCAATAATATTAGCCCCCCTTTATATATATACACGATAAAACCCAACAGTCAACTTTATCAAATGAAATGAGTGTAGTTAACTCAAAATTGACTGAAAGTTAATTCTACTCATTTGAAAACAGCTTTGAACTCAGTGTTGAATGTAATGAGTTAATTAGATACCTCATTACTTCAGCTTAAATGGATTAAGTTCACAGTAATCATTAGGGTAAGTTTTTTAACCTTAATGATTTGTTGAAATCGGTTTTCTCAAATGGTTTGAGTTACCTTAACTGTTTAGGTTTTACAGTGCCCCCTTTAGATCACTGGAGAACATTCAATATCACCAGAACTACAAAGCTGCTACTGAACTACAACTCCTGTCGTGCACCTCACACACACCTGTTCTGGATCACCGATGATTGCACACACACAGCTGGGAGCTCTTTTAAGACTGATTACACGGACTATATAGAGCACTCATAGTGCCACACACTTTGCTGAGTCTTGTAATTGTAACACCACAAAGCCTTTCCTAGCTTAGCCTTTCTGTGTTTCTTGACCCTAACCTTGTTTCATTCTCTATGTTATTGCCATCTGTACCGACTTTATTGCCTGTTACCAGGACTACGCATTTGAATTACCCTCATTTTACTGTTACTGTGTGTGTGTGAATAGATGTTAAATATTGATATTGAAAGACTAAAATCTAGTTAGTTAGTTAGTTGTGTTCTTTATTGTTGGCAGTCAGGAGGTTATGAACACCAGGGTCAGTTTGTATTCATCAGGACTGACATCAGCTGCTGCCCGATACCACAACAGCATCACAACATGCCATCTTAACAGCATGTCATAGTTAAAAACAGTAGGACTGCATTTAAAGCCATCTGACTTCACTGATGTCTCATTCAGTGAGAGATTTTTCTTAAACCAGAACAGTGGGAAGTGAACACATGACAGCTTTTTCACTGAATGAATGAGACGGATGATGTGAGAGCATGACGTTTGTCTTCCGGATCTGCCTCTTTGAGCTGCCAGTGTTAATTATGACGAGAGTGTGTCCTCTCCATCATTTCTCTGTGTCTGTAATGAGATGTTAAGGCTGATTCTGCAGGTGCTCCAGTCTTTAAAGGTCCTCTGAAAAATGTGCCTTTTTGATTCAATGTTTGACGTAATCTTAACTGAAATGTTTTGTTTATATCACAACTGTACCAGTCAGAGCTGTTGAACTCAACTCAATAGTAATACTGAATCTGACCCCCAAATTCTCCACTTTAAAATACAGCTTTTTTGTCTAATTCAAAAGGGTTAGATTGGTTTTGTGGCACGATGATCTTTGTGATGCCATATTTTCCCTCTCCCAGCTTATCCAGAGTGGTGTTTAGCAAGTTTCGAAATAACTAATAGGTTCAGATCAACACATTTTGAGTATTGTTCATTATTTTCTTATATTTGCAAGTGTGTAAAGCCGTACACGCGGTTTGTTTGTTTGTATACTTTATTGTCCCTCAAGGGGAAATTTTCTGTAGACTCAATTCAATTCAGCTTTATTTGTATAGCGCTTTTACAATGTAGATTGTGTCAAATCAGCTTCACATAAATGGTCATAGTAACTGGAACAGTGTGGTCCAGGTTTTAGTGTTTAAGTTCAGTTCAGTTTAGCTCAGTTCAGTGTGATTTAATCATTACTGAGAGTTCAAACACTGAAGAGCAAATTCATCGATGCGTAGCTCTACCAATCCTGAACCATGCGAGGCAGTGGCGACAGCGGAGAGGGAAAAAAAAACTTCACCTGATGGGAGTGAAGAAAAAAAACCTTGAGAACCAGACTCAGTTGGGCATGACCATTTTAATTTCTCCGCTGGCCAAAAGTTCATTCTTCATTCGCCGAGCACTTTAGCAGGTTCTGACACAATAACAATTTAAAAGAATAAGTCAACATGCAAAAGAATTTCAAACACTATTGTTCAGTGTTCAATAGTCTGATTGACACTGGAATAGAAGAGTTCTTAAATCTGTTCCGTTTCCAGCGGAAAGTTCTGTATCTTCTTCCAGAAGGTAAAAGTTCGTAAGATGGGAAGAGTACATGAGATGGGTTACTTAAAACTCTTTTCGCTTCATTCAGAGTGCATTGCTCGTAGAGTGTTTGTATACTGATAAAAGTTTCAGATCCTATTAGTCTTGTAGCAGTTCTGATAATATTGAACATTTTTGATTTCAGGTTTACAGAAAGATTGCCATACCATGTAGATCGACCATACCTGATGACACTTTCAAACACAGCTTGATAAAATAAGTACATGATTTTCTTATCAACACCATAAAACCATAACATTCGTATAAAATATAGTCTTTGGTGAAGCTTTTCACAGGTCCAGTTTACGTGAGTGTCCCATGTTAGAGACCGGTCTATGTGAATTCCCAAATACTTGTATGACTGTACCTGAGTGATTTCTTGACTATGTACAAACACTGGTAAATGCTCGACAACACACTTGGGATCAAAAATTATTTCCTTTGTTTTTTTTTTTTGTATTTACTTTTAAAAAGTTTTCATCACACCACTCAACAAATGAATTAATTTCAGAAAAGTAGATAGAAACAGGATCTTGTTTGTTCAGCAAGCTTAAAATTACCGTATTGTCTGAATATTTTAATGCCCTTGGTTTGAATGCCCTTTGACATGATTAAATACTAGTTTTAGCATCAGCAATTTTCAAGGCAATTTTATTTATATAGCACATTTCATACACAGTGGCAATTCAAAGTGCTTTACATAAACATGATTAAAAAAGACAAGTTTAAGAAAATAAAAACAAATTATAAAGATTATTAAAAAACAGATAAAACAGATAAAAATGTGTTAAAATGGGTTATAAGATAATGAAAAAGAAAAGAAAAACATAATAGTGCGATCTGTCTGACGTAGCACAGTGCTCATTCAGTAAAGGCACAGCTAAATAGATGACCTTGACCTCTTGACCTTATTTTTTGTTGTTTGACCCTATTGCCAAGGTACGCATTCACCTTGAGAACCTCATCTCTGTTCCCAAACGCAATGACTTCAGTTTTCTCTGAACAAAGTTTTCATTAAATTTCATCAGTGCATTGGCAGAGGGTGTCAATGGGGCTGTAGTCATTAGGCAGTAAGGCTAGGTAGATCTGCGTGTCATTAGCATGGTTGTGGTAGGAGATTTGGTTCTTTCTCATATTTTTTCTCAGAGGAAGCATATAAAGGTTATAAACAGGAGAGGTGCCAGAATCAAGCCTTGTGGGTCCCGCATGTCATGGGTGTCCACCTTGACCTATGTTTACCCATACTGACATAGCAACCTCTCCCTTTTAGGTAAGATCTGAACCATTTGAGGTCCATCCCAGACAGCCCAACCCAGTTTTCCAGCCTATCCATAAGTATGCTGTGATCCACAGTGTCAAATGCAGCACTGAGATCGAGCAGTACCAGCACTGTTAGTTTGCCTGAGTCTGTTTGCCTGAGTCTGGCAGATATCATTGATTATCTTTATAAGAGCGCTCTCTATAGAACTTTTTCATGGCTGCTGCATGGAGGGCGCCATAGCAACCAGCGTCTTCTGGTAAAATGCTAAAAACTTCCGTTCACAGCGTGTACAACTGATAATTTGCGCTCCGAAAGTGGGTTTCGATGACGTTTTTAATTGATAACAGAGTGTTTTTGAGACACACAACTTAGAAATGTGTCTGTTAAAGCCGTTTAAACTGCAGAAGATGCCGTCTGAAAACGAGGGGAAAATGCCTCACAGCAGCTGTTTTCCATCCTATTAGATCGCATTTCTTTAAATGATTAGTCCAGGAGATGGTGCTGATGGAAAACAGTATTAGTTCAAAGAGGATAAAAGCAGGTAAAATAGACTATCGTTTCAAAGCTGTCCAAATGTGACTGTTTACACGCATCAGCTGCCGTCCGGAAGTTCTTCGCATTCTCCTTTCGCATACACGCAAAGCATAATGGGTAATTTTGCGTTCCAAGAAAAAGGTCTAAACTGTGATGTGGTTTGAAACCAGATTGACAATTTTTATGTAGTTGGAGCATTGTAAATACTCACACTCGCCTCCCTCGCCATAGTAAGCTACGGAGACATAGCGCATATGAGATAAATGACGTTAGTACATAATAACCGGTTATGATTATTAATGAACCGATACCAAATTGTCCGTGTCTGCATTGCACTGCACCGAAGAAACAATTAATTTTTACACCTCAAATAGTCAGACTTGCTCCTGTTGATGTAATCAATCTGGCAATCTACTCTTGCGTTTGCTTTGAACCAGACGTGCAATACCTAGTTCAACCACTGGGTGTCAAACTTACTGTACCTGTAAGTAACAGTAGCATATACATGAATTTCGCTGCTTGTTGAAAAATGAGTTAAAACGACACAATTCTTAAGGCTTTTTAGGGGAACAACTTAATTGTTGTATGTGCAGTCTACTTAAATTAGTAAAAATGATCAAGTTAATTTAATTGATTTGTGTTGGGATAACATGGAAGATTTGTGGGCAACCCAGCATTTTACAGTGTAGATATCTTAAGTCTAACATATTTATATCACCTAAAAAATGTTAATTTATCATTTTTGGGGAAATCTTTACCATCATATGATCAGAGCAGAAGCCTATCAGAGGTTTCCACAGATTCAGAAAGCGCGTCAGTGATTGTGAAGCGTGTGTTTGAGGGATCGGTGGCGGAGACTGATATGATGCCGGACTCATTCATCAAGCCTCTGCTCGGTGATAAATAAAGCCAGAGCCGCTCTCAATCTGCTCACATGCGGAAGGTGGACGAGAGCCAGCAGATACAACATTTACATGCAAATCCATTTACAAAGACTAAAAAGAGGCCATTCATTTACACTCAGTCACTTTCGCTGTGATCGATCAGATCGTTCGCTGTCTCTCCTGTTTCCCAGTCAGCAAGTTAAAACTTACCGCACTCTAAAAAAATGCTGAGTTGTGTCAAATGTAGACAATCCAAAGCAGAGGGATAAAAAAAATGTATACATTATATTTAAAGTCCACATGAACTTGAAAGTGTTTGTGTGTTTCCCAGTGATGGGTTGCAGCTGGAAGGGCATTCGCTGTGTAAAACATATGCTGAATAAGTTGCAGTTCATTCCACTGTGGCGAATGAATGGGAAGTTGCTGGGATTTTATTTCAGTATGTTGATGTATTTTCGACTGTAACAGAATTTTGAGTAGGGGCGGGGCTTTCTTTTTGCACATCATTTTCTCATAGCAAGAGGGGAGGGGCTAAGAACATTGTGTCAAAATGACATCACTCCAAACTCGGAGACAAATGGTTAGACTTTGACTGAAGATTGGTGGATTAACCTGCGCAGATTAATTGTTCACCTAAAGAATAACAATCTGCACTAGCAAAATAAACATTGTACATTTTGATTTCAACTCAACAGTTGGGGTTGTCCATATCTGTTCCAAATAAGGATTTAAAGAACTCTTCAAAGCATCTACAACAAGGGTTTCAAACTCAATTCCTGGAGGGCCGAAGCCCTGCACAGTTTAGTTCCAACCCTGCTCCAACACACTTACCTGTAGGTTTCAAACAAGCCTGAAGGACTCAATTAGTTTGATCAGGTGTGTTTAATTAGGGTTGGAACTAAACTGTGCAGAGCTGCGGCCCTTTTGGAACTGAGTTGGAGAATTTGAGACACAGAGCGGAGTTGACCGTGACGACGGGGTTCGTGTCCGGCGAAGAACGGTTCCAGAAAGCGAGTAAATACAAAAACAAAAGCCGAAAAATAAAATAAATAAGTAAATAACAGGTTGAGCATGTGGTAAAATCTGAAATCTAAAAGGAATTTTTTTTCAGAATTGTTTTTGAGAACACTGTCGGTTGGGTTTAGGGAATGAGGTGGGTGGGGGTATCAGTCGGTTGGTCAGTCAGTCGACAGTGGCCTCTGGTGGATTTACGTGAGAACAGCAAGCACGAATGGCTGAGAAATTTGCAATAAAGTCTAGCTTGCAGATATGCTCCAGGCTTGCACGCTCAGGCAACCACCCTTTCTCTGCAAGTGACGTCATTTACAGTCGCCACCTGTGGCCACTTGCATGAAAGTCCTTCGGCAATTTAACTTAAGGGTGTCCCTTAGGTGGAGAAATCTCTAAGGTAACGGATTTCATTAAGATCATTGCAACAAACTTATCTGTCACCCTTACTCAAGTGCCTTCTAAGCGTTTCACGTGAACGTAGTTTCTGGCAACATACGGCGACAGGCGCCACAGTTGCTATAGTTACGTAAACAGATTGTAATGAACCATGAATGCTTACCTTGCAACAGCTCTGCAGTAGTGATGAAGCGACACATCATCTGTGTCGCTTTCTTTCTGTTAAGCGAGACGAGACGTTCCCTTCTTCAGTCATCCTCGACATTGTGTGGAGGTCCTATAAAACCGGGCTGGGATCATGCAGAGACTGTTGAAGCTGCGCTGCAACTGTGATTTCATATGGATGCACTCCTGCGCAGACATGCTAACTTTTCAAGAATAGTTATAAAGAATAGTTGCCCAAGTCGTTTGTAGAACCATTGCTGTAATTCCAGAATGTGTATCTGTTAGTTGTAATACTACAACTCCTTAAAATGTTTAAAATAAAAACTGAAAATCTAATTTGACTGGTGTTTTTTTTTTTCATACCTGTGGAAGAATACCTTGTGTGTATATTTAGACTGGTATTTAGTTGATATAAATAATACGTTTTGCTGGTATGAATGTAGTAGTCTGCTTTGGTAAATTTACATCAAAGCATATAATAATATGATGAATATACTAATTGCTTTTCGGTGGGTGGGGGGGTCTGTCATAGTGGTCAACTTAAGTACTTAGAATTATTTCACAACGTCACCACTGTCAACGCAAACTAACTGGAAACTGACTTTTAGTTTATTTGTGTTGATTTCAAGTGACATGACAGGTGCAGGTGTCGATTGTAAATGACGTCACTTGCATAGAAAGTGTGGGTGCCTGAGCGTGCAGGCCCGAGAGTGCAAGCCTGAAGATGCAAGTGCAACTCTGCAGCCAGGCCCTTCTCGAAATTTGAGCTCTCAAAAATCATACACAGCATCTTCTGGTGGATTCGCGAAAACAAAAACTGTGAAAAATTGTAGCTCCTGGGACGTATCTGACGCTGTCCAGAAATGTATATAGGGGTACGTAATCAGAATGAAACTTAATTTACCAAAACAGCAACCAAGAAGAAAAAACAAAGAGACTTTAGTGTGATGGAGAACAGTATCCGTTGTGTCTGTGAGGGGGAGTTGCATTTGTTTGCTGACAGAGAAAGAGATAGATAGATAGATAGATAGATAGATAGATAGATAGATAGAGAGAGAGAGAGAGAGAGAGAGAGAGAGAGAGTGAGTGTGCTGCTGGTCGTCTCATCCCTCAGCTGTGATAGAAACGCCTTTAACATGCTGTAGAAGCAGCGCCTGTGGGATCCTCCTCCTCCTCCTGCTGCTGTTTTTGATGAATTTTTCACTCTTTTTCTATCTCGCCATCGACTGTCATTTATTAACAAGTCCCCCAGGTTAAGTGCTGTTGTTGATTGTTTTTTTCTTCTAGCCCGTGTGTTTGCCGTTTGTTCAAGACATTGATCGTTTTGTAGCTCATCCTCGGCTGTGTTTGGCTGAGAATTATCGAGATGCTGTAAATTTGAACACATTGGGGTCTTTTTTACCAATGTAATTGTCATTTTTGCAGTTGCACTGTGGGATAATTAGTTTATTTTCTTCGGATATTTATGATCAGATTTAGAAATGTTCTCATACATGATGTTAAACACATTATTTAATGCGTATTCATGTACTAGCAAGTATTTCATTGATTCATTTTTCTTGGCTTAGTCTTTATTTCTGAGGTCACCACAGCGGAATGAACCGCCAACTATTCCCGCACATGTTTTATGAAGCGCATGCCCTTCCAGCCGTAACCCAGTATTGGGAAACACCCATGCACACTCAGTCACACTCATACAGGACGGCCAGTTTAGCTTATTCAGTTCACCTGTAGCGCATGTTTGTGGGTGTGAATGTGCATGTGTGTGTGTATGCTTGTGTGTGTGTGTATGTATCATAGTATATACCATAATCTTACATTGTCTCTTCCTCTACATAATTAGCTTTAGCTCAGCAGTATTTATTTATTCATTCATTCATTCATTCATTCATTCATTCATTCATTCATTTATTTATTTATTTATTTATTTGTTTGTTTAATTTAATCTAATTTATTTTAAATTATTTTATTTTATTTTATTACTGCGGAATCAACCAGAATTACTTATATTTACGATTTTAAATATAATTGTACAATTAAAAATGTAGTGTTTATTTATTATTCTGTTTAATTTTTATATTTGACTTCATCAAATGTTCCAATTTTCTGTTGGATTTTTATGCAAATTAGTGCATGTTTATTTAATATTGGCCTCATTTGCATATTCAAAGAACTTTTTTTTTTAAACCGTGAGAAATACAAAACATGTTTGTGGGTGTGAATGTGCATGTGTGTGTGTGTGTGTGTATGCTTGTGTGTGTATGTATCATAGTGTATACCATACACTATTTTATTTTATTTTATTTTATTTTATTTTATTTTATTTTATTTTATTTTATTTTATTTTATTTTATTGCTGCGGAATCAACCGTAATTACTTATATTTACAATTTTAATTATAATTGTACAATTAAAAATGGAGTGTTTATTTTATTATTCTATTTTGTTTTTATATTTGACTTCATCAAATGTTCAGATTTTCTGTTGGACTTTTATGCAAATTAGTGCATGTTTAATTACAATTCGCCTCATACGCATATTTAAACAACATATTATAAAAAAATTTTATTTTATTTTATTTTATTTTATTTTATTTTATTTTATTTTATTTTATTTTATTTTATTTTATTTTATTTTATTTTATTGCTGCGGAATCAACCGTAATTACTTATATTTACAATTTTAAATATAATTGTACAATTAAAAATGTAGTGTTTATTTATTATTCTGTTTAATTTTTATATTTGACTTCATCAAATGTTCCAATTATCTGTTGGATTTTTATGCAAATTAGTGCATGTTTATTTAATATTGGCCTCATTTGCATATTCAAAGAACTTTTTTTTAAACCGTGAGAAATACAAAACATGTTTGTGGGTGTGAATGTGCATGTGTGTGTGTGTGTATGCTTGTGTGTGTATGTATCATAGTGTATACCATACACTATTTTATTTTATTTTATTTTATTTTGTTTTGTTTTATTTTATTTTTTTATTTTATTTTATTTTATTTTATTTTATTTTATTTTATTTTATTTTATTTTATTTTATTGGTGCGGAATCAACCATAATTGCTTATATTTACAATTTTAAATATAATTGTACAATTAAAAATGGAGTGTTTATTTTATTATTCTATTTTGTTTTTATATTTGACTTCATCAAATGTTCAGATTTTCTGTTGGACTTTTATGCAAATTAGTGCATGTTTAATTACAATTCGCCTCATACGCATATTTAAACAACATATTATAAAAATGTGAGAAATACAAAAAATGTGTCTGTGGGTGTGCGCACTTGTCTGTGTTTGCGTGTGTGCGTGTGTGTGTATATATGTGTGTGTGTATCCTCGGGCCATCCACTACTGTCTCTATAATGCGTTTACTATAAATGGCTTTGTATAAAAGCATCTGCTAAATGACAGCTTGCTATTTACTTTTTTACTCAATCCGAGCCTGAACATATTTAACAGAGCTCGTGTGTAATGAGATATATGACCAACAGATGGGAAACGTTTCTGAACCACAAATGGAAACAGTGGTATTAATACTCCAATTTAGATTATATTTCACTATCAAAACAAGTAGCTCACATGGTCAGAATGCTGTATATGCATTCATACAGTTCTGCATTTGGACGCTTTTGGGTGCAATGAGGAAAACAGTAAGAATTAATTTGTCCTAAAGAGGCAGAAAGTGTTTAGAGAAAAAATTAAAACAGTGAAAATAAACAATAGATATATTACTAGAACTTCTATGTAAAGCTGCTTTGACACAATCTACATTGTAAAAGTGCTATAGAAATAAACATGAATTGAATTGAACATATAACACATAGAATTTTTTTGCAATTAAGTGGTAAGAAGTAAGATACATATATATAAATGCTTCATAATATGTATAATGTATTTATTTATTTATACATTTATTTATATATATATATATATATTTATATATATATATATATATATATATATATATATATATATATTTTTTTTTTTTTTTTTAACTTTAATGCAATTCAAAAATACCATAGCATTATATTGCCTCTTCCTTGTATTTGTTTTATTTTATTTCACTGGGGAATCAATCAGAATTTACTTTTATATTTGAAACACAAGTGTACTGTAAAACAAGTGCTTATTTTATTTTTTTATTTTGTTTTTGTTTTTTATTTTGAAATTTGTAATTTTGTAAACATTACACACAACAAAGTATAAAAAATAAAAAAATGTTTATTTATTTTAGAAGTTTATTTATTTATTTTTTATAAACCATTTTATTGTATTTTTTATTTTATATTTATTTAATTATTTATGAAAAATAATTTATTTATTCATGCCACTTTAATGCAATGCAAAGATACCATAGCATTATATTGCCCCTTACTTTTATTTATTTATTTATGTATTTATTTATTTATTTATTTATTTATTTATTTATGTATTTATTTATTTATTTATTTATTTATTTATTTATTTATTTATTTTTAATTAAATTTTTTATTTAATTTTATTTTATTTATTTAAATATTTTTGCTGGAGAATCAACCAGAATTACTTTAATTTTCTTTTAAATTTAAAATATAAGCATACTGTGAAATAAGTGTTTATTTATTTATTTTATTTTAAACTGTACTTCAAAATATGTTTTTTTATTGTAATTATTTTATTTCATTTTATTAAATTTTAATAGGGGCTAGGAGACTAAGTTGAAAAGAATATGAATGAATGAACGAATGAAAATTAATGAATGAAAGAACGAACAAACGATGCGATTTAGTTTCATTTGATTTTATTTAATTTCATTTCATTTAATCACAAAAATCATCACAGCAACCAGATCTGTATTTGTCAGAAGTGTTTTCTTTTATGTTATAAAGAATATAATAGTGTACTATAAAATAAGTGTACTGCAAAATAGGTGTACTACAGATATAAGTTGTACTATAAATTAAGCTTTAATTTATTATTTATTTCTTTATTTCTTAATTTCTTTCTTTCTTTCTTTCTTTCTTTATTTATTTATTTATTTATTTATTTATTTATTTATTGAATTAATTATTTATTCATTTATTTATTTTATTCACAAAACTATCACAACATTCTATTTACTTATTTATTTAAACGTTAGCACGTCTCCTCTAGCACATACATTAAAAAAAAAAAGGGAAAAAATGGTTTAAAGCATTAAAAGTCCTTCAGGAAACCCATAGAAGATTTTTGTAATGTTTCCCAGTGAACTTTATCTCTCATTTCTGTTTTAATCAAAGTTTTTAATGTCACTCTAATGCAATTCAAAGACACAACATAGACACAACATAATTATGTCATCTCTTCATTACATGTATAGCTCAGCAACATCTGAATAGCTTGTATTTGCATGCAGAACTGTCTCGATCTTTATAATGAGACTATAGTTTAGCTTTGAAAAGCAGCTCTTCTGACCATCCAGAAGGAGAACCACAGACCACACCATCAGTCTGACCTGAGATTATTTCTTCATCAGCAGATTATTCACGCTCATCTCATCTTCATCCAGATGTGAGGATTTTCTGCCTCTCTGCTTTTCTGGGTCATGATCTGGTTAATGCTTTAGCCGTTTAACTGTCTTATTAGACGGGTTGTGGTGGAGTGTTGAAGTGTTCAACACTCCAAGTGTTGAAGTGCATTTAAGGCGAGACTGCAGGCAAAAGCTGCCTCTTTTAATGCATCTGTCAATTGATTTTTGCCTTTTCATGAAGCTATTTTTTTTCAGTTGAAAGAAAACCTGAAAAATACGAGTGTTTTTTTTTTTTCATTTAAATTACAAAACTTTTTTTCAATACATTTTTCAACATAATAGCTCGAATAAATGATTTTTCTTTGCTCTGATGTCAATACATGATGTTTTTAATGTTAATTTGCAAGATTCTAGTATTTGCTTACTCTGGGGAAGTTAGGTTAATTAACAAAAATACAAAAAAAAGTAATACAATTTTATTTATTTATTTATTTATTTATTTATTTATTTATTTATTTATTTATTTATTTATTTATTTATTTATTTATCTATTTATCTATTTATTTATTTATTTATTTATTTGTTTGTTTGTTTGTTTGTTTGTTTGTTCTACTTTTTATTTGTTTTATTTATTTGTTTGTTTTATGTATTTATTTGATTTTTGTTTGTTTGTTTGTATGTTTAGTTTATTTATTTGTTTGTTTTATTTTTATTTA